>NC_080853.1:8737012-9045584 GCF_030435755.1 Ochotona princeps | reverse complement strand
GCTAACAACCTTTTAACTTGCTTTTCCCCCAGGATGAAGCTTTGGAAAGTCGAACAACCACGCATTTCCAGCTCTCAAAATGGTTCAAAGCATGTGACTTCTCCCATTAAAGTCCGCTAATCTTTGATTTCTCAGTGTTGCTCTCTGAGAAACACAGCTTTGCACGGGTTTGCGGGCTGATGGAGGAGTCACACGTGTACAACCCTGGCACACCCTGAAGCGAGCAGCCTCATTCCAACCTTGGTTTCAGATTCTAACCCAGGAAGGGCATGGGGAGAAGCAGACAGTGTCACACCCCTGTGCCCACAGGGATTACTGTGGCAGCATCTCGGTATGCTGAGTGAATGGGCAGGCCAACGTCATAGCAGCCACTTCCAACACGTGCACACTCAGCCACTGGCAGGGACATCTGGCCCCACCTCTAGCTCTAAATCCTTCACCTCTGCATCAACCCAGAGGAAAACCACAGCCCAATAGCCAGGGCTGCCTTGAACGGGATGGTATTTTCAGGAACTTTTGACTAGAAGATTTTGTATTTTGTGCACAGTAACATCTGTGACTCACCTTGAAAATGCTGAACAAGAGCCAGCAGCGTGGCACAGCACACAAAGACACTACCTGTAGTGCCAGCATCACATAGGGGTGCTGGTTTGTTCCACCTGCCTGGACCTGTAACCCACAAGGGAGACCCAGAAGAAGCTCCTGGCTCCTGGCTTCAGCCTGGCCCAGTCCCAGCCATTGCAGTCATTTGGGGAGTGAACCAGTGGGTAGAAGCCCTCTCTATCTCTCCCTTTAAAATAAATAAATAAATCCTTTTTTTGTTTGTTTAAGATATATTTACTTTTATTGGAAAGGCAGATTTATAAAGAGAAGGAGAAACAGAGAGAAAAATCTTCTGCACACTGATTCACTCCCCAAAGTGGCCACAATGGCTGGAGCTAAACCCATCCAAAGCCAGGAGCCAGGAGCCTCCTCCAGGTCTCCCACATGTATGAAGAGTTCCAAGGCTATGGGCTATCGTCAACTGCTTTCCCAGGCCACAAGTAGGGAGCTGGATGGGACATGAATGGGCACCCATATGGGATCTTGATGCTTGCAAGGTAAGGATTTAGGCACTGGGCCATCACACGAGAGCCATCAATAGAGGCCTCCCTAGCCCAGGCAACAGGCCTGTGTCCTGCATTATCTATACCATGCCTGCTGGCCAGCACTCATCCTGGCTCATGTTGATATTTTTGGATTCATTTGTCTGCAGGAACAGACAGTCCTTTCCATACATTTGAGCCTAATCTCTCTGCAGATTCTCAATGCCTAGTGCCACTCCCTTCTTCCCTTGGGGGATAACAGGAGACACACACCTGAAGCTGACAGGTGCGCATTCGCGTGCCTTTCCTGCAAAGCAAACCAACAATCCACACCAGACCCGAGAGCAGCGGGGTCTGTACCGGGAACGGGACACACTGTGTGCAGTTCAAGGAGCGCTCAGCCTAGTGAGCAGCTCAGACACACAACAGCATCATTCAGAAACTGACAAACGCTGCCATGACAACCAAGGCAGCCTGGGCCATCAAGGAAGGCAGGGACTGAAGGAGGGAAGCTGCAGGCGGCAGAGCCTGGAGGAAGGCTGCAGAAGGAGGGGGAGTGAGGAGCGGCGACAAGAGCCACAGCAGGGCGGAAGGCCGGGCACCCCGGAGGATCTGCCAGCCAGCAGGTGCACAAAGAAGGTTGTGGGAGCCAGGGGACAACAGACTGTGCCTCAAGGGGGAATCAGAGAGGAATTCCACTCAAGCCAAAAGGTTAAATCCACCGAATCCACCAAAACACAGAGAACACGATGCAGAACAGATTAAAACAAACCACCTCCAGTAACTGACT
The DNA here is from genome assembly GCF_030435755.1 of Ochotona princeps. Lineage (NCBI taxonomy): Eukaryota > Metazoa > Chordata > Mammalia > Lagomorpha > Ochotonidae > Ochotona > Ochotona princeps. The sequence continues at coordinate 9,043,709 of NC_080853.1, read as the reverse complement.
ACGTAAGACACAATCCAATGTTTGAAATGAGCAAAAGACTGGAACATGTTCCCACCAAGAAATCACACACCCGACAAACACACAACAAAGTACTCGCTCCTAGTCAGTCCTTAGGAAAACGCAGATTGCAACCACCATGCATAGCATCTCACACAGTCCAGTGCTGCCGAGGATGCAGGCAGCCTAGACCTCCAGCACAGCCACGAGCAGAGTGCGAACCGACACAATCACTTTGCAGGAATGGTCCCTGCAGTTCCATGTGCAGCATTCAAAGCTAAAACCACCTGAGTGCCCAGCCGCACCTGCCAAACAGACGGATACACGATGGGCACAGCGGAAAAACCAGTCAGCAAGTTCCAAGGGGTGGTGAGTCCCCATACCACCACACAGTGTGAAAGCCAGCTCTGTGACCGGTAAGCAGGAAATTCAAGGGCAAGTAGAAAAAAGAAAAGAAGTAGAAGAGCAGAAAGCAGAAAAGTGACTCTTCTGAGGAACTGGGTTTGTTGGAAAGAAGTAAACAGAAATTATGGTGTCAGCATCATGCTGCAGCACGCTACGTGACTGCCTGCCACATAGGCATGGCATATCTCAGGGTGAAGGTTCAAGTCCCGGCTGCTCTGCCTCTGCTCCAGCTCCTTTGTACATGCACCTGGACAAGCAGTCAATGATGGTCCAAGAGCCTGAGCTCCTGCCACCCACATGGGAGACCCAGATGGAGTCCTGGACTTCCGGCTTCTGCTCTTGCTCTTGTAGACATTTGGAGGTACACCAGCAGGTGCAAGATCCAGCACCATCCACCTGTCTCTCTCTGCCTAAATGTCAAATGACATCTGGAAAAGCTTCAGATCTGATACAGGGTAGGGTTACACATCTGTCAAAGGCACACAGAAAATCTCTGTATATTACACTGTATGCAGTTGCAGTTTCATTAAGCAGGACTTTTTAAACATCATAAGATGTGGCAGTAGCCTGGGCCCTGGAACACGGTGGTTACTGACTGCACCCAGAGGCCCCCTGTTCACACCCAGGAGCCATCCAGGCATGACTATTCTATGTCTTTGCTCTGATACATGAAAGTAGCCTGATTTCCCCAAAGGACAGGAGAACATGGAACAACACACACACGCACACAGATTGAACATGGAACAACACACACACAAACACACACACACCCCCCGACTCCGCAGAGTCAGTGAGGACACTCACCCCCATTATAAATGATGCAGTTGTGCAAGATCCACTTGGCATCTGCCAGGAAGGCTTCCGTGCAGCCATACATTTTCTTCTTCGCATTCTGGGAAGCAAAGCCACAGAGCGTCACCAGCAGGCAGTGCACACAAACCCACCAGGCACACCTGCCTCCCACACTCAGGCTAAGATCTCTGAGTCTGTCACTGAACTCATCACACTGCAGCACAGCTCCTGAGGGAGGACAGGGTCTTTCCCATACTTGCACAAAGCTTTTATTAGTCACAGGGCCTAGCAGAAGAACCATGATTAGCCCAATGAAATACTTATCATCAACCCCTCTTTACAGAAGGTATGACGAATGCTTGAAGAAGCCATGCGTAGTTTCAAAGCCAAGATGTCAGCCCAGCATTTGTGTCCTGGCTTCTTTCTCCCACACCATGAAGGTGACTGCAGCTTAACATAACATAGGGACCAGTGCAGTGGCATCGTGGCTTAAGTCTCCGCCTCTTGCACCAGCATCCCATATGGTCATGTGTTCAAGTCTCAGCAATCCACTTCCCATCTAGCTCCCTAACGTGTCTGGGAAAAATAGAAAAAAACTGTCCAGGTCTTTGGGTACTGGCACCCATGTGGAAGACCTGGAAGAAGCTCCTAGCTCCTGGCTTCAGATGGGCCCAACTCCAACCATGTGGGCCATTTCGGGAGAGAACCAGCAGATGGAAGATTTCCCTGTCTCTCCTCTATCTGTAAATGTGCCTTTCCAATAAAAATAAGTAAATCTTAGGGAAAAAAAGAGAAAAAGCCATGTTGGATTTATTCACTATGTGGAAGTGATCAGTACAACCATTATGAAGTAATATCTCCTCTCCGTGGATGGCTTATTATTATTATTCATATTTTGCTGCTAACACTTGGAAAATCAGCACCAAGATACACACAAGCTACAGTGTTGTCGGTATGATTTTTCAGCCTGGAATTTTAGCGTGAATTTTTTAAATCATCTTCAGGCATTAAAGAAATATCCCTAACAGAAGAGTCAAGTCACGCTCCAGAAAGCTGTATCTTCACTGCTAATTTAGAGGTTTCCCAGACACTTAATCTTCTCTTCCGTCCTGCTGCCTTTCATTAGCACCTCCGACAGAAAGCGAAGAGGCGGCTGGGCTCCAATCAATCAAATCACTAATTTTGCAAACTATGACTCTTTCGGGTAAAAAGCTAGAATCGTTTGTCGTGGCATCGTCAGCAGATTCTCACACACTACGCTGCAATCCTCAGAAGAAAACCCTTCAGAGGGAGGAAGTCAGGGACAGACCGCTCTTCTATCCAAGTAAACCACAGAGGAACAGGAACAGGTGGCCGCAGCCAGGGCATGGGAGAGAGCTGGAGCCGCTGCGCCCCCTCAGCAGAAATGGGAGGTCACCCCACCAGGCTTGGACAGATGCCGACCTTTTCCAGGGTGCAAAGGTCCATGGGATGGAAAATGTACTCCGCGTAGTCAGGGTGCTGTTCCAGGGGTACTGGCTTCTGGAATGCATCTGTCTGCAGAATAGAAGACAGACACATGGGCGATCCCATCATTGCCGTGCAAGCCCACATGGGCACCCACAACGAACCCAGCGCTGCCCTTCAGGTCCACGTGAATGCCTACAAGGCACCCAGCGCTGTCCTGCAGGTCCACGCGGGCACCCACAAGGGTCCCAGCACTGCCATGCAGGCCCATGTGGGCACCCACAAAGGACATCACTACAATGACAACTTCCCAGCCAAGACAGATCTCAACATTCCCCTCAGGACGGTGTGGGCAGCTCCAGCTCGGTCCCTTCTCTGATTCTGGCTCCTCGAGGACACTCAGCAGCCAGCTGTGTCTTGGTTTGGGTTTTATTTTCAGCATGCACTCAAGGTCCGGTTCTCTCTCATGAGGATTGACAGCCAACCACAACACGCGATCAATACTTAGAGATCTTGCTTCTCTGCACCTGCAGATGCCAAAACTAAAGCCGGCCCAAGGGTGACCTGCGGCTACAGTTAAGGATGACGCAGAAGACAGAGCCACATGGGTACCAGCAGGCATTTTACAGATGGGGAGGAGAGAGCTGCGGAAATGACACTTTACATCTCATCTGAGAAGCCACATTACTTTCAAAACGAGAGCCAGCACACACTGTTCATCTTGGTCTAGGTTTTTTAAGCCCTAAAGGAATTAGCTCAAAATGCAAGGCCCAGATTGGTGCAGTGGTGGTTGCGGACTGATCAATAAGAAAAATCTAGAATAATGAATTCAACATTTGCAGTCATCCCAGCATTCTTCTCCAGGGTTAAAGGCAGGCCATGAGCAAAAAGATGTTTCGACAACCTCCACAACCTCCTGCCCTCACTGATTTCACATTAAATACCATCATGAGCAACTTGGATTTCCCTTTTCAGTTTCTGATTCTACACTCATTGACGAGCGACATGATCCAGTCCTCTGTACAGAGTTGTCAGCAAAGGAAAATTCAACTCCAAAAAACATGAAATAACTTCTTGTCATTCAACATAAAAATCCCTGCAGCTGGGCCCAGTGGCGGTTCAAGTCACTGCCTGGGGTGCTGGCAACCCACATCAGAGTGTCGGCACCCCACATCGGAGTGTCAGTCAGTGCTCTGGGTACTCTGTTTCTACTCTTCTTCCTGCTCTTCTGCCTCGCAAGCCAGCAGATGATGACATGAGTACTTCGCACCCCTTGTCTCCCACACGGGAGGCCAAGAGGGGTGTCTAGGCTCCTGGCTCCAACCAACATGTTGGAGTCCCTTGAAGAGCAAACCAACAGATAAACTGTCTCTCTTCCTGACTCTGCCTTTTAAAAACGACTGCAGCAGAAAATATTTTAATTTTCTAACCAGTCTGAGGCTATGTAGGTTTGTTCTCAATCATTGAGATTTTACTAATAAGGCAGCTAAGATAAGGTGGGGCCAGCTCAACGGGCTAATCCTTCACCTCTGAGCACAGGTGTCGCATATGGACAACTATTCGAGTCCCAGCTATTCCAGTTCCAATATAGCAACCTGGTAAGGTACCTGGAAAATCAAAGGAAGATGACCCAAATACCTGGGCCACTGAATCCATGTGGGAGAGTCAGAAAAACATCCTGGCTCCTGGCTTCGGCCGGGCCCGGCCCTGACCACCGCAGCCGTTCAGTAAGTAAACTAGTAGATGAACGTGTCTCTCTCCTTCTCTCTTTAAGTCTGCCTTCCAAATCAATAAAAATAAATGTTGAAAGAAAAAGAAAGGGAGAGAAGGGGAGGAAGGGAAGAAAAACTATAGTTTCAAGGGGTCCTTGTGGCCTATGAGGTGTCTTCATGCAAATTAGTCAAGGGGGCCACCACCCCTGTGTCTTCAGGCATCTGGAGCAATCACAAGACTTTGTTTAAACCAGGTATTTTCCTTCATAAATACTCAGGCCACAAGGGCCAACATCTGACTCAGAGCACAGGCGGACATCACTGCCAGTCCACGCACCTGCCAGTCCACGGCGGCCACCGCGCTTGCCCATGTGGACTTCCTCCTGGGCCGAGCCTGCTCTGCCAAGCGCCCGCCGGAAGAGAAGCAACTGACTCTCACCTGGGTGTGTCTCACTTGCAGGGCCAGGTTACCAGTAACCAGGGTTCACTCAGCTGTCCCAGTGAAATCTGCCCAGGGTCACTCCACAACCAGAGTTTTAAATCCCCGCCAACTCTCTACTGTTCATCACTTCCTGGTTTAACAGCTTCGGGACCAAGTGCTCACAGTATGATGCTGCCCATGTACCTGAACTTGGGCATACAGAACAGGCGTCTGAAAGGTTTGGCCTACCTAAAAGGCTGACAAAAGGAGCAGTCCCTGTGTGCACTCAGGTGTCTAGCAAGAGGAACTTTTCTTCTTACCCCTGGCTGTTTCATTTTCTGAATGGCAAACTTGAGCAGGTAGGATAACTGTTCAATGGTGAGCATGGTCATGGCTTTGCTCTGCGTCTCGATGCATTCGGCTACTGTGATTTTCTACAAGTCAAAATCACAAACAAGTAGTCAGTTAGGAAAAATTATTATCCACAGTTAGTTCCCTTTTCACCTTCTTTTGGTGTGTGTGTGTGTGTGTGTGCGTGTGTACACACCAATGAACTCACCCATTAGAAAGTCATTCCCATCCAATGAGACTATTTTTTTCTTGTGGCGAGGACTCCAATCTACTAGGCTAGAATGGACGTGGTGGTAAAAATTAAATAGCGTATCAGTTCAACGGTGGTCATATGAGGAAGTTATCTTTATGTCACGAAGGGTGACAGGATCCAACAGAGCTGTGGGTTCAAGCCATGACACTAAAAAATCGTCACTGTTGGAATCTTGAATTTCAAGAATGGGACACAAAAGGAAAGGTCCCTCACTGATGGCAAATGGTGACCCTCTGAAACTCTGGGGCTTTCAGGAAACGGACAAGGCAGTGATGTCACTGAGGAAGACGAGATTTCCCTGTAGAATGAATCCAAGGCAATGGTGTTGGACCTGTATTAAATATGCCTTGGTTCTCCATCACCACTGAAGTGAACTTGACTCACAACAGTCTGGCAGACCACAAGAGGTTAATCAATTAAGGCCAGAGCTGTGACACGGCAGGTTAAGCCACTGCCAGTGATGCCACCAGCATCTACAAGCACTGGTTGGAATCCCAGCTGCTCCACTTGCCAAACCAGAAAATACAACTGAGAAAACGGCAAAAAAACACCACAGCCAAAGTTCCTGGGCTCCTGCCAGCCATGTGGCTGACATGGATGGAGTTCTAGTCTCCTGCCTTCAGTGTGACCAAACCCCAGGGACTGTGGCCTTTGGGGGGGAACTAGTAGATAAAGATCTGTCTCTCCTTCTTTCTCTGCAACTCTCCCTTTCAAACAAATACAATAATTCTTTCTTATAAAGGCAAACACGTCCATTTCACAGACCATGAATTTCTGAAGGAAAATTGCCATGAGAGAACAAACGGACAGGATGATGGAAGCCAGCGTGTGCTAAGTGTGCATGGCTCCACAGCCCAGGGCTTCGGAAGGTGTGCAAACACAGCAATCACAAAGCCACTCGGCTCCAGCGAGGCCAGCAGATGCGCCCAGCCATCTGGGCGGGGAAAGCTAGGCGATGTCAGCTCCAATCCATCTGGATTCTGGCTCCTTCCTTCCATCTCTGGTGCTTCCAAAAGGGGCTCGCAGATGTGTGTGGTTGGTGACTAAAGAAAAGGGACAACAGGGGCGCTCCGAAGCGGGACACCCGGACCCAGCGCCTGAGCTAGCAGGACTGAAACATTGTATCATGCCCATTGCCTACCCCCCTTTGAAGCTATGTGGGGCTCCAAGCCACAGACACTCCACACCCACCAGCTGGGGAGGGCAGTCTGTGTCCAGCAAACTATCCAGGGCAAACACTGGGACTGCCAATCCCAACAGCCCTCACTCCCTCTCACCACACTCTTTCTTCTGGCTGGCACTGCCTGGAGTTCCCACAACACTTCAAGTGCCAGGTGAGTATGTCTGAAGCCTTTTTGGCATGAGAGCTAGAGATCCAAGGTTGACCACTAAGCCCAAGGGCAAAACAGCAGGAACAGGAATATGGCAGCAGACAAGGGCTCATTTTTATTTGTGGCACATTGGCTTAAGCAGCCACCTGTGACTCCACAATCCCATAAGGATGCTGGTTTGAGTCCCAACTACTCCACTTAAAAGATCCAGCTCCCTGCTAACGTGTCTGGGACAGCACTGCAGGACTGCTCAACGACATGGCTCCCCGTACCCATGTGGGAAAACCCAGAAGAAGCTCCTCGCTCCTGACATTGGGGCCACATGGGGAGTGAACCAGAGGATGGAAGATATGTCTCTCCCTCTCTTTCTGTAATTTAATCTTTCAAACAAATAAATAAGGAAGGAAGCAAGGAAGAAATCTTCCAGCCTGATGGTATGACACGTGAGGAGGGAGCCTTGGGCTCAGATGCCCGTATCCTTCTTAGCCACAGGGGACTCATCCCCATAACAAGACAGAAAGAGCTAGGTCCTGAACAAAACATAGCCTGGCCCTGGATTCTTCCAGCACATGGAGCCATGGTCTCTGCAGTAATACCATTCAACCATTGTGAACTGACAATCAAGAATAGCAGGATAAGGACCAGCTCTGAATCCAGACCAAGGCACTGCTGGGCCAGGCACGTCCTTCAATGTCTCTGTAGAGAGTGACCCAAGAGAACCAGCTGCCACCTCTTGGCAGTTGACAGACACGATGCCCTCTCAATGTCACCATCCTAGTGAATGGGCATCATCGTCTTCTCTTGGTCCCGGGGCAAAAGCAGCACCCCAAACACCGATCCACCCCACTGCTGACAAGGTATGATTTTTTCCACTTCACACCCAGCTTCCTCATCTCAGAGAATGTGCAGTATGCTTTGAAATTCAGGAAGACTTTTCCCTTGAAATACTTTTGTAGGTGACACTTCCTGTCAGTGGCAACTTAGAAACTCCCAATGGCTGGCGGTCATCAGGCTAGAAGGCACCTGGGTGCGGGGGCGGCGCTGGTCACTGGTGCAATGCAGCAGTCAGGCTTGGCTGTAAACGAAGCACAGGGGAGCTCTCACAATGCCCAAGGCGCTGCTGTCGCCAGCTCCACACCTGCAGTGTCTCCCCAGGCAGCAGCCAGGCTCTCAACCTAAGGACAAGCCTCCAGGAGGACTTTCGGGACATCTCCATTGGAAACAACCTACGTACACCAACTTCCTGTTCCCATCCTCAATTCCTGGTTTCCAGGGCACTTTTTTTCCAAATCCGTTATATGCAAGGTGATCTAAGCCTGGTTTCGTGCACTGTAGAATTCCCAGCACCTCACAGGCACTGGGAGAAACACTGTCTCTGACAACGACACCGTCAGGTGACCCTCACGTGGAACTCACAACCACAATGGATCTTCCCAGCTTGGCTTCCATGCATGATCCAATGACTCAGAAGCAAACGGCATCCAGGAAGAAAAAAAGCAGCACGGGAACTTCCAAACCGTGTGAGAGGCTGCTGATCTGTGTGATCTGTGCTGATCTTCCAAGGTGTCCGCAACAGAAGACCCAGAGGTGGCTGCAGGCCTCAAAGCGTTCCAAAGACCCACGCAGAATGACACTCCAACCTGGGCACCACGGGGGAGTTCTCTGGCAGCCACAGGAGTAGAAGCCTCCGCAGATGACTGTCCAAACAGGAGGTGACCGGGACAGAGCAGGTGGGAGGCAAAAAAAAAAGTCTCTTTTCCCTGTATCTGGATTATTTGAAAAATGAAAACTCAAAGGAAAAAAAAAGAGAAAGAAGAGGACATGAGGCAGGTAATGCATTCATTCATCAAGCACTAACCTCACATTCAGGACAAAACCAGTCCCCCTCTGGTTCCGCTGTCAGTCTCAGACACTTAGCGTGATAAACCCGGGGACAGAGCTCACAGCAAAGGACTTGGCCTTCCCGGTGACAAACCCAGCAGTAGAAATCATTTCGTCCGTCCTGCGGTACAACATCAACAGGGTCTGTGGTGAGTGGCTGCTTCATATAGTAAAACGGACCATGTCTTAGTTCTGACTGAAATGTAGGCAAGAAAGACAGGTTCGGTTTCAAAACAAATGTGCATTCTCAACAGGCATTTGAACATCAACAACAACAAACAAAAAAATCACAACATTTCACAAACTCTTTTCACGCTAACTTGGGGTCACTCAACTAGCTATGATATTCACAGCTTGCTAACTCATACAAGGATGCTTCCTTCCATCGATGCTAGGGGGCCAGGGACGGAAAGCTAGAATCTGAGCCGCTAAGCCATCCCAGGCTAACCCATTGGCTACAACCCTGGAGGAAAACCTTGGATTCAAATTTGAACTCTACCTTGGCCATGTCTCTTAACCCTTTCAATATCAGTTTTCTCATCTGTAAACTGGAGACCCCCAAAAAATACCACATCACGGACCTGCACTGAGACCAAGAGGAACATCACACACGTATCCACTCGAGAACCCCACGCCTGACGCTGCAAGCACAGTTAAACGCCAACAGGTGCAAATCCAAAATTGCAAAGCCAGCACAAGTACAGCACAAGGCCCTGGGAGGATCAATAGCAAATCACTGGATATGAGTCACCACAAATAGTCATGTTTCCTCGGGTCTACCCAAAGCATAATGCACTTGTCACTAAAGCCTTGATTCCTGAACACGCCAATCTTCCCACGTGCCAGGGAGCCAAGTCTCTCAGAGGTAGCAACGGGCAGTAAGATGGAATGGGTCCAATGTGTTAGGGGAAACATTTCCCTAAGGAAGCATTACAGAACACAGCAAAGGCAAACTGCAAACACGCAAGACCACTCGCAAGATTCTAACTCCGTAGGGAAAACATCTATCAGAAACCAAATGAGCCCTGGCGTGCTGGTTGAGCTGGTTGGCATTCAGGTTAAGCTGCCACACAGAATCTATCTTAGATGGACGTGAGCACTGGCTCACGTCCCAGCTACCCCGATTCCAATCGAGCTCCCTGAAATGCACCTATGAAGCCAGTAGCACACAGTCCATGGACCAGGCCCCAGGGACCCAGATGGACTTCTGGGCTCCTGGCTTCCTCTCTGCCCTCTGTGCCCTACACAAGCTGACAGCCCAGGCCACTAAGAGAGTCAAACAGCATATAGAAGACCTCTCTCTCTCTCTTTCTCTTTCTCTCTCTCTCTCCCTCTCTCTCTCCCTGTCACTCTGTCCTTCAACTAAAATAAATCTTTAAAAAAGAAAGAAGAGTCAGCACTGTGGTATAAGGTTGGTTCAAGACCCAGGTGCTCCACTTCCCATCCAGCTCTCTACGGATGGCTTGGGAAAAAAGCGCTGGCAGCTGGCCCAAGTGCCAAGGTCCCTCATCCCCACATGGGAGACCCGGATGAGGCTTCTGGCTGCCAGCCTGGTCCAACTGCAGGCGCTATGGCCATCAGGGAGTGAAGCAACAGATGGAAGATCTCTGTCTCTCTACATAATGCTGACATGCAAATCAGTAGTTGGTTCTCTTCAAGAGACAGGGAGACAGGTGGAACCCGATAGCAAGCTTAGGAGCCAGTGTGTGGCTTTAAAGAAGCCACTTAACTCCTTGGTCCTAAAACGACGCAAGACAGCTCTGACTTGCTCTGCCCAAGCTCCAAGGGAACCTCACTGCATTCCCGGCTTCTCTACTGGCCTCCAGGAAGACATTACGGCTTCGTCCATCAAGACTTCACAGACCAGTGAGAGAGTGCAGAATGCTGCTAGATATTACAGATGACAAAATATTTTTCTATTGTGTTTTCTAAATGATTATTGCCGGTCCCTAGAAGGGCCGTTCATATTTTTAATACTAGCCTAACATATGAGGCCTTATTATTAACATCAACTGCACTATTTTTAAGCAATAACATTTTTTTTTGGTCCATGCCTCACACATCTATATTATTTAATTCCTCTGCAAAGTAGAGTGACAGAAAAAAGAAGAAAGAGATGAGATCCTCCTCTCCTGATTCGCTCTCCAAATGCCCCAACAGCCAAGGGATGGGCCAGGCTGAAGGCACGCACCAGGGACTCCAGCCAGGTCTCTCACATGGGTGACAAAGCTCCAAGAACTAGAAGCCTCCACCCATGGCCTTCACAGACACAGGAAGCCAGATGAGACACAGAGCAGCTGACTTGGGATGTGGACATGCCAAACATTGGCTCCACCTGCTGTGCCACAATGCCTGCCCTTCATTATTTTACTGGCTACAGTCCTGTAGGCTAAGATAAGGAACCATTAAGGTGAAAGGTTCCCATGTCTTCTTCCTACTCTTTCTTTTTTTGTAAGATGGGTTTACTTGAAATGCAGAGTTGCAGAAAGAAAAAGAGAAACGCAGAAACAAAAAGGTCTTCCTGCCTGTGGAAGACCTGGTCACAACAGCCAGGCCGGAGCCAGGCCAAATCCAGAAGCCAGAGGGCAAAGCATTCGGACCATCCTCCGCTGCAATGCCAGGTGTATCAGCAGGTAACTGGATCGGAAGCCAAAATGTTGGGACACAAGCTGCTGCCCATATGGGATCCAGACATTGTAGATGGTAGCTTTGCCCACCATGATACAATACTGGTCCCTCGGGACTTAAGATTTTAAAAAATTTATTAGGGAGAGTTACAAACAGGAGAAACAGAGAAAGAACCTTCTATTCACTGGTTCACTTCCCAAGTGGCTACAATGGCCAGGCCTTGACCACACCAAAGCCAGAAACCTGGAGCATCTTCCAGGCCTCCCATGTGGGTGCAGGAACCCAAGCACTTGGGCCATCCTCCCTTGCTCTCTCCTGGGTGCATTAGCAGGCAGCTGGATGGGAAACAAGCAACACCCACAGGAAATGCTGGTGTCAGGTGGCAGTTCTGCTACACCACACAACCACTCCATTCTAACTTTGCTTTCCAGAACATTCTCCAGATTTCTACCCTCCTGGATGCAGGAGGGTACTTACCTACAGCACCTGGGTGCAGGAGGGTGCAACCAGCCTCTTTCCACCTCCCTGCTCTCATTCCTACTAAGCGAACAGCCAAGTCGGCCAAGTCGGACGTAGGAGTACAGAAGTCTCCAGCCTGCTCCTTCCTCGTCTCAGTTTAACTTTTCAAACAGAGCAGCCTACTGGGTTTCCAGGGTAACCATCCCTGTTGTGACATTCGCTCCACGTTCCAGCGACAGTCTGTCTCACTTGCACCCTGACGCCCACCCAGAGAGTTGTCCAGAAGACAGGGCTAGGCTTTCCTGCAGGGGGGACAGCTGCGGGAAGAGGATTTACTGACCCTCCAAGCTCACAGCAAAGACTCCCCCCGACCCTCTCTGTCTTCTGCACCCCCACACAAGCTGACACCTGAGGCCAGAAAAGACACAGGATTTGGCAACTGCTCTCACCCCCAGAGAACATTGTCATTCAAAAATCAGCTTGGTCAAGTACACAGTGCTAGAGGGAAACAACAGAAGATAAGGCAACTCCCAGACAGGACAGGAGCTGCAGAGGGGAAGGGCTCTCCACCTGGTGACAGATGGCCCATGCAGGCCCGCCCAGCAGCAGCTCAGGCCAAGGTCTGCTCTGGAGGCTCTGAGGTGTGCTTGGGAAAATGCTTGCCTGATGTGCCTATGACAGAAGGGTGGGAGGGAAACACATTCCCCCTGCAAGGTAAGTCGCAGGTATCAAGCGAGAAAGCGACTTCCAAACAGAATGGGGGTGCCCTTGCAGTCGCCTTAAGCCTGTTGTCAGTACCCGGATTTCCTTTCAGTAGGAGGAGAGGAGCTGTTTTAAGATCAAACTGCAAGTGGACGCATCAAATACGACGGCTGAGCTCCCCACCCAGCAATCCCAGCACTACCGAGCCTTGATAGTCCCAGCAGCACATCCCTGCCCCCACCCCCCAACACCAGCACCAGGAGTGGTTCGGGGGTGGGGGTTCCTGGCAGCACCCAACTGCTGCGGACTCCTGGGGGGACGCCCCTCCACCTACAGCAATACTTCTGCTGTACTTCGGCTTCCTGGTTCATCTCTGTCAGCTCCCTGCCTGTAAGCAGTTCGTACACACACACACACACACACACACACACACACACACACACCTCCGTCAGCTCCCTGCCTGTAAGCAGTTCTCATCACACACACACACAACACACACAGCTCCTGGCCCACCAGTGACACCAACAGGTCACAGCTGGCGATTTGAATGGCTAACTGCAGATTATGAAAACAAATGTGTATTCATCGGCCAGCTCCCTCCACAGGCTAGCTTCACAAGAAAATGAGAAAGGCCTGTTCATTCACTCCTGAATCCCTGATGCCACACAAAGAGCCAGCAACCTTTACGTAGAAAGACAGTCAGAGAGGTCATAAGGAACACAAAATAATCATCATAATAAAACTAGACAATGCAGACATGAATGCATGGGCTGTATGCCAATAAAACTTTATTTATTTTTTTAAAAAAGCAGGTTTTGGTGCAGTAGCCTAGCGGCTAAAGTCCTTGCCTTGCACATGCCGAGGTCCCATATGGACATCAGTTCTAATCCTGGCAGCCCCGCTTCCTATCCAGCTCCCTGCTTGTGGCCTGGGAAAGCAGCTGAGGACAGCCCAAAGCCCTGGGACCCTGCATCTGCGTGGGAAACCCGGAAGAGGCTCCTGGCTTCAGATTGGCTCAGCTCCAGCCCTTGTGGTCACTTGAGGAGTGAAGCATCGGATGGAAGATCTTCCTCTCTGTCTCTCCTCCTCTCTCTATTTCTGACTTTCCAATAAAAAATAATAAAATAAATCCTAAAAAAAAAAAAAAAAGAAAAACAAAAAAACAGGCTCCCAGCATCCCAGCATATCCAGAACACAACCACAGAGCAGGTGCTCTGGCTGAACACACAGCAGACCTCAAACAAACTGGACACAGGCCATGTGGGAAACACAGGGAAATCCATCAGGTCTGACAGCAGCTCTCCTTGTCCCGCGTGTGATGAAAGCGCGGGTTCTGCACGTGGGCCAGGAGCCTCACGGTGGACAAGCAGCAGCAGGTCGTGGACACGCGGGCAGCCAGACTGGCCCTGGCAGCCCCCACCACCCCAGAAATAACTGTCTCCTCCATTCCGCCTTTCAAATAAATAAACTACTTTTTAAAAAGCTTCTCCATAAATTCCCCTAATACGGACTTCCCAAGAAATACAGAAGGGGTAACAGAAGGTCCAAACGGAAAACTGACCCCCATCTCCACAGGAAAAATCAATGGTCTCGATTAAACATGGAAATATGCAACATCTTTTGTTTTTTATACAAGAGGGAAGATCAAAACGGAAGAGACAGACACCACCACCACAGGTGACCAAACGACACGATGGCCCCAAGACTGGCCCCGGCATGGGGAACACAGCCGGCAGCCTGGGAGTGACACTACAGGGACGGGTGGGGAGTATGGCAAACCAGAGGGCGGGCCTCTCAGGGCAGCTCTGCTCAGCTGAGGCCGGACCTCTCTGAATGCCCTGGTCTGCACACTGGTGTCCCTCCCAACAACAACACTGAGATGTTAACTTGTGGACCTTGGGAGATGTGACAGGGTCTGCAGGCTGGACCCCTCACACCTTACAAGAAGTGGGCCACCTGCACATTAGGAAAGGGCCCAAGCAGGCTGGCACCCTGACCCCAGAAGCCCACATTGTGAGAGACGCGTTTCCACTGCTGAGATGCGACCGTTACCAGAGACGCTGAGTGTGGCTAAGAATGTGGAAACACAGTTTAAATTCCTCACGTGAAACTGACCCATCACAGCACTGCCCAGCTATAATTTGCTGCTTTTAATGTCACAATTTCGGGGTCAGGGAGAGAGCAAAAAGGAGGTAGCAGGAAGATATCCCCAGCACATTTTTTGGCCCACCCCCAGGAACCCGGATGGAGCAGCTTGGAGAAAGAATGTGCCTAGGGGAGCCACAGTGTGAGCTAGAAGGAATGATGGGGTCAAAGGGCAAGAATGACATCTCTTTGTAGTTCAGGCTACTCCGCCTTTGCTGATAACCGGCTCCTAGATGCCCAGACTACAGATCATATAAAGAAACAGTTTCGGTCCCAAGCCCCCATCTGCAAAGTAACTGAATATCAAGGACGGGAAAGCCACTGACAGAATGACGCAGCTGAGGGCCAGCAAGAGCCAAGTGACCGAGTGGGACAGGTGTCCCCGCCCCTCCCTGTCACTACTGAAGACTGGATATCCAGGAGCACGTGTGTGCCCTGTTCCCCGGGGCCCCTGCCCCAGCGTGTCTGCACCCTTGTCAAACCCACAGCTGCTAGTGGAGAGGACGTAGCCTGCAGTCACCACGTGTTGACGTCAGCTGGGCAAGGAGCAGCCTGACCTGCCAAAATCGGCTTCCAGAAACAGGGACGGCAGCCAACTTTGCAGTGCCAGGTAGGGGCTGGGACGGAGATCACACACACACACACACACACACACACACACACACACAGCAGGTGGGGGAAGGCCCTGCTCTCAGCAGCACTGGTTCCTAGGAACAGCCTGCTGGGCCATGTGATTCAGGAAGCGGATGGCTTAAGGCCTTCACGGTTCTGCATCTTCAACCCTGGCAGGTCTGACATCACTGTAGGGAGGCAGGGTACAGGCCAGTGACAGATCCCTGGTTTCACCCCAGGCAGGCAAGCTAAGCTCAAGCTCTAGCACCACCATCCCATACAGGCACGGGTTTTGAGTCCCAGCTGCTCCACTTCCCATCCTGTTTCCTGCTAATGTATCCGGGAAAGAAAGCGCCACAAGATGGCCTAAAGCCTTGGCACCCTGCAATAGCATGGGAGACATGGAAGAAGCTCCTGGCTCCTGCTCCTGGCTCTGGATCAGTCCAGGTGTGGCTGTTGTGACCACTTGGGGAGTGAACCAACAGGTGGAAGATTATTTCTTTCTGTAACTCTATCTTTCCGATAAAATAAAATGAATGCAATGAATGACACACTCGATTCCCTGGACACGCTTTGCCACTCCCAAATGCTTATAAGCCACAGCTGGCCTGTGGTGACCGTATGGGACAACACAGCCCTGTGATGTCTTCATGGCTGTGTTTTATTTCACACAGTACACGATGCTTCCACTCGGCAGAGAGCCTGGCTGAATCTTTCAATTCGACTATTACTATCTATGTCACTTAGCTTCATTAATCTTCTCACCAGGGGTCTGTGTGGTGGCACAGCCTCCTAACCCACTGCTTGCAACATTAGCATCCTGTTGTCAGAGCATCACTTCCAGGCCTGACTGCTCCCTTCTCATGCACCGGGATCCCATAGGGGCACCGGTTCTAATCCCGGCAGCCCCGCTTCCCATCCCAGCTCCCTGCTTGTGACCTGGAAAAGCAATGGAGGATGGCCCAAAGCCTTGGGACCCTGCACCCACATGGGAGTCCCTAGAAGAAGCTCCAAGCTCCTGGCTTCGGATTGGCGCAGCACCGGCCATTGCGGTCACTTGGGGAAAGAATCATCGGACGGAAGATCTTCCTCTCTGTCTCTCTTCCTCTCTATGTCTGACTTTGTAATAAAAATAAATCTTAAAAAAAAAAAAAATCCAAAACAACTCCACAGAATGAGCAGTGTCACTTTCCTTTTTGAAGCTGAAAAAGATCAGGCACAAAGGGATTAAATTGCCTCGGAGAAAAACTGAGCTGGTCTTTCTCTGTAATTTTCAGCTTGAAAATAGATTCATGCGTTGAGGCACACCTTTCCCAGGCCTGTGCATTTCCCCACTGCCAGCCCTCTCCCTGCCAAAGCAGAGTCCTATTTGCCCCCACACCCCACCCCCAGGACCCTCCTATAAAACAGAGTTCAGGACTCACAGTCCCACCCCACAGAATCCACATACAGACATGACCAGGATCCTAACAGCAACTCAACAGAGACTCACGTTGCCTTGCAAAGTCCATGAAGACACTGCTCCCCACACCTCTCTCCTAACCACAAGAACCAGCCTGCATCAGGGAACCTGAAAGTCACAGCGCCCCGACAAGCCCCACGTGGTCCCGAGCAGTCTCCACCTTGGACCAAGCCAGCTGGAGGCCAACAAGGGGTGAGGTGCAGACTAGACTCAGTGCCAACCAGCAGGAACAGAGACCAGCTAATGCAGTCCACAGAGGACAGCCTCTCCACACAGCCTCCGTCCCCAGGGTACAGATGAGAAAACTGATACGGGAAAGGGTGCACCCTTTAGGCGACCCATCACCTCCAGGCAGAGCTGGGCATTGGTACCACAGATATAGCCCAGGGGCGGGGCGCAGGGGTGGGAGAACCTCCCCAGACCACACAGGAAAAAATAGTCCTTATAACGGGGGAAATTTTTTCCAAAGAAAAACCCCAAATCCTTTATCTGGGTAGAGTTCTAGTCCCATAACACATCTAAAAACCCACTGGGAATATTGCCACAGGCCATTGGGAATTGCCCTCTCTGTCCTATGTAAATGACAATCAGTACATGCAGCTTGCTGAACAAGCCCCAAGCACACCAGCTCCAAGAGCCGGGCTTTTGCCCCCTGTCCTTCGGTCCCACCAGCCCTCTCTCCCCACCCTTTCCACAGGTACAGCCACTGCTCCAGGGGGCTCCCTTACCTGATCCTTATTGTTATTATTCAGTAAGCCAGGTTTCTTTTTCTTTTTAATGGGGCTTGTGGACGTATCCTGTGGCGAATGGCCATTGGAGGAATGAGGAGGGCTGGGGAACTTTCTCTTCTGGGCTATTCTTTCTGCAGAACCAGGATCTGAAAGAGACAGCACCACACAATGTAAAGCCGTTGGGACAGCCTCGGGCCCTCAGCACAAGGTGTCGAGCACCCAGTATCCTCAAACCATTCCCCCATGCCATCCCGACATCCCAGCCCTGGCTGGCCCTGCCTGCCTTTTCACTGTTCACCTCGGCTCTGAGAACCATTCCTGAGCCTCGGCAGCATTTTTGCAAAATCTCAACACAGTGCCACTGTAAAAACTGGGAGATTTCACATAACTTGGGTTTTTGGTGTTTTAAAAATAAAGTAGCTAAAAACCTTGCCTTGCATCCACTCGGATCCCACGAGCACCAGTTTATATTCCAGCTGCTCCACTTCCCATCCAGTTCCCTGCTTGTGACCTGAGAAAGCAGCAGAAGATGGCCCAAAGCCTTGGGACTCTGCACCTTCCTGGAGATCCAGAAGAAGCTCCTGGCTCCTGGCTTCCAATCAGCTCAGCTCTGGCCATTGTGGCCATTTGGGATATGAATCAGAGGATGGAAGATCTTTGTCTCTCCTCTTGATAAATCTGCCTTACCAATAAAAAGTAAATCTTTTTTTAACCAAAAAAAAAAAAAAAAAAAAAAAAGATAAAGACCTACAGACCCTCATGGCAAATAGCCAACACTATTAGAGATACGTCCTCCATTTTGCCACAGTCACTACCCTTCTCTCTTGGGCCCCCCGTTGAAAAGGCCATGACCAAGCTGCCCAGCGTTGTCAACCAGGCACTGGAGCCTTCTTATCCTTGCGAACTATTTCTGCTCCACATCCACGGCTGACAGCAAAAGCAGGAAGCCACACAAGGCTGGCCATGGACAGACTGCAGGGACACCAAAGTGCACACACTTCCTTCTGGGAGACAAGGGCAAGGATTCAAGCTGTCAGGTCAATCAGGTTTACACAGTCACCGAGAGCACATCCCACCTTCCCGAAGGTTCCCACGGCCCCACCACCTGCTTCAGACTCTCTTTCAAAAAAAACAATGCACGTTACATTCTCCCAGCTACTTCCTGTGAACACCATCCCACCCTACAGTGGTCCCCTTTGACCACAGGACCCCCATCCTGCCCCATGCCCCCAACCTTCACCTGCAAGGACACCAATCGGCTCCATGATTGAAGGGGAGCCTGCAGCTCAGCGTCCAAGGATGACACAGCACGGTGCGTCTGACATCCTGAGAGCAGGCAGATATGCCGACAGCTACATCAAAGGCACAGGATGGGATCTGGAATCTAGAAAATGACTCTCCTCCAATACGTCCCTCCTCCCCAGGCAGGCCTCAGCACGCAGGCTGCGTGGGCTTAGCCAGCTCTCCCTCTGCTAACGGCAAATCCATAGAGTCCTCAGGGCCATGTACAAGGCCTCCGGGCAGTTTGCTTTGACTGGGAAGTCTAGCAGATCCTCCACATATCCACCAAGCAAAAAAGATGAACGACGGCCCAAAACCCAGTCCCTGGAAGGGAGCTCTCCCATTTCCCTAAGCAGCAGGCTTCAGGAAACCCCTGAACACGTGCCTGTAGTACTGTGTGGAGAGCCCACCCTGAGAGAGAATCAAATTCCAAGCATAGGCACCTTGGGAATAAACGCATCCCATGGGATCACTTCACACATACCAAATTGGAGGCTCCGAGAGCCCAAAGCATTGGCCCAAAGGACAGGATGGCTAGTTAGTGAGCAAGGCCTCTTAAAACAGGTAGCCTGGGGGCAGCTGGAAGGATTCCCCTGGAGAAGGCCCCTTTTCATGCCCACAAGGGTCCTCACCCCACTCATGTGACCTCTGACCCCAACAATGTTCTCCTGAGAAACACACTCCATGAAGCAGGTGCAAGGGATTTCCACTCAGCACTGTGTACCCCCCCAAACAGTAGGAAAACCGGAATGTCCAGACATCCGAGGCTGACCCAGCAGAAGCTCACAGCCATGCAATGGGACACTCAGCTGCCGTAAACACTGTTGAAGACCCAACACAAACAGCTCCTGCTTCAAGTTGAAAAAGCAGCACACAGGCCCAGTGCGGTAGCCTAATGACTGAACGTCCTCACCTTGCACGTGCCAGCTTCCCATATGGGCACCAATTCGTTTTGCAACTGCTCTACTTCCCATGCAGCTCCCTGCTTGTAGCCTGGGAAAGCAGTTGAGCACAGCCCAAAGCCTTGGGACTCTACACCCGTGTGGGAAACCCAGAACAAGCTCCTGGCTCCTGGCTTCAGATCAGCTCAGCTCCAGCCATTGCAGCCACTTGCGAAGTGAATCAGCAGATGGAAGATTTTTCGCTCTGTCTCTCCCTTTCTCTGCGTATCTGCCTCTCCAATGAAGGTAGATAAATCTTAAAAGGGCCCAGAGCTACGGTAACCTAGTGCCTAAAGTCCTTGCCTTGCACATGCCGGGATCCCATATGCATGCTGGTTCTAATTCTGGCAGCCCTGCTTCCCATCTAGCTCCCCGCTTGTGGCCTGGGAAAGCAGTCGAGGACGGCCCAATGCCTTGGAAAGAGGCTCCTGGCTTCAGGTTGCCTCAGCTCCAGCCATTACGGCCGCTTGGGGAGTGAATCAGAGGATGGAAGATCTTCCTGTCTCTCCTCCTCTCTATATATCTGATTTTCCAGTAAAAATAAACTCATCTTTTAAAAAAAAGCGACACACATCTAATGCCACGTGCAAACCAACATAAGCCTCCTGGAAAAGATATAAATGCACCAACGCTTACATCAACGTAGAATGTTCTAGGACGAGCACTGAAGCAGGGACAGGATGCTGGACAGGGGCCGCTAGCTGCCTTGGGAGCAGAAGCCTTGAGGACGTTGAAGCGCAAGACCTTTCACCACTTTCCCTTGTGTCCTGGATTTACCCTGCACCTGGACATTAACCAAATGAAGCTGAAAATGAAGTAGCTACCAAGTTGCATTTCACAGGAAAAAGCGGCAGGTGTAAGTCAGTTCCTGGCAGTAAGCCATGAGGGAAGTGTGGTGCGTGGGCAAAATGTCTAGATAAAAGGAGGAGGCTGGGGTTGGCGGGGCTCTGACGATCCCCAATAATCCAGCTCAAATGGCAGAGCACAGGTGCTTGTCCAAAGCATTTGCGGGGGGCGGGGCTCAATCTCTGTCAGTTTGTCCTTTTCCTTAGACGACTTCTCAGTGCAGTGTGGGGGACCTGCACTCAGGTCATTCTTCATTTAGGCAGTAGTGCTGCTGGTCAGCACACAGCAGCAGCTGCCCACAAGGGCTGGCTCCTCTCAGACAGGGTTACACAATAGTGGCCATTAGCCAAGGAGTTACCTAGGCCAGCTGACCAGGGGCCTGCCAGGTTGCCATGGAGAATTAGATAAGAAGGCCTAACAGCGTGCCACCTTAACATTGCTAGCCAACTGGTTTACCTGGATTTTTCTAGCATTCTGAAAGAGCAGCACTGGATTTTGGAAGAGGAAACCCCTCAGCGAGTTCCAAGGTCAACCACACCAATCTGTCACTCCACTTATTAGTAACAACCCTCACCAAACAAAAACAAAAACAAACAAAACAGTAAGATGACAAAAAAGACTCCCACAACCTTCCCAGACAGCACCAGATAAGTGGTCCTGCCTTCCAGAAAAAGCCAGAAGCTGGAGCCCAGAGCAGCAGCCCAGCTACCACCCCATTAACCCCAATCCCCTCCAGGGGCAGAGATCTCTGACAAAGATTCCCTATTCCCAAAGTGTAATCCCTGACTCCCAGGCCCCACCGCACCCCAGACCTGCAGAACCTAAACTCCAAGGTGGGGTCCGGGAATCCATGTGTAAGGAACCACTCTGGGGACACGCTGCATGCTGGAATGTTCCATGGCAGGGATGAGCAGCCACAAGGTCTGCCAAGAACCATCTGGACTTCGATAGCATCATCCATCACAAACATAAAATCAGCAGCTTAAAAACTTGCCTGACACAGACTCAGGGAATTTCAAGTCTCACTGCCGATTGCCCTGGCAAGGCCAGAGCAGTTGATTCTGCAGGTCCCATGGGGTTGGACGTCCCCCACCCAACCCCACCCCCCCCCAATCCAGGGTGTGTCTCCGGAGATGGTCTGTGTTCTCTACTCAACAGTGCATCTCTGCTTCCCTGCCACTTTCCCTGGTGTTGGCTTGAGACTCAGGGAGCAAAAGCCAAGCAAACAAGCGAGGCCTTGAGGAAACACACAAGCAGGAAAGGGCTCTAGGCAGGGCGATTTTCCACCTCTCGGGGTTCTAGTGCCTCGTCCGAACAATGGGAAGGGCCACGCCAAGGGAACCGGGCTGGACACTGGTGTCTGGAAATCAAGTCAGTGCTCCAAGGACCACACGCCAGCATCTGCTCAAGAAAGCAATGCCCCAGCAAGGGGGCCTCTGCCACCGGCACCTTCTCAGAGGCAGAAGGAGTAAAAACAACCTCTCCAGAACTTCCGGAAAGAGAGGGGGGGACATCCTCAGAAATTAATAGACTTGCAAGCTGTGTACAGCCAACAAGGAAACCTTGCCTGAGCCCACCAAGGAACAAAGGGAAACCAGACTCCTGCGGGAGGGGAGGGCGGGGCTGCCGCAGGGCTGTGCGCTCCAGCTCCCCTGGCCTGAGAGGATTGCAAAGCTCCAGGCTCAGCCAAACACACAACTGCAGTTGCAAACACACCAATTCCCCCTGGAGCTAATGAGAGTTCAAGGTCTATATCCAAGGGGGCAGGAACTTAATAGGTTCCAAGCAACAGGCACAACGGTCAAGGGCAGGGGTTTGCCAGCCTGGAAGGCGCTCAGAGGGTCAAATGGAAACGTGCCTGCGGGATTCAGGGTCCTTCCGAGGCAGCAGGCCAGGAGCAGTGTGCTGGCCACGAAGACACCCTCCAGCCCAGTAGGGCCAAGGTCTCTGTGGATGGAGGGCAAGAACCTGGCTGTTAGTGACCTTTTCCAGAAAGTGGAGTCAATTTTTCTTTCTTCCATAATGATTTAATCCTGACCAGGATGATGTGCCAGGCACCTTTCATCTATAAACCTGGAACAGCGAGCAACAGCCAGCACAGGCTGAATCACCCTGAAATGCTCTTCTGCGACCTTCCATAAGGAAACAAGATCTGGAGCCTGGCACCAGTACCCCTCTGTCTCCCAGCAAGAAGTCTGGCCCTGAAGGGGTTAACCAGGCTGTGTGAAGAGGGCAGCCTGGAAGACAAGGCAGAGCTTGGAGGCCTGCAGGGTATTGAGAGACCCTCTGAAAGAATCCCTCAGCACTCCCCGGTGGGTCCTCTGGCAGAAGGAGCGCCCTGCTACAAGCTTATCAGCCATTCCTGGAGTGTTCCCAGTTAAAAGACTTGCTTGCCCGGCTGGCGTGGGCAGATGAGGTGCAGATGAGGAGCGATACATAGCGCTTCCTCTACAGTCCCCTCTAAGACCCTGGCTCAAGCTACCCAGACAGGAACTGCTGCACCACGCACCACAGTCCTCAACTCGGCTGCAGCCAGACTGCCCGGTGTAGAAGAGGCCCTGGATCCGGATCCACATTTTGCCTTTCATTTCCCTGGGACTGTAGACAGAGGTGTGGGGGCAGGGAATGCCCAAAGAAGGAGCTGCAGGAAGGAGGGCGGGACCCAGAGTGTGCGGGTCACACACCTGGCTAGCCAGGGTTACCCAGTGGCACCAGAAGCTGTCTTGTGCTGCATAGGCACCTCCCATAGCCCTCCACTTCCCCCTCAAGCCCTGACTGCATCTCCCCATGCAGGGTACACATGGGTGAACACACGCTCACGCTCACACACACACACCCGGGGCCTGAGTCACAGCACTTGCTGCTCTAGGAAATGACACACCATCACCAGGCCAGACTCCACCCTGCGGGGCAAGGGCCACAGCCAAAAACCCAGCACCTCCCAGACCCTTTCTATACACTTAAGAGTTCCCTGTGCAACGTGGGCCACAGTCTCTGGGGCCCAAACGGGGGGGGGAGGGGGCAGGGCGGGCCACAGGAGCAGCATGGCCCGCTTACTGTGCTCCTGGCCAGGTCCAGGGCAGAGCAGGACGAAAGGTCAGGGTGCTAGCCCCAGTGGCCAGGAATGCACTGCCTGAGTGGAGGCCCCAGCTCCTGGAAGCCACCCAGCCTCTCTTGGTGACTTCCTCACTCTACAAGATGGAGGCGATGGGGCCGTCTCAAGATTTACACAGGTTAATTCACATAAAGCAGGAGCATCCACCCAAGGATAACCACCACTCCTCTAACCCCCAACCCTCACCCCAGGAACACAACACCTTACATCGACCCCACAACGTCAAACTGAAAGAAAATATCTACAACCAGCACAGTGTCTCCAAGCACCAGCACTCCACATGAGCGCCGGTTCGAGTCCACCTGCTCCACTTCCCATCCAGCTCCCTGCTTTTAGGCTGGGAAAGCAGTTGAGCACGGGCCGAAAGCTGCATGTGAGACCTGGAAGAGGCCATTTGGGAAGTGAATCAACAGTGTCTCTCCTTTTCCTCTCTAAATCCACCCTTCCCATTAAAAAAAAAAAAAGCCAGCCTACACCAAATGGAGACCAGAAGCAGCCCCAGTTGGGATTTCTGGATTTCCATTACACTGAAAAACCCGAGTTTCCCCCAGGATTCCAACGGCAGGCTCTGAGGTGAGTGTAGGCCAGGGCATCCAAGTGACCTAGCAGTACTACTCCAGCTTGGAAGCCACACTCCCAACAGGCCCTCCAGGAAGCAATGCAGCAGGGCTTCCGGAAGACACTCAGCAGGCACCCCAGCCTCCGACCTCCCAGGAATCCTCCCTCACCCCATAATTATGCCATAAAGAAACAAAAGCCTGGAGCACTGGATGGGGAGGAGAGGGCAGACCATCCCCCACCCTGCTGAGAAGGGCCTAAGCCACAATTACCAAGCAGCAGCCCAGTGCCCAACAGCTCTGGTCCCCCAGAGCAGAGGCCCCAGCTGTGCAGAGCAGGAGGCCTGGGCCGGCTCTCCTGGCTCTCCTGCCTGCCAACGGGATCAACTTACCCCACCAGGGCAACCGGGAAGTGAGACTATGGAATGAAAGGGTGGGGCATTCTCAACTTAGAGTTGGGAGGGGAGAGGGCCATCTGGCCAGGTAGCTGGACACCAAGCAAGCTGACAAGGGGCAGGCCACTTACCTGCCATGGAGATCGTGTGGCAGCAACGGCTGCTCGGAGGGCCCGGCCACTGTGTTTTTAACAGGCGAGCTCAGGCTCACCCACGGCAGACATGCCTGCTTCCGGCTCCCGGAGGCTCTCCGGGGCGGGGAGTAGGGAGCCGTGGCGGAGACCAGTAGTCACCACTCTCCAGGCCGACCCTGCTCTGCACGCGTTAGGCCGCTCTGCGGC
The DNA here is from genome assembly GCF_030435755.1 of Ochotona princeps. Lineage (NCBI taxonomy): Eukaryota > Metazoa > Chordata > Mammalia > Lagomorpha > Ochotonidae > Ochotona > Ochotona princeps. The sequence continues at coordinate 9,018,905 of NC_080853.1, read as the reverse complement.
TACGGCGGGGCAAGGACAAGGTGACCTCTGTATGGTGAAGCAGGCAGAGGCAGGGTGACTTGCCTTGTGTCCCCAGGCTTTTGGCTGTCATTTATCACCCTCGACAGCGAGGCTCGGCTGAGCTGCAAGTCCTCGGTGCGGTGCAGATGTGAAAACCCCCAGCAAGCTCAGCGGCCAAAAGCCGAGTGGGGGGCAGTGGGGGAGGGGGAGAAGAGTGGTCGCGGCTTTGCATTTGGAGGTGCTTTTAATTTTCTTACCCCTCCTAGAAATGAGGACACCACCTTCCATCCTGGGAAAAGTCCTGGGCACATCCAAATGTAAAAGATGAACTCCCCAGAATTTGGACCAAGAGCCTGATTTACGAATGAATTCTATGTTTAGTCACTGCATGGGGAAGCCTTTTCTCCAGCTTGGCTGGGATAAGGCCCGCCAGAAAGGGAAAAAAAAAGGCAACAACATCTCTACAGGAATTTCCTGGTTCAAGAATCCTAGGAGCTTTCACAGTCCTTGAGAGGCTGGGGCCCCATGCCCTGCCAAGAAAGCACTGGCCCACCCCCACCACCGACTCAGCAGGCCCGGCCCCACAGGCTGCGTAGTGGCACCCCTGTAGAATAGAGCGTGGAGGACCCAGCTCCCCATGGACTTGCTGCCAGGGCCTTTGGTGGAGGCGCCACCCCTGGCCTGGCGCAGGTGCTGGAAAGCTCAGATGGGACAGGTTCAGACTGCAGAGAAACTCCAGAAGCAGGGCTGAGATAAGAAGGGAGGGGCTGCTGCCATTCTGAGGAGGTTCTGGTCTCTCTGAGTGGCCATAATTTACACCAGAAATTCTCAGTGGAAGCATTAGGCAGGCAAGGAGGGGACAGACCTGTCACCTCGGCATGGCCCCTTTGGGAAGCAAAGATTTCAGGCACAGATGACCCTGGCCAAACAGGTAGGAGCAGGCAGGATGGACAACAGCCAATATTGGTGCCCGTCCATGGGGGAGGAGGCGCAAAACACGGCTAGCAGCGCCCTCCCATCCCAGTGGGGGAAAGGCTGAGAAGTAGAAGCTGGGTGGGCTCACAAAGATGTGGGGGAACCACAGGACTCCCCCAGATTCTTTCTGTTCAGATCCACGGGATAATAACAGGAGTGATGCGATACATACTGGGTGCCAGGTGCCACCCAGGCAGGACCCAGGCCTGTATTCCTAGCACCCATCAGGGTGTTGGCATACATAAGGGGCTACTTTAGCAGGCTCAGGTGTTTAGCACAACAGTACAAAGCCCTGGCTGCCTCTCAGCTGGATTTGCACCCCCCAGGGGGCACAACTGGCAATGTCTGGGGACACTTCTGGTTGTCACACTGGGCAAGGAGAGAAGCTGCTGCTGGGACAACCTCACAACAGAGGCGAGTGAGCAGGCCCAAAGCAGGAAGAAATTTCCAGCAGGCTCCCAGGCAGGTGCCAGCCTGTGTAAATCTACCACCCAAACAGGATGTGCTTCTTGAAGCAGAAAACTGACTCCTCCAGTTCCACCTGGCAGCAGGAACGTCAGATTACAAAGGGAAGACAATGGGACCAGTCACAGACAGACACCAGGGGAGGCCCCACGCAGACACAAGCAACTGCAGGGATAGCTCCCTTTCCTGGAGTACTTGAGATCTGGAGTTTTAACAAGCACCAGTTTATTTACAACTCTCCACAGCTCTGCCAGGAGGCAGGCCACCAACTGCCTTATTTTCTTGACGAGGTAACTGCTGCCCAGAGCCAGAATGACCCATAGTAAAACAGCGGCGGTGGCGGCAGTGAACAGGGAACAGGATTGAGAAATGAACTGCAGCCTGGGGCCAAAGGCTGAAAAGCGCCAAGACCTTGTAAACAAGTAACATCCTGGGGGAGAGGTGGAGCTCAGGCTGTACTACCACTGGGGTGGGGAGGAGGCCTGGGGTCACAGCTGCTGTTTGTGGAGATGATTCCCAAGAGCCATGACAGGTGCAATGGTGCTCCTGCATCCATCTGACTGTGCAGCTGAGTCACGCAGGGGCACCAAGGCAGCAGGTCATGGCGACCATGCAACCCTTCCCTGCTCAGTCAGCCAACTGCAAGGGCCACCACAAAAGCTTGGTCTTGGCCAACATCAACACACGACCACAACAGCAGGTCTGAACACAAGCCACCTGGCAGCTGTGTACCCCTGGGCAAGTTCCCTAGCTTCACTGAGACTGGGTACATTCAAACATGACCCTCAGACCGGAATGGCCGGCATTGTGGCCCAGTAAGCTGAGCCAAATCAATCTTTGGGGGACAAGAGTGGTTAGGATCAAATGGGACATGCATGCACAGTAAAGGGCCTGTGTCACTTCTGCGGGGAGTCCCCATGGGAGGAGGGGCGAGGAAGAGGAGCCATGGTTAACCCAGAAATCCCAAGCCTGTTTGCCCAGATTTTTGTTCTATCCTCACCATGTTTTGTGCCTGACTTCCTTCTCCCAGTACACTGATAATAAAACATCTATTTTCACAGTAAACCTGGGACTGGCATGGACCCAACCAAGCCAGCCAGCCTCAAACCCCACCCCCCAGACCTCTGGATCTCTGGGTGCGCGCTCCATCCCAGCCATACCTTTATCCAATCTGACCAGAGACATTCTCTACCCAACCCAGAGTGGGTTTACCCATCCTGGGCCAAAGCTGCTCAAAAAGAGAGATACTGGGTTGTGTGGCCTCAGGCAGGACCCTTCTCAACTCTGAGCCTGGATGGAGACTCTGTGAGGGAGCGTCATTTCCCTCCAGCCCTCACAGCTGCCACCTTGAGCCACACTGACCACTCTGCCTCCACCCTTGCCTCCTGGAGCAGCTCCTCACAATCCCTGTCAGGCAGGGTCCACCCAAGGGGCTCCCTGCAGGCACACACCCTAGCTTCCAGACCTCCAGACCTCCATGGATCTGGTCCTGCCTAGCCCCCCCCACTTCCCTCACACATGCTACAGCCTCCCTTCTGCTCCTCAGACAAGCCTGGCTCATTTGTCCCTCCTTCTAGAACGTTCCCTGCCCCATCTTCTCGCATTTCCCAAGAGGAGGCAACTTCCCCCTCCGGCCCCAGCCTCCTTATTAGATCACGCTCAAGTTGATTGTGTTTTCCCTGCCCTGCAGCCTTCCCTGGCTGGCTCAGAATCAGCACATTTAAAAAAATATATATATAGTTGTTGCTGATTCAGGTGTTTGTTGGGTCTCCTCCAGAACAAGAGCTCTTTCTCAGTCTCGCTCTTTGCTGAAGTCCAACGCCAGGCACATGGCTGGCTCACAGGTGTATACAGAGAGAGAGAGAGAGAGAGAGACAGCCCACTAACAGTGTGGCAGGACAGGGCTGGAAACGACACACCAGGGACCTGGCAAAGGAGAGGTGCCTTCCGACAAGCCCTCGGCCTTTCTGGTTTCTTGCCTAAAAGCCCATTTCCCCGAAAGCAGGGAATAGGATCAGGAGATTCTATCCCAAACCCAAGGGCAGGGAAAAACCCATGAGGTTTTCTTAAGCCACAGTGATCCTTGGTTCAAACTCCCCATTCTTTGTAGGGGAGAGCTATTGTTTCAGAACCACTGAGCAGTGCTAAAGACACACCCCCTACCACCGGCAGTAACCACTCCACAGGAGCTGCAGCCTCCTGGGCCTTTTGGCTTACAGGACCCTCTGAACGCTGAGGGTCTCCTAGCAACAGCACCCTAGGTCCTCAGCCATCCCAGCTCCCAGCTTCTTAGATGCTGTCTCAGGACTGGGATGTCCTCCAGGGTCATCAGGCAGAGGCCAGGTACCCAGGCAGCAAGGTGGGCTCAGTGTTCAAGAGGCAAGGTCAGAAATTTCTTTTTTCAGGTTTTCTCCCTGCATGCCACGGAGTGAACACAGTGGAGAGAAATTCAATCTGCCCCGTCTTCATGTCTCTGTCTAGTCCTCTCCGAGTGTCAGCAAACCCCCATGCACAAAGCATCCTGGGTCTTAAACAAGCATAAGCCAGGGCCCGGCATAGTAGCCTAGCAGCTCAAGTCCTCGCCTTGCACACGCTGGAATCCCATATGGGTGCCAGTTCTAATCCCGGCAGCCCCACTTCCCATCCAGCTCCCTGCCTGTGGCCTGGGAAAGCAGTTGAAGATAGCTCAAAGCCTGGGGACCCTTCACCCGTGTGGGAGACCCGGAAGAGGCTCCTGGCTCCTGGCTTCAGATTGCCTCAGTTCTGACCGTTGCAGCCACTTGGGGAGTGAATCGACAGAAGATGTTCCTCTCTGTATATCTGACTTTCCAATAAAAACAAAATAAATCTTAAAAAAAAAAGTATAGGGCCCGGCGGCGTGGCCTAGCGGCTAAAGTCCTCGCCTTGAAAGCCCCGGGATCCCATATGGGCGCCGGTTCTAATCCCGGCAGCTCCACTTCCCATCCAGCTCCCTGCTTGTGGCCTGGGAAAGCAGTTGAGGACGGCCCAATGCATTGGGACACTGCACCCACGTGGGAGACCCGGAAGAGGTTCCAGGTTCCCGGCTTCGGACCGGCGCGCATCGGCCCGTTGCGGCTCACTTGGGGAGTGAATCATCGGACGGAAGATCTTCCTCTCTGTCTCTCCTCTGTGTATATCTGGCTGTAATAAAATGAATAAATCTTTTAAAAAAAAAAAGTATAAGTCCTCCAACTTGGACCCCAGCTCTCAGTAAGTACTATTACATAGTCCTCATCCGAGGACAAGCAACCGGAGTCTGAAAGTCCCAGAACTGCAGCGTGGGCGGGGTCTTGAAGGAGATCAGGACAGAAGCAGGTCAGTCTTGTCACTAGAGAGCTCTGACAGCTGGAAGATGATCCCATGCCCCGGCAGGGGAACAATCAGGGGCCAGGAAACCAGTTTAGTAACTACAGACGTGGCCCTGTGCCAAGGTGCCCAGTGAAAGCCCCAGGGGTGGGGTGCTGTTATGACATTCTAAGGCGGGGCCGGTGTTTGGCACAGCAGTTACAGGCAGTGTAGGCTGCCTGCCACCCAGCTGAGCTCAAGTCTCAGCTCCGTTTCGGGTTCCAGCTTCCTGCTAACGTGCATACTGGGGCAAACGGTAGGTCACCAGGCTGGTACGTGAGCCTCCCAGCTTCAACCTGGCTATTGTGGACTTTCAAGGAGTGACCCAGCAGAGAGATTTTTCTCCGTCCATCTTACTGCCTTTCAAGGTTTTTTTAGTTCCCTCAAATATAAACAGGTGTCAGTATTGAAATCATGGCAATGTTAAAGTCCAGATAACTAACTTCTTTTAAGAAACCAACTCTCCTTTCCACAGGCAACAAACCCTCCAGGGTGTCCTCTTTGAGGGGAACCTGAGACTCCCTGTTTGGGAGCACTCCATTATTCCTAACCCTCGGATAATTCAGATAATTAAATCTAACCTTGAAAATCCCCTTGAAGGGACTAACAGGGCAGGGGAAGCCAAGAGCAGGAAGGTCAACAGAGGCCTCAGAGCTGAGAGATATTTTTGCTCTAGGAAGTTCGAAATGCATTGTGCAGGGTTTTTCTAATTTTTTGAGCAGGGAGCGGGGAAGCAGAAATGAAAACATCAAACTCTACAAACCAGTAACCTGGTAGGAGAGACCACAGGTCTCTTTTGTATACGTTGGGTAGTTGCAAGCTGACCAACTAATGTTGTAATCTGAATACAAACCCAGTGAGCCTCCCGACTGTCCCTTCAAGTTCATGTCTACAGTTCTCGGAAAAAATGCTACTAGGAATCCCCAGCTCTAGGCCAAAGAGGTAAACAACACAATGGAGCCAGTGGGAGGTTGCAGACAATGGCCCAGTTCCGCCAATCGTCAGTCCTTTAGAACTTGACCCCTATCAGTGGCAACATGCCAAAAGGGACCTGGCATTTAGGAAGATGGCAAGCAAGCCTACTTTTTGGCAGAGTAGCAGCGACCGACTCAAGAGGGTATGGTGTGGACGCCTGGCTGCACAGTTGTACCCACGGCATCGAGCCTAGTACTGCACATCCATCCGTTCCTGTGTCCAGGCCCTGTGTCTGTGCTGGTCCACAGACCCTTCCCGGAGCTGGCAAGACTACATGCAGCGGCTTCTGCCACACGTGGCCACAGGCACTGTGTACACAACTCACGCTACCCAGCCTGAGTTTTTTTAAATGACTGTAAATTTCAACAGCCCCGCCCAGCTCCAGCATCCATGCAGGGGACCGTAACTGTAGATGCTGCCCAATTGCCCAAGGGGGCAGGCGTGGCAGGAATGCAAGGTGGTTCAGAGCCCCGTGGGTCTCGGTGACCAAACACCAGGCCTAAGAAGTCCGTGTAAGGACTTCTATTCATTCTTCGCTAGGTCCAGCTCAGAAGCCCTCAAACCTTTCAAAATGTGTTAAGAATTTCTGCTCAAAGCCAAGGATGACTTTCATGGGCAACAATGAGAGGGATTTCTAAAGAGTGATTTTGACCTTGGAACCACAGGGACTCCACTGGAGGAGAAGCATTCAAGAAAAGGGGAGACCTGAGTCTCCAAGGGTGTAGACAGGACAAGGGCAAGTGGATCCTCCAGGCGAAAGGAATTCTGGAACCAGGTGCCACCCCAGTGTCTCAGCAGCACCTACATGTCCCCTGCCCTGCAGGCTGCAGAGAAGGAGTAGGTTCTGCAGGGCCCTCAGGCGGGAGGAGACAGGAAGGCCTGGGATCTCCCAGGAACCGTGAGCTACACTGCAGCCATCAGACCTGGGCCGCAGCCTGCAGGGAAGGAAAGAGCAGAGAGGCGCTGCTTCAGAGAGCACTGCGTCCCCAGAGGGACAAGGAAAAAAGGCCACCAATTGTTTCACCAGGGCAGACATTTGAGCCTGGGTAATTATTTCCAGACACTGGATTGTGCTGGAAACAAAGCCAGCCTCTGCCATGCGGAGCCCACCTTCCACTGGGTTCTCTGGGATCGGAGTATTGTCTCTGAGACAGACACACCGCCATCATTCATTCACTCATTCGTTCATTCACAATAAAGGTTTACCGGGAGCTGCCCAGAGCAGGCATACGGTGAGCAAAAGCGGAAGGCGTGGAGACAGTCCCCCTAGTGCTAAAACAAAGGTCCTGGGCAGCCAGGAGCGACTGGGCTAACAAGGGGAGGAGGCCACAGCCAGAGAAGGGCAGCAGCCAGGATGCCAGTGCAGACGCTGCCGGTCCAAGCCCAGATGGGAACACTTAGGTTCATGAACTAAAAGGGAGTGGGTGGCCAGGAAGAGATGGGGTGGGGCATGCAGCTACAGTAAGAGTCCACGGCAAGTCCATGGTGAGGGAGTTTGAAGAGCAGTGCTATTTAGGGCACAGTGTTCTAAGAAATGGACCCCAAAAGGCCCAAGAACAAGCCCACATCCCCAGCCTAGATAAGCAGGCCTGAGCTGGAAGAGAAGCAGGTGACTGGATGGGGTGGAGGGAGGGGTGGTCGAGACGCAGAAGTGGTTTCAAATGTGTTGAATTTAAGATGCCCGGGTCCAACAACAGTTTGGGAGCCAGGCAGGCAGCTAGTCCCGTGGATCAGGCATGACTCAGCAGAATCCAAGGACCATGGGCATCATGACTCAAGAAAAACTGAGGCTAGGGAGAGGCATTCATGAGTCACAAAGCAGGAGCTGGGGGCACTGGCACGCAGAGCAGCACGCTGGGGGAGATGAGCATGCACCATTGGGTCAGTAACACCACCTTCCACAGCTGGAGAGAGCGGAGGGCAAAGGGACCGGGGGAACCAGGACTGCAGCCATTTCTAGAATTTCTAGAATGACTGGCGACGCGGAGCACTACCACAGCCTGGTGGGTAAGGACTGGAAAACGGCCACCAGAAAAAGCCAAGGGAATCCACGGGGAGCTCAGCAAGAACTGTGACCAGGAGGGGCAGGGTGGACGTCACAGAGGAACCGCGAGGCGAGGGGGCCAGGATGTGCAGACGCACTTGTGAGAAGTCGGGCTCTGCAGGAGAGCTGAGATACAGCTGGCAGCACAGAGGCAGGGCTGGGCCGCCAGAGGAGCCATGGGAGACGCAAAGGTGCTGATCCGGGGAGGGTTGCGTGCTTTTCAAACAACCCCGTAACTCCACTCCAAGGTCCAGACCCAGGAAACGTGAAGTCTACAGACACACGCAGAGTAATGAGCACAGCCGTATTCACAGCAGCAATCTTCATGAACAGCCAAGAGCTGCGTAACAGAAATGTTCACTGACACACAGCATCATCTACCCAACACAGCATTCCTCAGCCACTAAAGGGAGCGGAGGACTAACGCAACAACACACACCACAAACGCCAGGGCCCAGTGGAGCGGGGGCAGCAGTTAGGCTGTGACGCCAGCATCCCATAGAGCCCCAGATCCAGCCCCATACAGGCACTTGCATCCAGCTCCCTGCTAACATGCCAGGGAAAGCAGAAGACAGCCCAAGTGCTTAGGCCCCTGGCACCCATGTGGGAGACCCAGATAAAGAGTTCCTGGCTCCTGACCCAGCCCCAGCCATTGTGGCCATGTGTACAGAAAGATTTCTCTCTTTGTAACTCTGCCCTTCAAATAAACAAATCTTTTCTTAAAAAAAGGAAAATAGTGGGCCCGGTGCAGTAGCCTAGTGGCTAAAGTCCTCACCTTGAATGTCCTGGGGTCCCATATGGGCACCGGTTCTAGTTTCGGTGGCCCCACTTCCCATCCAGCTTCTTGCTTGTGACCTGGAAAAGCTGTTGAGGACGGCCCAAAGCCTTGGGATCCTGCACCTGCGTGGGAGACCTGGAAGAGGCTCCTGGCTTCTGGTTGGCTCAGCTCCGGCCATTGCAGCCACTTGGGGAGTGAATCATCAGACAGAAGATCTTCCTCTCTGTCTCTCCTCCTCTCTGTATATCTGACTGCTCAATAAAAATAAATAAATCTCTTTTAAAAAAGGAAAATTGTGAGATAGTGAGAGACTCCCTCTACACGACACATCCAAAACAAGTGCACAGGTACAGACAGTGGACAAGGAGTGGCCAGTTCAGAACAAGGGGCAACAGGGGAATGACAGGTAACAGCTAGGGGGCTCCTCTCCAGGGCGATCAAAGTGTTCTGAAATCCACCTTGGCGGTAGAATCGCAAGCCTGGGAACAGTCAGCCACTGAACTGCAGCCTTCACAGAGAAATCACATCTCGGTGAAAGAGTACAACCTGCAGGTGCTTCATGGGCCGAGGTTCACACGACAGCCCATTTTAGACCCAGTTCTCTTAAACAGTCACATCCACACATCCCAAAGGCTTCAGCTTCAAACGTCAAGAAGGTCTCACAGGCCAGCCCAAGGTCTTTACAACGAAAACCACAAAGCCAAAGTGCAGACGTGGCTGACAGAAATCCCACGGACCCACCCGGAGGAGACAGCGGGAGGCGTGGGCCGAGAAGCGTGCAAAAGAGAATTCCGTTTGGAAAACAGGGCGCAGCTATCCGTCGCGGTGTCCGCCGCAGAGGAACAGTGTGGGGGTTCTCTAACTCACACGGAGCTCCTCTGGGAGGCCCAACAAGAGGACTGCGTTTCCTAGGCTGTCAGAGACGTGCGGGAGCCAAAGACAGTTAAAAATACCAATGCTCATATATTTTTTTTCTTTGATTTTGGAAAGAGCTCGTATTCCTGCACAGCCCTGCTGCGATTCTCCTGCAATTTCGACATGTTTATGGTTCTATTCAAAAGTTTCCTTGAAAACCCTTGAAACCCTTGAAAACAGAAGGTCCCTATCTCACACCCCAGCTCACAACAGAATCCCTTTGTGAAAGTCTTCATTTACATACAACAGTGAGAGGGAGCCGGGAGCCTGTACTAATTAGGGGCTGGGATGGGTTAGCCAATTGCTGTAATTGTATATTCTCTCGCTTCCTGTCTCAGGCCAACTTCAGCAAGAAGGATGCTTGTTTGGGATTTGAATATCTTCAGCTTCCGCTGCATCTGTGCCTTGTTTGTAAGCGCCTGGTTCCCTGGCGCTGATGACATCATACAGACATTTTTGCAAACGTTTTCAGCCTGGCACCCGCAGACTACCATCAGGACCACAAATACACAGCAGGACCACCACGGGGCAGCCTTTGTATGCAAGCATGAGCTCCACCCCTCAAGTCCGTCATTTCTCAGACTTTTAAGTCTTCAAGGGGCTGGCTCTGACTCCCCAGCATCCTGCAGCCAGAATCCTGCATGGAACTGTGCTGTGACCAATCTCGCGCAGAGAATGTGAACTGACAGGCCTCAGCCACTTCTGACCCAAACATGTGTTTTCTTAGGGCTGTGCCTGGTACCTGAGAAGCCAGCCTGCACAGACCCCCCATTTCTAAATCAGGCAGAGAAAAAAAATCCCAGCTGGCAACACAGGATGAGTCACAGACGGGAGGCACCCGCCCTTCCTGGGACAGACGCTCTCCGCCCCTTCACTCACACCCCAGCACCCCCAGACACCAGAGGCATCTGCCTTGAAACCCTGAGCACACAGTTGTAATTAAGTACAAAAATTTAAGACCAAAGACAGAATCTGTGCTCAGGGTCCTTACCTTGCCCCTTAGTTAATCAACCAGTCTGCTGATTAACTAGCTGCACAATAGGAACAGTAATACACCGACATCAAGGCAGTATGAAAAACAAGTAACTTGCACCTGACACCGAACACGAAGCAAGCAGTAAGGCATTCACCAAACACAGGTGTCCAGTTAGAGCTGCCCAAGGTCATTACCCTCAGGCATGGAAGTCCACCTTCAAACGCAAATGCTAAGTTTCCTGAGAATGGGAACACTCCCACAAATGCCAGTGCGGGCATATTGGCAACACCAGCGTGGGACTCACTCCATGACTAGGTGCAGCTCAGGGAGCAAGGTGATCCACACTAGATGTTAGCTGTGTACGCACTAAACATGGAAAACAGGATGAGAGGATTCAGGGCTGATCATCATCTGAGCGTCTCGTGCCAACGCTGGAAGCCAGAGGACCCCTTCCTTCCAGACCAAGCCCCTTCCTGCCAGGCCTCCCCAGAGCAGGCTTCCGCTGCTGCTGCTCCTGGCGGCCAAACGGCTGGGCCGGAAGACCGTCTTTTCTTCTTGTCGACGCCTGAAACACTGACAGTCCCGAACCACAGGGAACACACGCCACAGGCATCCATGTGTGTTGGCTGAGCCTGGGTCATCACCCTGGGGACATGGAGATCATCAGGCCTAGCAGACAGAACCTTCATCCGAAGCCACAAGCGACATGCAAATTTCTTCACCTGATCCGCTGGCTCCATCACAAGCAGCCCTTGCATCTACCCTGCTCCAGGAGAGCAGAAGCCTGAAGACAGCCTCCCGAGGGGAAGAAAGAGGAGAAAATCTCCCTCCCAACCAAGAGATGCTCCCCTCCCCGCCAACCCTGCCCAACGCCTGCAGGAAGGCACACACTGCAGACGCAAACAGCACAGAGGCCACAGTGCACAACAGCAGACCAAGAGGCCTGTCTACTTGTTCCGAGCCGGCCTTCTGGGCAGCCCGCAGGACCACTGCAGCCCTTGGGCAGGGGATCTGCCCCAGGCCTGGTGTCCATATTACCCCATGTCCTCATCCTGGAGGCTGCACAGAGGTGGGGACCAGCGGGACAAGGAGGAGTTGGCTTTCCACACCTGACAACCTACAGGCTCTGCAAGTCATCTGGGGCTCGCTCAACCCAGCAGCACTCCGAATACTGCTCAGTGAGCAGCTCTCATCTCAACCCTCTGTCCTCATCCTCACGTCTGTTAGAGAGTGACACTGAGTCCTCAACAAGAGCCAAACTGGGAACAGGCAAGCGAGAGACAGGGGTCTGGCTCCAGAAGCCTGTCTCGTGCAATCCCACCTCCCATGTGGGAGGGCAGGGCAAGCACAGTGGGCTTGTCCATCTAGACGAGCTCGCACTGTGGCAGAATAACAAACTATTAGGAAAGCACAAGGTCAGAGCCAAGGCTTGGAGGAATGTTCTAGATGCTGAAAATGTCCAGTTATCCTTATCCTAGGCAGCGGCTCCAAGAGTGTCTATACAGGTTAAAGTTCATCTAGCAGGATGTTGACAATCAGATTAAAAAGGTGGCTAGTGGCAGCCAGCTTTCTCACTCTTGGGCTGAGATGTTACAGACAAGTCAGTGGAGAAGGCCCCAGGGCTAAGCGGAGGCAGCGAGAGGCAAAGTCAAGGGCACAAACTCATGCAGACACAGATGGGTATGGCACATGCAGACTCGCACTGTTGAGGCTACACAATGTCTGTAGGTGCTATCAGATGACCCACGGCCCAGACACTCCACCTGGTGCCCAAACACTGGTGTGTAAAACCATTCTCGGGCCCGGCGTGATAGTGTAGTGGTTAAAGCCCTCACCTTGAACGTGCCAGGATCCCATGTGGGCACCAGTTCTAATCCCAGCAGCCCCGCTTGCCATCCAGCTCCCTGCTTGTGGCCTGGGAAAGCAGTCGAGGATGGCCCAAAGCCATGGGACCCTGCACCTGTGTGGGAGACTCGGAAGAGACTCCTGCCTCCTGGCTTTGGATTGGCTCAGCTCCAGCCATTGTGGCCACTTGGTAAGTGAACCATCGGACGGAAGATATTCCTCTGTCTCTCCTCTATTTATATCTGCTTTTCCAATACAAATAAATAAATCTTTTTTTAAAAATCCCCTAGGGTTCTCAAAGAAGCAGCCAATCCTGCAGGTTCCCCAGGTGAGTCCATCTTTCACTGTTTTCCCAGGCACATGAGCAGGGAGCTGGAGGTGAAGCAGGCAGAACTGGAACCAGAACTCACAAAGGACGCTGGTGTCACAGGCACAACACAGGCCCCAGTTCTTTAAAATTAAAAATGATAGGCAAGTCGGTGTGCGAGTCATGTCAGGTGGTAATTAGGGACCCCTCAGCACTCCCTCCACGACATCTCAGTGGCCACCAAAATCCTGAGATGAACCTAAACGGTGAGAAACAGGCAGGTGGGTTGCAGCATGGCCCACTCAGACACTGCAAGGGGGAAAGGGGATGAGCCTTCAAAAGGAGGCCCCAAAGGTGCTGAGTCATCCGAGTGGACACCGACAGACAAGGCCTGGGGGACCAGGAGGTGACGGTGCCCAGCAGAGACCCGGGGTGAAGAGGTTGGCCAGGACACGCAGGTACAGCCTAAGGAGCCTGGCAGCTCACCAGAGAGAGCTGAAGCTGACTGCTGCCGTCCTAACACAGGAGTGAGGGACAGGGGTCAGGCAGACCCAGAAATGGTGCCCCCCCAGGGTGGTCCTGCCCTAGGCGAAAACAAAGACCAGCCTGGGGAGGATCCCAAGGGCAGGAGGGAGGATGAGCCATGCCTTCACTCTCTCGTACCTGCCCTGCTGGCGGAGAACTGAGCCTTCCGGCCAACTCGCCCCTGGAGAGACTGGGGGACCTTATGGTGACGGGGTGGGAGGCAGGCAGGGAGAAATTCAGTCTCCAATCGGTGCCCTGCTCCCACTCCCCAGCATGAGCTCTCCCCCTGCAGAGCCTGGGTCTTCTCACCAGCCCAGTGGGAGGCCCCCCTTCACACCACATATAGGGGAGGCATGGGAGGGTCCCAGCACCAGGGAGCACTGGGGATGGAGCAGGGGGTGGGGGGAAAGCTGCAGTAAGAAAGGCCTGCGACAGGAGGCATTGCACTCGCATCCTAATCAACATGCCATTCCACAGCGGAGAGGGACACGCAGAGACAAGAAAGACTCCCCCCAGCCCCAGGACTCTCCTCCAAGTCCCTCCCAGCTCATCCCCATTCATCCTGTTCCCTGCCACCCATGGGTCCCACTAAACCTCAGCAGGCTGGGAAGAAGCTGGAAGATGGTACTGGTACACCAGCATATCTTGGTTAATGGACTTTCTCAGCAGCACCAAGCCTCCTAATGAAGAGACGGACTGTCTGCCCCCCACCACCAGCAGCAGCTCAGACTTCTTGGGCTAAAACCCATTCATCATGCCTGCCCTCATTTGCACACGATTTTGTCCCAAATGCAGACACTCACTCGTTCCAGAAAACCCCCTAATGCAACCAGCCAGTTTCACTCCACGTCCGAGATCCCACGGGAGCCTCTAGTGAGGAATCAGAGGGCCATCAGCCGCTGCAGGCTCCAATGGCTTCCAAAGCCTGCTCTTCGAAACTCGGCCTCCACCCAGGGTCAGTCTCACTGACCTGAAACACACATTGTCAGGACCACACACCTACACATACATGCCGTGGAGAGAAAATCTGAACAATTGTTCCCATCAATCAAGGACATTCATCCGGGGGTCTGAGGTGGTCAGGCCCGCTGGGGGAGCCCACACGTGAGTGGTCAGTCACAAACACAGAGAGAAACCGCCATTTCCACCTTAGCTCTGCCACAGACAAGAGTCTTACCTTTGGAGCGAGTAGAGATATCCATGCCCTCCACCACCTCCGGTTCTGTTTTTATTTCCTCTTCAGCCAAGCTGAAACAGAGCAAATTATGTGCATGTTTAGATGAGCTGGGGGACCAGCAGCCAGTGGGGATGGCTGGCTAGTCACAACCCCACCTCGGAAGACAAACCCCCCACCCTGGCGACAGAGGGGAGGGACTCACACCTGATCTCATCAAAATGCTAGGACTCCTAAAGGAATTTTTAAAACACACACACACACACACACACACACACACACACTAGGTTGGTCTTTGTTTCTTTCCAGTTATCATGCTACTGGGGGAGGGGAGCTCGGAAAAGTACTTTGTTCTGCAGACACCAGATTACGATCTGCCCCTGTGGCCAATGCGACCGGCCTGGGAACAAGCAAGTTTCTTGAAGCTAATGCGGATTTCAAAGGCAGACAGAGTTCCGAGCTCTGAATCCTGCAAGGCAAGGCCTTCCCAGACCTCCCCTCTAAATATTACAATTTCCTGATGAGGCAGGGACAGGGGAGGAAAAAAAAGATTCAGGTTAAATTACAAAGCAGAAGAACACGTGCATGCTAGAGCCAAACAGCCTGTCTCAATAGATGTGAGCAATCAGCATCCATGCCGGGAGTCAGGCCTGGGGTCTCATACGTACTCCCAGTCCGGGAGTCAGGCCTGGGGTCTCATACGTACTCCCACTGCGGGAGTCAGGCCTGGGGTCTCATACGTACTCCCAGTCCAGGAGTCGGGCCTGGGGTCTCATATGTACTCCCAGTCCGGGAGTCAGGCCTGGGGTCTCATACATACTCCCAGTCCGGGAGTCAGGCCTGGGGTCTCATACATACTCCCACTGCGGGAGTTAGGCCTGGGGTCTCACACTCCCACCCGAGGAAACAGGCCTGGGGTCTCACACTCCCACCTGAGAAGTCAGGCCTGGGGTCTCACACACCCCCTAGGGCAGTCAGGCCTGTCTTGATGCTCCCAGCCCTGGGTATTTCAGAGCAGGCCTACTTCTCCTTCTGAGCTGTAACTAATTTGGCCTCAGCACAAAAGTGGAATGAGGAAGATTATTCAAAAGACACCAACTTGCAGTCCAGGGAAAGTAGGGCCCTGTGCTGTCAAGGTCTGCTACCTAGAACTTTCTCTCCCTCTTGGCTGCAGTCCCAGCAGTCTGCTTCAACTCTCTAAAAACCCCCTCCCCACTTCTCGCCCCCACCCCCACCACAACACCTCACAAGCCAACCCAAAGGGTAAAACAGCAGCTCTGCTTATAGAGGCTTAAAAGGCTCCAGGGACTAGAACTTTCCCAACACGCAGGCTGACACACGGTAGGAACCTAAGCAACCACTCTAGAGGTGACACCATCGGTCTGTGGGATCAGCAAAAAGCAATTGGGTGCATCACCAATTGAGATGGCCGGAATTTTCCATTTGAAAGACGCAAAGCCAGGGCAATAAGGAAGCTGAAGGAGAAGAAATGTCCTGTGTGTGCTCGGCAAGCCTGGAACCCAAGTGTAAGAGACGGATCAGGAGAGACCAGGGGTTGTGGGGAGGAGAAGAGTCGGGCTGGGAGCTGGACAGAAAGGAAAAATTACAGCTCAGAATTAAATTACAGGAGCGCTCCGACTAACCAGGGGAGAAAGGACAATAGCTGGGATTTCCATCAAGACACACACACACACACACACACACACACACAGAGCGTTCAGGTACTGAGTTCCTTCCCAACTTCACGGACACACATCTCAACATGACACCCATCACCCAGGGAAACGACTGCCCTGCTGTCACAAACGGCTCTCAGAGGAAGAAAGCAGCCTGCTCAATCGGAACACATCACTAACAAGCCATAATGCAACGGTGATTAGTTGATTTTAGCACTAATACATTCTCAGCCCTGAAACACAGCCCGCCTGGAACATACACAGGTTGTCCAAGTAAAAGCTATTGTGGGCTCCTGCTTGGGATAATTAGCAGTAAATTGTAACCAAAAAAGCTCCCCCCCCCCTACCCTGGCCACCGCCTGCCTGCCTGGGTAGATGGGTAGATAGTTAACTTCAAAAGAACACATCGATACCTTGATCTTTTTCTTTTTTGAGCAACCAGCATTCTCCTTCCCTCCCTCCCATGAAGTATGTGAAACTCTAAACTTCTTGAAACCGGTCCTATTTTTTTTTTTTTTTTGGAGTGATGGAGAAAAGACTAAATTGGTACAGTGGTGAGAGACCATTCTGCTGAGCAGAGCCCCCAAAAATCCACTTGAAGGATTCCCACACCCACAGAGGGCATTCAGAGGGGTATTGATCACCCAGGAAGGATACATTCAAAGGAACAATTGCTGGGTTTGTAACATCGGGGAGGAATGCTGCTGAGAGATCAAGAAAATGCAAACTGGTGACTGCAGAGCCATTTGCTGCTGCTGAGTCTACCAGAATCAACGGGCCGCGGGAGGGGGTGGGGGGAGGAGGCTGTTACCTCCCCGAGTATTACAAGTGGGCAACATAATCACTTAGCTTTAGCAATACCACCACCAGCGTTAGCCCGGGCCCTCAAGTTGGACAATTTAAGAAAACCATCTCTCTTTTTGCACACCCCCCCCAGAGGAGCATATCATCCTCCCCCAAAGAAATCCCAGCGTGCACATGCAAACACATACGTGCACAGGGGCACAGGCACATACAAATATTATACACACACACACAGAGACTAGCATGTGACTAAAAGACATTGCAGTGCATCAGCATTTGGAGGGGAAAACTTCATTTACAAAAGCAAAGACCAGAATGCAAAATTAGTCATTTTGAACAGCCACATCTAAAGGGACTTCCTTTTTCTTGGTTTAGTGTTAAGCACTCATGTTACTAAGGGAAAAAAAAAAAACTATGAATATTACATCAAAAGTGATGGTGAGAAAAGATTTGTACCTGTCTGAATACTCCAGTGATCTTGGTCAATTTAGGTTAACAACTGTTCAGTCATTTAGGGGGAAAGCCAGTCAAGTCACAATTTCTCAACAGAAAAGGCAGCTGTATCTGAAGAAAAATACTTGAAACTTCTGCCATCACATTACTCAGAATACATACAGCTTCCTCCTTCCATACCTGCCAGCTCCCAGCAACCCAGACCATTTAAATCAAAACCAATGGAACAACAAGCCCTTGTTTCAAACTGACATTACTTCTGTTTCTTTAAAGGAATAAGAACGAAGGACTGCACCCCCAGCCCTACCCCCACCCAGGATAAAATTTAGATTGAAACCCAAACAGCAGCCCCTGCTCCCGCACAGGAAAAAATGGCATCACCCAGCTGTATACATTGTATCCATCATCATAACCTCTTCCATTTACCCAAGCCACTTGCCTGTGGATTTCAAAAACTGATACATATCAGGCCAATTCAAAGCAGAAACAACAGCACCTGCAAACACAACCAAAAGCACTCCAGCCCCCAAAGAATAAAACGATTTCACGGTCACGGTCAAGGTCTGAGCAAGGACGCCCATGCTTGCCCCTTCCCCAGCATTCCTGCAGAAAAAGAGCAATTAAAAGTTGCCAATGAAGCAGTGCACCTCTAGGATGCTATCAGCCTTCTGATTATTAAATCTGAGGACTCAGGCTGGTCGGGAATTCCCAGGAATTTCATCCTCATCGCTTGCGAGAGAGAGAGACAGAAGGCAAAGCATCCAGTTCTGACACAAACTGCTTGGATGCACAATGTTGACATCTTGTCTTCTTTCTTCCCTGAAGCGCCCCTGGCATCTGACTTTGCCCCAAGAACATCTAACCAATCTAGAATCTATCCCCAGCATGCCCCAGGACTGGTTCTGAAGATGAGGACGAACACACAACGATTCAGGAATCATGCGTCCTCTCCAAAGGGCTTGTCCCATTCTCCTGGTTGGTACTTTCATTCAAAATACCAAAGAGTCCAAGCTGTTAAAAATATTTAATTCCCCAAAGCATAACATCTTCCTCTTCTACATCAGGAAATAGTGAACATCAACATTAAAAAAAAAAAAAAAACATGCTTCCCGAGATCTGCAATTAATTTTTTAAATGGGGGGAGGGGAGGGAGGGAATGGTTAGCAAGGCGGCTTTATATAAGCACTCACCTAAAACAGGCAGTCATCGGTAGCTAAGCTATTTATGCAGGATTCTTAAAATGGCGTCTGGCAACACTGCCTCACTCCTGTATTGAAGCTAAAATGGTAGCAGTTTGTTCAGTAGCTGTGGCTTATTTAAGCAGCCCTGCCAGTTTCAAAGCCACCTTCCTAAAGATCAGAACTAGGAAATGCTAAACCAAAGGAAGGCAACAACGTTTGGAAGCTGGAAAAAAAAAAAAAAAAGAAAAGAAAAAAAAAAGGAAAAAAAAAAAAACCCTGCAATGACAGGGAGAGTTTGTGAAGTCACAGGTTCCTAAGGAAAAAGTCTTCCCTTTCATACTCTAAGCAGACAACACCAGGCTGGGTGCTGAGGGCCCTCGATCAGGTGGCTGGCAGGTTAGGAATCCTGCAGCTCTGTGGCAAAAAACAAAAACAAAAAACAAAAACCAAAACGGCAGACAGACAGGTGTCTGCAGGCACAAACCCAGTCTGAGGGAGCAGGGCTGGGAGGAAGTCCTTTTGCCCTGCTCAGTCTATTGGAATCCAGCCTACATCCGTACGCAACAGGAGCCAGAGGTAAAAATGAACGTGCTTGAAGGACAGCGGGCTTCAGAAACAGCCCAACTGAAGGGCTCGCCTGGATGCAAGGCCAAGGTAAAAAGGAAGAGACGCTGAGCCTGCAAACGGCCAGCTCAGACCTGGTGTCGGGAAGACACAGTCCCTATGGCAGGAACACCACACAAAACACAGCCAGTGAGTGCAGAGGAGACACCCCAGTGAGAAGTCCCCTTCGCCCAGGCACTGGATACTCACAAATTAGCCTTCTGTCCTCCCCCAGCAGAGCCCTGGGAATTCACAATGGGCTTTGCAAATCCCGCTAGCAGAGGCCGAGCTAATGGCCTCAGAGTGGATTGCTCATGGCGACTGGTCTCCCGGCCTCGGCCTAGGGACGCCTCTGGGGCTGGGAGTAGGGAATTTCAAGGTGACTGCTCTTTCGCTCCAGGGGGAGAAAAGAGGGCACAGAGCCCAAGGCCGAGGCAGGGCGAGGCCGAGGCAGCTGGTGGGTAGGCGATCGCGTCGGGAGAGAGGCCGACGTGGCGGCAGGCTGGCTGCAGAGTTGGCTTGGCCACACCGCCTGCTTGTTTTTCTGTAAGGAAAGGGCATGGGGGAAGGGCAACCTAAAGCCAAGGTGAATCCTCACTTGTTTTTGCATTTTTCACAAACACCCCCCCAGGGGTGGAGGGAGCTGCGGGGACACATTCCCAGAGCTGACTCCGGGCAGGCGTGGTGGGGCAGTGGTGGTGGGGGGGCAACCTGGAATGTATCTCTCTTTTTGGGGTCAGCCAGGGGCAGAGGGAGGTCTAGGGCTTCAGAGCTGACAAACGTGTGAGCTCCAGTCACTAGAGAGAGGAGGGGCAGGACAGGAACAAAGGGGTAGTGCTTCGGAAGTGGGTGCACACAGCCAAGCCCACCTTGGCCTCCAGGGGTGCCCAGATGAGACCTTTCCCCTCTCCCAACCCCCTCACACGCTCATCCCTCACTGCAGACCTGGACAGGGCGCTCTCCCAAGGAAAGAGGAGGGACTGTTGTGTTTAAAAGGGGTACAATCAAGAGAAAAGGGGGAGGGGGAAAAGCTATTGTTTTCAATCCCTAATTTACAATGCAACAGGCCTCACAGCCTCCCTCTGAGCTGTTAATTTATAAAAGCAACTGGGCTTGGCTCCCCCAGACTCACTAAGTTCATCCTGGGCAATTAGAAAAACTGTAGAAGGTTTCTTGCGTGGTCACAGAGAATTCATTCCTAGTTACAGACCCAACACTGACCGTTTGCAGGAGCTCATAAAAGCAAGTGGCTCCCCTCCCCCACATGAAAGCCACTTAATTTCCCCCAAAGCAGAAAGTGTATCCATCCTGGAGGGTCTAGCAGGGTAGAGGGGGTGGGGCAGGAGGAATCAAAAGCTCTAGTGTGCCCTGTTTGTTCCTTGCAGCTGTGTGCGTCCTCTTTGGGGACCCAGGAGGCAGAAGGAAAAAGGAAAACAGCCCAGCGCTCTGTTCCTCCCTCTGCGATTCACAAATGCGCCACAGAGAACTTTCTGCAACCTTCTAGCTCCAGGAGAAACAGAATGGGGGAGGGCAGCAGAAGGTCTAGGAATGGAACGCCAGAAACCCTTCAGCTTGCAAGATCTGCTGTTCCTACAAGGGACAAAGATGGTAGAAATTTCCAGAAGGTCGGCTCTGAGTCCGGCCACTGCAACTGTCAACCTTTCACTTTGCTTCCCAATCTACTGGTCTGAAAGCTAGAGAGAGGGAAACCCCACCCCCACTGGGCTGCTTCAGGAGCCAGCACCCCGACCCTACCCAGTCCTGCTGCAATGCAGGAAAACAACGCCACCTGGAAAGGAATGAACTTTCCACAGCCCTACGCACAGTGCTGGCTGCTGAGCCAGAACCAGAAGGGCCAGCCTGGCCCAGGGCCGGGCGCGCTCTGGGGCTGTGCCATCAGCGGCAGACCTGGACCTGCCAGGCCTGTGGGAGCCATTTTAGTGCAAGGGTTTGGAGGACAAATGTGTGGCCCCAGAAGTCTGTTTCCAGCCCAACGCACAGCCTCAAGCACGCCAGGAGTGTTGGGATTAGAGACTGCTCTCTAGGGAGACCACAAGAGGCTCGATGTGTCCTTTCCAACAACAGCACAGAGATAAGAACAAAGAAAATAGCCTGAGCGCCTGAACTCTACCTGTGTGTGCTGGAGAAGGACACCACTCTGCATTAAGGACATAACATGCTCCCCGCCCGGCTGGCTGCAGGAAGCTGGCCAGCCTTACCCAGCCAGTCCTCAACACAGTGTTTGCTTTCTTCTTTATACTAAAGGAGCCTTTTCCCAACCAGTGCCCAAAGGTAGGCTGCTGGGCACTCCATTCAAAGAGATGGCCAACTTCACATCGAGTTGGCATAACATGGCAACCAACTCTATCTCCAGCATTCAGGCACAGGCCCACTGCTGGAAGTGCAGGGGCCTGGGACCTTCCAGGGAGATTCTGAAAACTCTTTCACTTGTAAATTCTAGCAAGAGCACTCAGAAATCCAAGGAGGAATGAGAAAGAACACCTAAGAAAGGCCCAAGAGTGGGTCAGGCTTGCTAAAAGGGCCCAATCTACCGGAAATACAGCCCTAATTCCAACCAACTTGGGGGAGAGGGGGTAAGCCTCTGCAGTATTTAACAGAATCCTGCAAGCTAAGTACTGGCCCCACCACCAGCCTCCCCGCCCCCACGCCAGCAGTGTCCCCTCCCCCCAACCACCACCACAGCCACTGTTGCCTTCAGCGCCCTGGGCCGAGGCTCTTCGGAACCAGCAGGATGACTCAGTTTCACAAGCAGCTCACCTGCCCAGAGTCCAAAAACCCAATCAGGAGAGTTCAGTCACCCAGCACTGAACACCCCTGTCCTGGCTAAGGATAAACAGGAAAAGCAGCCTTCGACTCTGGCTGCAGGTTAGCCAGGAAAGCAGGGAATTCCAACCGTCTTCTGCAACCTCAGCTCAACAAGGCCTCGTGTGCAGCAGGCAGCACCCCCTCTCCCGTTGCAGGGAGACATACACACTCGCTTGTCAAACCCCTTCCACAGGGTCCAGAGGAAACGCACGCCTTTACTTACCCAGCCAGGACTCAAGCAACCGGCTCATGTTCCCAGAGTTAGGAAGGAGAGAGAACAGGCTGGCAGGTTTGGGACTTGATCAAAAAGGAAATGTTTTTAAACAGTTACATGGCATTATTAAAAACACACACACCACCACCACAACACAACCCAACAACCGGATCTTGACTTGCTTGTCAGGACTCAGCCATGACTTTTTTTTCTCTCCTCTGCACCCCCTCACTCAGGAAAACCCAGGGGGTCACAAGATGGAAAAAGAAAAGGTAAGCAAGCATAAAAGGCACAGGAGTTCATTACAAACCATGCAAGAGGAGGAGGCG
The DNA here is from genome assembly GCF_030435755.1 of Ochotona princeps. Classification (NCBI taxonomy): domain Eukaryota; kingdom Metazoa; phylum Chordata; class Mammalia; order Lagomorpha; family Ochotonidae; genus Ochotona; species Ochotona princeps. The sequence goes on along the minus strand of NC_080853.1, from coordinate 8,996,474 downwards.
GAGCAGGGTCCCAGAGGCCTCACACACCTCCCTTCCCCACCTCCCTTGCCCAGGAGGTTGTTCTACACACCCCCACCCGCCCCACCCCCGTCCCTGCTCCACCAACTTCCTCCAAGGCCTAGACACATTTGCTGGCAGGCTGGCTCCCACAGAGCACTGAAGCCTCCTAAGTCAAGAGAAAAGGTTGAACAATGTACTGCAGTGCAGGCAGCGCCACACAGCTAGGCCCCAGGAGTAGTCACACGCTCCCCCCGCAGCCTCGCGCTGCTCTGCTGGGGGCCCTGGGCCCACTTCTGTCAGGACTTGGCCCAGCCTGGCTAGCCCCTCTCTGCAGACAGAGGACAGGGACAAGCTCGCCCACTCTGCTAGCTGCCAGGCAAAGAGAGCATACTCCTTACCTTCCATGTTCTTCCCCCAGCAGGCATGTGACAGGAGGAGACAACAGTGCAGGGAGGGAGAGAGAAAGAGGCAGAAGGGGGGAGAAAGGGAGGAGGGGGGAAGCTGCTTTTTTTTTTTCTTTTTGGTTATACCAGGCTTTCTAGCTAGCTTCCAACTGTTCCAAACACCAGGGGCCTGGTGGAAGAAAAGAAAGAAGGGGACCAACCCAGGGCCTGGCCAGTTTGCAAGATCAAGCTTTGGCTAATGGCTACTTAGCCATGTGACCCAAGAAAGCAAAAAAAAAAAAAAAAAATCTCTCTCTAAAACAGTTCCAAGTTAAGCTAAGTGCTGTGGGGGGTGAGTGTGGCACACTGCTCGCCCCCCAAGGCAGATGTCTGAGAGGGAGGGGGAGAAAAGATGGTTAAAAAGTCGAGCTTACCTCTGTGGATGCATTGCTAACACTGTGTAATGTCAATACTTATAAAACATGGAGGACAGGCTCCTAGTTCGCACAGAAAAAGGGTTTGGCACTTCAGCTGATGATCTGGCCGCCTCATAAAAGCTCATCCCCGATTGGCTGCCCCGGAAAATCCGAGTGTAAGGCCGCCCCGGATTGGCTGAAAGACTTCCTGAGCGATTATCTTTGTGAGGCTAGGGTGAGCAAGAGCCATCCTGTGCATAGAAAAAGACAGCTCAGCTAGGCCTCGCACGGCGACCACAAGCCGAGAGACGGGCCCCCACCCGCGCCCCGGCCGCCCTCCGGCTGGGCCGGCCGGTCTGACCTGCTCCAGCCCAGCCTGAGCCCCCTCCCCGGCCCGCACAGCCCTGGGCTGGGGAGCAGGGGGCTCACGCTCACCTGTCCCCTCAGCAGCGGCCCTCCTGGGCAAGGAAGGCCCGGCCCCGGTTCTAGAACCATCCCGCAGGGGGAGGTAAAGCTGGGGGCAGCGGAGCTCCCCCCTCCACCCCAGGAGGCCAGGAGGAGCAAGCCGAGAGAGCCCAGGGGAGGCGGGGAGAGAGAGAGGTCAGGTCTGCAAAGTCACTGTCCACGCGTCTCCACACCAAGTAGGCCAGGAAGCCATTTGCCTCCGGCCCGGGGCCTCGCGGGAGGATGGGGACCCCCACCACCACCAACAACAACCGGGAGGAAAACTGAGGGGAGTCGGGGCCTCCCTGCCAGCCTGCCAGTGGGGGGCTGGGGAGCCCTCGGCGGCGGCGCTTACCCTAAGCCAAGCGTGCTCCTGGCAGGCCACATGCCTCCACCTACAGACTTCCCTTCCCTGCCGCCCCCTCCCCCACCGCGGCTGGGGCCTGCTGAACCTGTCAGTTAAACAAAAATCTGACTTCCGTCTGAGCCTGCGATGCCTTCAGCTTCCTGCCTGTTAACCCTCTCTCGGACGCCTGGCCTGGCTGGGAAAGTAGGCCCTGGGAGCGGCAGAGAAGGCCTGTGGAAAAATACCGGCTGCTGTGGAGCCGGCAGATGCAGAGAGAGAGAGAGAGAGAGAGGGCCGCTGTCTCCCGCCTGGGCTTCCCAAGGAGGCGTGGACCTTCTCAATCCAGGGCACGGGGCAGTGCCTCCCGGGCTCAGAAGCCATTGAAGTGCTGAGGGGAGACAAGGGCCCCCCAGTGTGGGAGCCAGGCCTGCAGCCCAGGTCAGCCCTGCCTGCCGCAGTCGTGTGTGTGTGTGTGTGTGTGTGTGTCCCACAAATCCCAGGCTTCGGGCTTCCTTTTTGTGTCTCCTTCAGCCATTCCACAGGCAGCAAGCAGTCCCCCTCCCCCCAGTAAAAGGTTAACAACCAAGGAGCTACACCCAGCCAGGCTAGCGCTGCCTGCTCCCTCCCTTTGTGGGCAACCCTGCCGCAGGCGGGAGAGAGGAAAGACACCTAAAATGCCCACACTGGCTGGCCAGCCGGCCGCCTGGCTTCTTCCACTTACAAAATACAAACTGCCACAAGGTGCTTCGGGAGCAAGATTTCAAATAAAAAACAGCAGTTAAAACAACACAGACCATGCTCAGGGGCTGGGGGAGGAGGGCAGCCATATGCCAGGGGGTGAAGCTCCTGGGCTACAAAGTCGCCCTGAAATCGGGGGTGCTGTGTTCCACACAGCAAACTTTGAGCCCACAACCGGCTTCCCCTGCCCCCATCGACCCCCAACCCTGACAGCAGACGCCCACAGCACACCAACTCCTCCCGCCCAGGGATCCTGAAGAACCTTGAGATTAACAGGCATTTGGCGGCAGGCAGGCAGGGCCCCCAGCCTTATTTGAACAAAAAAAAAAAGTGGGGGGGGGGGACAGGGTGTTGCCCAAGCATGGAGGGACATGGGGGGGGGCTGATAAGGGTCCAGTGGTGCTGGGAAGGCATGTTTAAGCCTCCAAGAAGGGAGGAGCCTGCCTGCCTGGGGCTGGGGGTGGAGATCCCACACAAATGAGAGAAGCAAGGTGGGGGCCGCAGCTAATCAGCTTGCGCTGGCTCCCTGGCTTGCTGGGCTACCCTGTGGGCCCCTTCCCTTCTCCACCACCACCCGTGAAGAAATGCTGTTCGGGCCCCAGCGCGGTAGCCTGAAAGCTAAAGTCCTCGCCTTGAACAAGCAGGAATCCCATATGGGCACCGGTTCTAATCCCGGAAGCCCTGCTTCCCATCCAGCTCGCATCCTGGGAAAGCAGTAGAAGACAGCCCAAAACCTTGGGACCCTGCACCCGCCTGGGAGAACTAAAAGATGCTCCTGGTTTCGGATTGGCTCAGCTCCAACCCTTGCGGCCGCTTGGGGAGTGAACCGGCAGGTGGAAGATCTTCCTCTCTGTCTCTCCTCCTCTCTGTATATCTGGCTTTCCAATCAAAATAAATAAATCTTTAAAAAAAAAAATGCTGCTTGTTTCTGTGGCTGCCGTTTGGGAGGCCGGGAGTGGGGGTGTCGGAAAAGAGCAAAAGAGTGGGCTTGGTGGTCGGCCCTTTCTTGCCACCAACCCCACGGGCCACGAGGAGAGTGCGCGTGTTGGATTTGACCCCCACATTAACGTGGGTTGCATAAGCAGCTGCCGTTCCCTCCCCCTCCCTGCAGATCACTTGATCCCTGGCCATGTTTTCTGGGGCAAAGAGCAGGAAGCCGCCGGCATATTCTGGCAGGCCTGCTGGGTTTGAGGAATGCACTGGGGTGATTTGGCCAAGGACAGGCAAAAAGTACGGGATGGGAGTGGAAGATGGGATCTTGGGAAGGGCAGGCCTGTCGGGCAGGTTTCAGAAGGGAGAAGGCCCTTTCTAAAGCGGTGGTGGCTGCCACGCCCCTCCCCGCCCTCCCCCCGGGTGGGAGGGCTTTCCTCAGCCTGGGGAAGAGGCATTCCTGGAGCAGGGCCCAGAGAGGTGAAGTGAACTTCCCGAGGTCACACAGCTGGCAAGGACCAGAGGAACCTCCACAAGCCCTCTTCAGCCTTGGCCCTGGGCCTGCCTCTCAACAAGCAAAAGCAGAACTGAAGCAAGCATGGGCTCACACACCGGCAGCCGGCGAGCGCTGGGTGGATTGCTTCCGGAGGTCAGCCCCGCCCCAGGAGCTGACCTGGCAGTCCAGCTGGCTGGCCGACTCTGGATCAGACACACCAAAACCCCTGTGATCACAGGGAAGCAGCCAAGAGAGCAGAGTTCCCCTCTCCCAACCCACCTGGACCGCGGGGCCAGGGCAAGGGTTGGCGGCAAGTCAAAGGAGAATTGTAAATTCCTTGAAATCAGTGGTCCTCAACCAGGGGTGTAGGCGGTGAGGGGAGGTGTCGGGGGAGTCCTGCTCCCTACGGAGACTTTGTGGGGACAGGAGGGGGAGGAGTGTCATGGGAGGAAGAGAGGAGAAGCAGGGGGGAGACATCCTACAGTGCCTGGACTCCCCGGCTTCAACGAAAGGGGGTAAGAAATCCCAGCTGCGTGTTCTGAACAGAAAAGCCAGCACAGGCCTAAACAAGCAGGTTCCTCGCTGGTATTATCAAGCCGTGAACTAATAAAATTGCACTGGACCTGCCCCTTAAAACTACCAGGCGACAGAGAGAACTGGGTGGGGGAAGCCAAGGCGGGGTACAGGCAGAGTGTCCCAGGAACATAGCAGGTCTCAGGAGAGGCGGGGCCGACCCCAACTCCCCTGCCCAGACCAGGCCAGGTCTTGCTGAAATGGCTCCCCAAGGCCGCTGGCTGGCGGCCAGGGGAGCAGCAGCAGGCGCCCACAACTGCAGCCCGAGATAGCCTGAGCGGCCAAGCGTGAACGCCGGTACCCTTGAGTTATCTGCCGACAGCTAGCAGCAGGTTCCGTGGCCGTTAGACGAAGCAGGGCGCATGCACTGGCTTGGTTTTGTTCCTTTTCAGCCCCAGAGAACCAAGGGCAACAGGCGGCAGAGGCTGGGGGCTCCCCCAGGAAGGAGCAGGGGTGCAGCTTGAGAGAGGGGTGGGTTTTAATTGTTTTCCCACTTCTTTCTAGGAGGGAAAAGGCTGATGGGAAGTCGGGGGGTCAGGGGGCAGCCAGTGCCAGTGGGAGCACAGACATGAGGGCGCAGGGACCCAGGGAGATTTGCCCATTTCATCTTCCACTGGACCAGGCTTCCTGCTGCCGGAGGTTTTGCCCACCAGGGAACATCTGCGATGTGTGGGCAGGGGGTGAGCGGGTGAGCAGAGGCCAGGGTACAGCTCTGCGTGCTGCAAGCTCAGCACAGACTCCTCCCAACCCCGACAGAGCAGCAGCCAGCCACGCACATCAGGGGTGTTCCAAGCACTGCCCCCCCTCCAAGAGCCTCCACAAGGTGAGGAGCTGGTCTGCATTTTTCAACATGGAGCCTGCACAGCTGTACACAGTGCTCGGCAGGGATTTGAGCTCCAGGATGGTGGCAGCCAGCAGTTCCCTGCGTTCCTACCCTTGCAGACGCCTCAGCACCACACACACACACACACACACACACAACTCCTGCAGGCAGCCAGGGACCTTTAGTGAAATGCAAGTCAGATCCTGTCTGTCCTCACTCGCCCCTGTGAAGCCCAAGGCTGCACACAGTCCACCTGCTGTCCACTCACCCTGAGCTGCGGCAGCCCTGCGTGCTTCTGCCCTCCCCCTCCCTCACACTTTGGCTCACTGCTGCAGGCAACCATGCTGACCATCCAACCCCACCCCGGGGGGCCTTCCACACGGCCCCTCCTGCCCCTGCCCTGCTCACTTGCCCACCCCACCCAACAGCAAGGCGTTTCTTAATGCCAGCCTCAGTGGCTCCCCTCCTTCCTGCTCCCAGCCCCCACGCAGCCCCCTTCCCAGCTGGGTTCCCCCACAGGGGCCACCCCCATCTCTCCTACACTTGTAACAAATTTCCTTTCTTCCCCACATCAAGAGGTAGAAGGATGCTGAGGTTGAGCGTGTGGCTGCTGGCACCAGCTGCCCCCCCGCAGCTGTGTGATGCCACACTCGCCATGCCTTGATGTTTTCAGCTTTACAATGGAAGCAAGGGCAGGCACTGGAAGCAGGTGTGTGACTCGCCTCAGGCTAGCACTCACTGAGGGGCTGTCACCATTTTCCTCTGCTCACTTTTCTTGGATTCATTTATTTGTGGGGGCCCTGGCGTGATGGCTCAATTGGTTGAGATTCCTTGTGAGCACCAGTTTGTATCCCAGAAGTGCTCCATTTCCCACCCAGCTTCCTGCTGGGGGTCTGGGGAAAAATATTAGAGGATGATACAAACTCTTAGGACTCTGCACTCAGCATGGAAGACCTGGAAGCTCTGGGCTCCTGGCTCCAGATGGGCTCAGCTCCGGCTGTTGCAGCCATTTGGGGAGTGTCCCAGCAGATGGAAGATCTTTCTATGTCTCCCCTTCTCTTTGTACATCTACCTTTCAAATAAAAATTTTAAAAATCTAAATTATATATATATGTATGTATATATAATTACTAATTGAAAGGAAGACAGAGAGAGACCTTCCATCCTTCCACCTACTTGCTCACTGCCTAAATGACTGTGACAAGCAGAGTTGGGCCAGGCCGAAGCCAGCAGCCAGCAGCGCCAGGCTTGCGTGTGGTGTGTGTGTGTGTGTGTGTGTGTGACCAGTTTCCTTGCCATTTTGAACTTGGCATCAAGGACCAGAGACCAAAGGGAGACACTTCACCTGTAAGCTCTGTTATAACTCTGGAATTTTAATCATGTATATTTTTACAACTTCTTCAAAAATAAAATAATAAAGCTAGGCATTTGGCACAGCTATTAAGGTGCCACTCAAGGCCGCGTGCATGCAGCTTCGGGGGGCCTGGGTTGGAGTCCAGGCCACTCAGACCTGACTTCCTGCTGATGCTCACACCCTGCAAGACAGCAGGTGAGGGCGGCAGGGCGTGGGTCCCTGCCACCTACATAGGAGACCCCAATTCAGGTGGAGTTCTGGCTTCAGTCTGGCCCAACCTAGGCTGTTGCAGGCATTTGGGGAGAAAACTGTATATCTGCCTTTCAAAAAATAGTAATAATAATAAATAAATAAATACTAACAACAACAACAACAAGCGGCCGAGAGTGGACCAGACCAGGCCATGAGCTCACACCGACTCCAGGGACCCAAGCTCTTGGGCTCTCACCAGCTGCCTCCAGTGAACATTGCACATCAGCAGGAAGTGGGAATTGCAAGTGGAACCAACACTGAAGCCTGACACTTGGTAGGGGACGTGGACCCATCTCACTCCTGTGCTTTTTCTTTTTTTTTTTTTATTATTTTGATTGGAGAGGTGGAGATACAGGGAGGAAGATCTTCCGTCCATTGATTCATTCTCCAAGGGGCTGCAACGACTGGAGTTGGGCCGATCAGAAGCCAGGAGCCAGGAGTGTCTTTCAGGTCTCCCAGGCGGGTGCAGGGTCCCAAGGCTTTGGACCATCCTCGACTGCTTTCCCACTAAGCTACTGTGCCGGGCCTTAAGTTATATTTAAATATAAAATTGTATTTCTCCCCCATTGTCGCTGTCCTGCAGCGATGGACTTGGTGCACGGAGCCGATAATAACACGCTTGGACTACTGACTGATGATCAATAGCCAAAATTTATTAGGGGCAACAGACTTTATATGCTGAGGGTCATACAGGATTAGGGTAGAGATACTTAGTTCATCAACAGAACCATCAACTGTTTCTATGGCTTAGTTTGGAAGTCCTTTTGCCTTGTATATTACTTCCCACTCAACTGTTCTTATACAAATGATATCTCATCAGGTATACAAAAGGCAGCCATACAGTTGTTCTCATGCAAAGGATATCCAATCAGTCACCCACAAGACATCCATTCAGTTGTTTATCATACAAATATTGTCCCATCAACTGTAATCCTGTGCTCGCTGAACTAGGGTCACAATGTCCTCCTACACCCCATGTCTTAATTTCCCCAGAGCACGTTTCTCCTCTTGCCTTAACAGACACAGGGGCAGAATTAGCACAGGTATTCACCATCTCATAGTAACAAAAGCGAGGAGAAGTGACCCACCCATTCTCACCTCTGGGCCACTGTCAGAGAGCTGGTACCTGAGTGATCAGCTCTCCTGGATTGGGAGGAGGGAGTTAAGCAGTACCACCCTTCTGAGGTTTGACTGGAAACCAGATGCAATAGTGGTTTTGTCTTCCCCGAGATGGTGCATAAAAGACAACATCTCCACCACTAACTCGGATTTGGACAGGAGGACTGGGGTTCTTCCTTGGGATACATGAAACCCCCTCCTGCCACTATGGCAGGAGCCCTTTTCCCCTAAATAAATCCTGCTTTGCAAACTAGAATTGTCCGCATGAAAATTCTTCTTTCCTGTGAGACAAGAACGAGCTTGCTGCCACGTTTTCGCATCAAGCATGCTACCACATCACCAGCTCCAGGGCTCCCTCTTCCCCGACCTCCGCGCCCTTGCCGTCTTACACTGCGCCCTTTACTTTCCGTACTTTTCTTGGTTTATTTACTTACTTGGTTTATTTGAGAGGTAGCCAGCAGACAGAGCTGGCTCACTCCCGAAGTAATCCACGAGGGCCAGGCCTGGGGACTCTGTCCGGGTCTCCCATGTGGATAACAGGAACTCAGATGCTTGAGTCGTCACCACTGCTTTCCAGGGTCTGCACCAGCAGGCAGATGCGCCCAGGTGTAAGCACCTGCCCCTGTCCATCCCTTCGGACCCTGAAGCCTACAGGTGTCTGTGACTGTCCCCCTGAGGTCTCCCCAGGCGTGAGCCTGTGCAGCCGCCTCCACTCCGTCACACCGTGGCCTCACGTTCCCCTCACCAGTCACATAACATCACTCTGCTGCTCGAAACCCTTGAATGAATTCCCACGACCTTAACCCAAGGACACGAGAGCCCTGAGCCAAATCCACCTTAACACCTGTCTTGCTGGCATTGGAGAGCTAAATAAACTCCAAAAACATTTATGTTTATTATTTGCACCGACTTGAAAGAGTGACAGAAAGAACCAGGGAGACCTTCCATTTGCTGGTTCCTTCCCAAATACTACAGTCAGAACCATACCAGGCCTGAGGCAGGAACCCAAACTCCCACCAGGTCTCCCACAAGGTCGCTGGGGGTCCAGGCACTTGGGCCATCACCCGCTGCCTCACAGGCTGCATTAACAGGAGGCTGCTTGGGAAGCAAAGTAGCTGGGACTCCAACGGGCAGGTCGAGGCATGGGCTGCGGTGTCCTTAGCAGTGACCCAACCTGCCACCATTAGTATGTCAGGGAAAACAGCAGAGGATGGCGTGTGCTTGGGCCGCCACACCCACGTGGGAAATCAAGTTCCTGGCCCCCAGCTTCTGACCAGCTCAGCTCTGGCTATTGTGGCCATCTGGGGAGTCAACCAGCAGATGGAAGATTCTCTCGCTCTGTAACTCTGCCTTTAAGATAAATAAAATCTTTTAAAACAAACAAACCAAAAAACCCTAAAGATTAAGAAAAAAGTCCTGTGACTCTGACCATGCCCACCGTTCTGCCAAGACCAGCTGTCCCTTGGCCCACCCATGTCCCCACCTTGGCAGTCCCTCGCCACCCTTGCCCTGCTCCCTGCAACTCCTTCTCTTCTCCTCGTCACTCAGGCCCAGCACAAAAGCCAATCCCTCCCCACCACGGGGTGACACGGCTCCCTTTTGACTGCTGGACCAGCACCCCCAGTCACGCCTGCTCCCTGACTTTTGCTCTGTATGCAAAAGCTCCTAGGGTCCCCTGGGTCAGCGTAGTACCTGGAGCATAGCAGGTGCTCCTTGAATTACCAGTGTCCCCAGGACATCACACTACTCAGAGCTGATTCTCTACAAACTCCCCTGGGAGATCAGCCAAGTCCTAGCTGAGGTTTGCCGTCTTCACAGTCCACCATGCTGAGCCACACGGTGTCCTCATTCCTCTAAGAGTCTCAGAAAGACAAAGGGTCCCTTCCCCTGGGGGCTGCACTGGGGCCCCACAGACCTTCTGTGGCATGGCAGACCCAAACCGCTACCCACCCCTCCACATTTTTCTCCCGCTTCAGATACAAGACCCAACGCCACTTCCTCCAGGGGGCCCTCTTGACACACCAGCACGACAGCACATTATCCAGGTAGGGTCTTGGGTTTCTCACAGTGGAACCTTTGTCATTCATAAACACTGCGGGATCAGAGGAGGTCCCGCAGTGAATGTGAATTCTTTGAGCTTTGATTCATAGTTTTGTTTTTTAAACAGTTTTCTTACTTCTGGGTACAGAAAGCTTCCTGTGGACTAGTACCTGGAGCCACTACTCCAAAACTTTGGATTACTTCTGCTACCACCCTTGCCTCCATCGCCCTCCTGGTTGTCATGACAACCTCATCCTCACCATCACCACCATCTTCACTCGACCACACTAGCGGGTGCTCACTGAGGCTTGCTAGGAACCAGCTTCTGCACTCAGTTCTTTCCCCAACAGCCCTCTGAGGCAGGCATTATCATCACCCTCATTTTAAAGACGAGAAAACCAAGGGACACAAAGGTTAAGGAAGTCACCTGACGGAAACAGGAAGACACCACTGAGAAAAATGAAATTTCGGCCCCTGTGGCCTTTGAAATTCCAAGAAACAAAACCTGTGCAGAAAACTAACTCAGGCAAATGGGAAAACACTCCAAGGTGGTCAGGGAGCCATGGGGCGCCTGCGGGTGAAGCACCCCTAGGACGAGGCGGGCATCCCTGTCGCTGGGCAATCGCAGCCACGTGCAGCTCCTGCACCCCAAATCCCACGCCCCCAGAGAGTTCTCAACCACCAACTTCCACCAGCACTGAATGCGGACGCCTCCTAGGCCTTGCCCTCCCCGCAGCCCTCGTGGACTGTACCTGATTGTCTTCCACGTCCGACTGCGCCGACGAAGCTCCATCCTGCAGTGCCGTGACCGACCCCAGAGCCACCAGGCGCCGCTCTCCGAGCCCCAGCTCTGCTCCCCTCCCCACCCCCAGCAGCCAGAGGGATCTTTTCAAATTTCAATTTGGACCAGGTCACTTCCTCACCCCCCACCCCCACCTCTCAGACCCTTCAAAGGTTTCCCATTGTTCTCGCTCCAAAGTCTCAAATTCTTCACCCAGCCAGAGGGGGTCAGCAGCATTCCCTCCTTTGGCTTCAGCTTGGGGCTCCCAGCCACAGCCAGCTTGGAAGGCTCTGAGGCTGGGGCTGCCAGAGTTCAAGTCCTGCCTCTGGCACGCACTCACTTGGGCCTCCTCGCAGTAGCCAGCCCTCTGGCCTTGTCAAGCACCTCTTAGCCGCAATTCCGATGAAGTTAGCTCCCCGTAAGTGTTCACTTAGCACAGTACCTGGGGCCTGTTGGCCATTGCTGCTGCACTTGGTATCAACTAATTCCTATTCATCCTTCAAAATCCCGTTCTTGCAGGCAGTTCCCCAGACCTGCTTCGCAATGAATCAGATCTGCCTATACCATTCTTGGGCTGGTGGCAATCATAATTTTTAATTATTGTTATTATTATTGTTGTTGGAAAGGCAGGTTTACAGAGAGAAAGATCTTTCATCTGCTGAGTTACTCCTCAAGTGGCTAAAAGGACCAGAGCCTAGCAGACCCGAAGCCAGCAAACAAAGGCCTCCTCCAGGTCTCCCATGAGGGCCCAGGGTCCCAAAGCTTTGGGCCATCTTCTACTGTCTTTCCAGGCCACAAGCAGGGGCCCGGTGCAATAGCGTAGTGGTTACAGTCCTTGCCTTGAATGCGTCTGCACCCATGTGGGAGACCCGGAAGAGGCTTCTGGCTCCTGGCTTCGGATCGGCTCAGCTCCAGCTGTTGCAGCCACTTGGGGAGTGAACCATCAGACTGAAGATCTTCCTCTCTGTCTCTCCTCCTCTCTGTATATCTGACTTTCCAATAAAAATAAATAAATCTTTAAAAAATTGTTTTAATGGGGGCCTTTCACAATAACCTAATGGCTAAATCCTTGCCTGGCATGCATGGGGATCCCATATGCACTGGTTCACATCCTAGCTGCTTCACTTCCCTTCAAGCTGCCTGTTTGTGGCCTTGGAAAAGCAGTCAGGGACAGCCCAAAATTAGGACCCTGCACCCGCATGGAAGACCAGAAGAATCTCCTGGCTCCTGGCTTTGGATCAGCTCAGCTCTGGCCACTGTGGCCACTTGGGGAGAGAATCATCAGACGGAAGATCTTTCTAATAAAAGAAATCTTTAAAAGTAAATAAATAATTGTTTTAATGAGGGAATTCCTTGAATGTTGAACAGGAAATGCCGGAATGAGTCCCATTCCAGAATGTCCGAATCAAAGACATCAAATCTGAATGAGGATGGAGGAAGACCGCCGCCCACGGATGGAGCAAGATGGTCCGGACAGAACGGGGAGCTGGGAGGAGGCAGCGAAGGAGTATCCCCTGCAGGAAGCAGGCAGCCACCAGGCTCCAGCACTGTGGCCTTTTGAAGTCGCAGCGTTTTGTGGTGTAAGAGTGTACTCTGCTGCTTTATCCGGCCTGGCCGCCCTGGCTACATTATGCATATTTATTTGTCTGTTTACTCCCAGTACCCGGCTGGAATGCTGAATGCCCACAAGGTCAACATCTCTCATTCTGGCACCTGCTACAAAGACTGGCACTTCCTTGTTCCTTTCAGAAGTGTTGATCAAGTGGCTGCTATGCCAGCCCAGCTGTCAAGAGCTGGAGATGCATCACAGAAAACAACAGACAAAAATCCTTGGCTTTTTGCAAGTTTACGTCCTAGGAAGAAGAGGCAGATAATAAGTACCACAATAAAATAGGGACTGTTAGGTTGGGTTGATCAGAGGTGACTCCAGCATCCTGCGGAAATCAAGCAGGCACTCCAATCCAGGAATGTTTGGAATGCAGAATCACCCTATTGTTGTCCGTGTGCAAGTCAACGCTGGCCATGATGAGTATCCGGCACCACAAGTTACACGCCTGGGCAAACTATGGCATTGCTACCTTCTCCCCTCCCCTGCACCTAAGATGCATAAAAGCCCAGTGCTGGGGCCTGACACAGTAGCCTAGCGGCTAAAATACTCACCTTACACATGCCAGGATCCCATAAGGGCACCAGTTCTAATCCCAGCTGCTCCCTTCCCATCCAGCTCCCTCCTTGTGGCCTGGGAAAGCAGTAGAGGACGGCCCAAAGCCTTAGGACCCTGTACCTGCGTGGGAGACCTGGAAGAGGCTACTGGCTCCTGGCTTTGTTGTAGGGTTTTTGACGCCGAGTACAGCAACAACCTCAATTCTTGTCTCGCAGGAAAGAAGAATTTTCATGAGGACACAGATTAGTTTTAAAGCAAGATTTATTAGACTAGTTGAGAAAGGTGACTCCCGTCCTAGTGACGGGAGGGGGCTCTGAGATAGAGAGGACCCCCACCCCCTGCCATAATGGCAGGAGGAGAAGTGGAGAAAAAAGAGACCCGTATTAATGGTGGTGAACCCACCTTTCAAAGGTTTACTTCAAAGGGGCTCTCCAAAGACAAAAGGAAATTCCTGGTCCCCCGTGGTATCTGGCTCTAGGGCAAAAGACCAGACTGGTGTGGGACACTGGACATTCCTGGCCTTGGGAATAGGAGTACTATATTTTTCAGTCCCTCAATGATAAGGAGACCAGCCTGAGGCCCTCCCATACAACAGCGGAGATAAGGGCTGATGCTTCAGGTGGGGAATTGATATGCTAATGTCACCCTTGTCCCTTGGAAGAGACGTGCTCTGGTGAATCCAAGACATGGTGGGGAAAATACTATTCTATATTTGAGAAAAAAAAATGACTTGGGGACCCAGAATACCCTAACTGCCTACTACCCAGTCTAACTCCTCTCACAGCTTCGGATCAGTGCAGCTTCCGCCATTGTGGTCACTTGGGGAGTGAATCAGCAGACGGGAGATCTTCCTCTCTGTCTCTCCTCCTCTCTGTATATGACTTTCCAGAAATAAATAAATCTTTAAAAAAAAAATAATAAATGCCCAGTGTTGTATACCCTGGGTGGCTGTTTCCCTCACTTGGTCACCCTGCTCTGTGGTCCCCGGCTGTCTCCCACCAGGAACAACCCATCAGACAGACTCTCCCCCGATTCATAAAACCCCTTACCTAAACTAAAGGACTCTCTTCGGCCCCTGTCAGATCCCCTTTTCAGCAGACTGCAGCTCTCTCACTCCGAAAGACAGCCTGAGAGATGGCCTGGCAGGTGGCCCTGGCTGCGGACAGTAGACCTCTTGTGCATTTCCAGGTGTGTGGTGTGCCTTTGTAGCCCAAATCGCTAACAGGTGCCATGTTACCCATAGAAAAAGACCCAGAAGGAAGGAGAGGGGAGTGAGCCGTGAGCCGTGGGCAGCAGTGAAAGCAGTGTGGAACCAGGCTTCTGGGGGAGGGTGACAGGCATGGGGACCTGCTATCAAAGGCTGCCCAGTGGTGGTTCCCAGCAGGGACAACGTTAACCTTCGGGGCGCGTCCAGCGAAACTTGACGGTCCTCAGGATGCGCTGGCACCTGAGGCAGAGACCAGGGGTGGTGCACAGTGTGCGTTACGAGGCAGCCCCCTCCATAAAGAATGGTTCAGGCCAAGATGGCCACAGCCCTGAGCCCGAGAAACCCAGAGGGGTCCTACTGGCACCTGGCATCAGGGGAGCAGTAAGGACGTCCCCTGATGGCAAAATGAGTGCCCTTGGGGTAATCAAGTTAGGGGGTCTCAGCTGCTCCACCTCCCATCCTATTCCCTGTTTGTGGTCTGGAAAAGCAGTTGAGGACGGCCCAAAGCCTTGCGACCCTGAACCTGCATGGGAGACTAGGAAGAAGCTCCTGGCTCCTGGCTTCAGATCAGCTCAGCTCCAGCCACTGTGATCACTTGGGGAGTGAACCAACGGATGTAACATCTTTCCATTTCCTCTCTGTAAACCTGCCGTTCTAATAATAATAAAAGAATCTTAACAGCAAAAACAAGGCACTAGTTAAGACATGTACATTCTGAGTGGATCCATTGAGGAGGCTGTGGGCACCTCTCTGATGGGCTGCAGCTCCCACTGGTGAGTGTGAGAACCAGGACTGGGGGTCAGCCTGGCTGGACAGGCAGTGGCACCCACTGGCACGAGTGTGGGTTAGAGGGTGGAGTCGGTTAGGCTGTTAGGCTTCAATGGCCAACGATGTGTACAAGAGCTGAATGGGACCAGTCCACTACATGTGATAGCAGGGACAGGAAGCAGGGGTGGGGGGCCTGTCCAGTGAGGGTTATTGGAGGTCGCTCTGACTGGGCTGCAGCTCCCCCTGCTGTTTGTGAGGCCCGAGTGTGAAGTGGGCGCGGTTGGGCTGGGCTGCACCGCCCACTGCTTTGCAGAGGAAGGAGGATGGGACGAAATGATCCACCACCCCAGCGAAGCTTGGCAGCAAACTTTTGGGCAAGTGGAGACTCGGAGTTGGACTATGACAGCCAATTGACCTCGGAAGGACTTCCTCATCCGTGGAGTGGTGATATCGACAGTATCTCAGAACGCAGTGGCTTAACCTAGCCACAGCGCCACGCTTCCTGCTGAAACGCACCCTGGGAGGTGGCCAGGGATGGTCAAGGTGTTGGGTTATCTCCCATGCCTTTTGCTTGCCTCAAGCAGGGGGCTGGATGGGAAGTGGAGCAGCCAAGACCCCGGGGAACTCAGAAAACACATCTTGAGGTCCCAGCCCTTAATCTCCTTTGGGGGAGGAGTCTGCACTGTAGACCCCCATGAGCCATTCTTCAAGGGTCTGCATTTTTATGCAGTGGTTTGTCCTCTGCTGGAGGAACACACAGTTCTGTGGCTGTGACACGAGGCTTTCTCGGGAGGCTGCCTGGACCCTGACCCTGTAGCACAGGGAGGGTGAAGGACACCCAGCTTGTGAAGACGGTTTGGCTTTCCGCCTGCTGGGGCGGGGAGTGAGCGCCACCTGGCCGCTGAGCCCCGCCATCGCAGCTGTGTCCCTGCTCAGAGCTGGAGGGGAGCGGGTCCCGCAGCCGAGCAGAAGCAGGCCAGGCCCAGTGACACTCCGGAGCTCTGAGCAGGCAGCTTGGTGGCCTGGGAAAGGACCTGTCCACGCCTGGTCCTTCCTGCGGTTACTCTGGTCTCAGGCGCGGAGAAGGCTGTGGAGCAGGTCTGAAACAATCACAGATTTCCTGGGCTGAAGAGCTGGACCCTGGACCCTAGGGCCCCTTCCAGAGGGCCACGCCTGGCAGGTCACTACAGACTGGGACCTCCTGTGCTCTTCTGTCCTTCCTGGCTATCCACACAGTCAGGCATGCTGAACCGGTTAGTTCAATTGTTAGTGTTTGAGAAGAAGGGGAGAAAGAGATCTTCCATTCACGGGTTTGCTCCCCCAGCATCTCTAACAGCCAGGGCTGGGACAGGACAGAAGCTGGCAGCTGAGACCGAGGGTGTGGGCACCGTACCTGGTGTCACAACCACTACACCAAGGCCTGCCCCTGAGTGAGGACTTTAAAAAAAAATGATTTAGAGCCAGTCATCGTGACATAGTGGGTAAGGCCTCTACTTGCAATGCCAATATTCTGGGGTAACTGTTTAAGTCCCAGCTGCTCCATTGCCAATCCAGCTCCCTGCAAACGCACCCCAGCTGGGAGACCGAGTGGCAGGCGAGGCTCCTGGCTTTGGCCTGGACAATAATAGGCTTTTGGGGAGTAAACCAGAGGATGGAAGATCTCTCACCATCGTCTCTGTCACTTTGCCTTTCCAATAGATGAACATAAATTCTAAAAACTAAATACCAAACAAAAACAAAGAGCTGGGAGCCTGGTTTGGGGGGCTGTGGTGCTGAGTTGTGCAGGGGGAACAGGGGCTGGGGAACTCAGCCCCACCTCCAGAACGAGGGTCGGGGGAGACGGGCCACTTGAAGCATGCTCGGAGGAACGAGAGGAGGCCACCCCGGGCAAGGACACTACGCACCTGGTGTCCGCTCCATTGTCTCCAGTCCACAGGATCCCGCTGGCCCCCACACCGAGCTGGCTTCTCCCCACCATGCACCGCGTCCTCAGAGGAACTTGGGGCAGGTGCTGCTGTGGGGAGGCCCAGGCCACACCCGGGGCCCCAGGGCCGAGCAGGACGCCTCAGCCGCGTCCCAAGGCCCAGATAAAGGGGCCCCTCTCGGGTGGAGGGAGGCAGGTGTGCAGCGACTCAGGGTCCCGCCAGTTCTCCCCACAGGTGCCAGGCCAGACCCCCGCCACCGAGCGGCTGCTGGCTGGGTCACCTCAGCCCGAGTCCGTGGACACACGGTGCCCCCTGCTGGCTGGCCGGGGCGCTGCGGGCTCCGTGACTAAGGTGGAAAGAATTCCTTGGCCCATTGCATCCTCAGGCGCAGCTCCGGGTGTTGAAAGGGGCTGCGGCCTGCCCGGCTGAGGAATGTTCAGGAAAGCCGGCGCACCGCGCCCTGGAGGCCTCAGGGGCCCGCTGGCAAAAGGGCGGCTGAGACCAATCCGGCCTTTGACCCTCCACCTTCCCTTGACCTTCCTGTTAAGGAATTCCGGGCTCCAACCCCATCCCTCCTCCCAGGGTTGTTCCCTGAGAGCCACTGCCCACTTCCTGATCCCCGGCTGTGGGCCGCCTGGGATACCCAGGGACCTCCGTGGAAGCTCAGCATGGCCAGGACATACCTAGGTGCAGCGAGACAGAATCCCTGCTGGCCCAGAGTGGCCTAAGAGTGAAAAAAAAAATCAATGATAATGATAAATGAGAGTAGCGGGATGGGGTGGGGCTTCACCTCCGGCAGTCGCGGTCCCCTCTGGGCTTTGGCGTCCTCCTTGGTACTGCACCTGCCAAGGAAGTCAGCAGAGGGTGGGCCAAGTACCTGGGCCCCTGCACCCTCGTGGGAGACATGAAAGAAGCTCCTGGCTTCCTTGCAGCCAACCAACCAGCCCATGAAAGATTTCTCTGTAACCCCGCTGGTCAAATAAAATATAGATATTTTCAAAGTGGAAGAGCGGAGAAAACATAGAGAAAAGATGGGACCCCACCAGAAAGGGAACATTTCAGCCGCTTGGGGAACCAGTACACGAAAGGTCTTTGTCTTGGTCTCTTCTCTCGGAAAGGCTATCTTTCATCTATCTATCTATCTATCTATCTGGGCGGGTCTCTGCTGGCGGGAGCTGCAGGAAGGGGAGGAGCCGAGCTAGCTGCCCGTTTTGTCTGGGTGGGGCTGTCACCACCACTGGTCACTTACAGCCACTTACTCCCCGACTCTCCTCTCTGTATACCTGACTTTCCAATAAAAATAGATAAATGTATACATACATAAATAAAAACACTCATTTTGGTTTTTATTGGAAAGGCAGATTTACAGAGAGAAGAAAGTTCCAACATCCACTTGTGCACTCCCCAAGTGGCCACACCAGCCAGAATTGAGCCAGGAGCCAGGAGCTTCTTCTGGGTCTCCCATGCAGTGGGGTGCAGGGTCCAAGGCTTTGGGCCATCCTTGACTGCTTTCCCAGGCCACAAGCAGGGAGCTGGATGGGAAGTGGGGCTGCCGGGATTAGAACTGGAGCCCGTGTGGTATTCCAGCGCATGCAAGATGAGGACTTTAGTTGCTAGATGCAGGACCCCCATCATTGTTTATCAAAACAAGAAATCTGGAGGTAGAGCAGTGAAACCCTTCATAGTGCAGCAATAAAGCTGCTACCGCTCCAGGCATCACATCACATCAGTACTAGATTCCTGTGTTCCAGGGAGAGGCTGGAAGTGGACAGGAGGTAGCTATGCTGTGTGTGTGTGTGTGTGTGTGTGTGTGTGTGTGTGTGTGATCAGGAAGGCAAACACTTCCTGTAAATCCAACAGCATAGTTGGCAGACGTTGCTGCCAAGGAACATGGGAAAACAAACTTGATGCTTTCTAGCTTCTAACTGGGGGAGGGAGTGAGCCCGGGGCTGGGAGCAGCCGGTGTTCACCCCGTCGGCTGTGCTGTCACAGCAAGCTTGAGAGAAGCCGTGGTGTCCCCGTGTTCTGTACCTGGGTGAGGCATGAATGCTCTCGGATCTTGCTGGATGCCAGGGTTCTCTGTGGGGAGTGAAGGGCTAGCAAATGGTGGCATTGGTGAGCTGGCGCTAGCCGTGGGCCTGTGCCCGCAGTCTGTCCCGTCTGTCTGCCAGCCGAGTGAGGCTTGCTGGCTTTGGCTTTGCACAGATAGCTCAAGCGGATAAGAGGTTTCCTTTCGGGAGTTAGGATGCCTTTGAACAGAGGGAGGCTCGGCTTACACACCCCGAGGCTGTAGACCATTCACCATGGATTAATTTGGGGTGATGCAAAATTCACCTGAGTTTGAAAGAAGGTGGAAGGGCCAGTGCTCTGTGGCACCATGGCTTGAGATGCCACCTTGGACAACAGCCAGTTCAAGTCCCAGCTGTTCCACTTCATACCCAGTTGCTGGGAAGGCAGCAGAAGACGGCTCACCTGTTTGGGCCGCAGTGGGAGCTCCGGATGGAATTCCAGGTCCCTGAGTTCAGCCCGGTGCAGTCCTGGGTGCTGTGGCCATTTGGGGAGTGAAGCAGGTGGAAGAGCTCTGTCTCTCCTTTTCTCTCTGTTAATCTGCATTTCCACTAAAAATAAGATATTTTAAAATTTTTTTTAGTGGAAAGGCAGATTTATAAAAAGAAGGAGAGACAGAGAGAAAGGTCTTCTATTTGTTTCTTCATTCCTTAAATGCCCACAATGGCCGGAGCTGCACCAATCCGAAGCCAGGAGCCAGGAGCTTCTTCCGGGTTTGCCACATGGGTACAGCTTCCCAAGGCTTTGGGTCGTCCTCTGTTGCTTTCCCAGGCTTGGAACAGCACCCATATGGAATGCCAGCTCTTGGAGGTGGAAGATTAACCAGTTGAGCTATCACCCTGGGCCCAAACATAAATGCATCTTTAATAAAATAACCTAAGTATGGGCTTGAATTGCATCCTTCGCCATGCAATTTATTTCATTTTTTTAAAAGATTTATTTATTTTATTACAGTCAGATATACAGAGAGGAGGAGAGACAGAGAGGAAGATCTTCCGTCCGATGTTTCACTCCCTAAGTGAGCCGCAACGGGCCGGTGCTGTGCCGATCCGATGCCGGGAACCAGGAACCTCTTCCAGGTCTCCCATGCGGGTGCAGGGTCCCAGTGCATTGGGCCGTCCTCGACTGCTTTCCCAGGCCACAAGCAGGGAGCTAGATGGGAAGTGGAGCTGCTGGGATTAGAACCGGCGCCCATATGGGATCCTGGGGCGTTCAAGGCGAGGACTTTAGCCGCTAGGCCACGCCGCCGGGCCCTTCATTTATTTTTTATTTAAAGGCAGAGCCACAGGGAAATGCAATCTTCCATCTGCTAGGTTACCATGTCGGACCCTTAATTATTATTTTATTTTATTTATTTATTTTTATTACAAAGTCAGATAAACAGAGAGGAGGAGAGACAGAGAGGAAGATCTGTCTGTTGATTCACTCCCCAAGTGGCTGCAATGACTGGAGCATAGGGGATCTGAAGCCAGGAGCCAGGAGTTTCTTCCGGGTCTCCCAAGCAGATGCAGGGTCCCAAGGCTTTGGGCCCTCCTTGACTGCTTTCCCAGGCCACAAGCAGGGCACTGGATGGGAAGTGGGGTTGCTGGGGTTAGAATTGGTGCCCATATGGGATACTGACGCGTTTAAGGTGAGGACTTTAGCCACTAGGCTACCGCACTGGACCCAAATGGTTCTTAAAATAAAGTATTTGAGGGGGTGGGTGTGATAGCCCTTCTTGTGGCCTGGGAAAGCAGCAGAGGGAGGCCGAAAGCCTGGGGACCCTGTACCCATGTGGCAAATCCAGAAGCTCCTGGCTCCTGGCTTCGGATCAGCTCAGCTCTGGATATGTGACCATTTGGGACGTAAACCAGTGGGCAGAAGTTCTTTCTCTCTGTCTCTGTCTCTCTCTTTTTTTTCTCTGTAAATCTGATTTACCTTTCCAGTAAAAATAAATAAATCTTAAAAAATTGCATTTGAAAGGAAGGCAAACGGAGGAAGAGAAAGAAGAGCTGTTTGCTCTGTTCATTTCTCAAAAGCCTTGGGACCCTGCATCCAGGTGGAGACCTGGAAGAAGCTCCTGGCCCCTGGCTTCAGATTGGCTCAGTTCTGGCCGTTGCAGCTACTTGGGGAGTGAACCAGCAGATGGAAGCATACTCTGTATCTCCTCCTCTTTGCAATTATGCCTCTAAAATAAAGATAGATATATAAGTAAAAAGTAAAAAAGAAAAGAAAAAAAACCCCTGCTGAGTTGGTTCTGGCTGGAAAATCCGTCTCCCTTTTGTGCTTTAGCTGCCGTGCCTGCCAGTGGTCCTTGTCCTTCCTTGGCCTGTGTCACGTCCCTGCAGTCATGGCCACCTGCTCTCCTCATCAAAGCTGGTCACATCTGTGAGGCTTCCCGTCCAGGCCTGGGCTGAGTGGGCCTTCCCCGAAAGGAGTGTGTGCACACAATCAGAAAGGGTCCCAGTGGTCTTGTGCCTGTCACCAAAGGTACACTGAGGCAGTGCAGGTTCAAGTCGGCTTGAGCGACTCTCCTGGAGAGTCAGCTTTAGTCCAAGGGGATGGAGTAAAGCCCCACGGGGGGAGAGAAGGAGTAAAAGGCACGGAGACGCTCACCGAGGAGCAGGTGCACAGTAGGTGCTGCAGGCCTGCTCGTGTTCGGAGCACAGGCGGAGCACACAGTGTGCCGGGCCTGTTCTTCCTCCACTGCTTGGCTGAGCCGAGCTGCTGCCACTTCCTTTCTCCTTAAATATCCCTTCCTCTGGACAGGATGTTCTTGAAGGTGGCCGTGACGCGGAACATCTCAGCTAACTTTAGTTTGCTATTTTGAGCCTGAATTTGTTCCTGGGCAGATCACCCCGAGGACAAAGGCCTCCTCCCAGGCTGGCCGGATCTCGTGTGATGCACCAGGATTTTGCAGGACTGAGTTTCTTTAGGCTCTGAGCCGCCACACCTGGGTGGTATCTGGGTTAGGAAGCCTTGTCAGACAAAAATAAATAAATCAATAAATAAGAAAATGCCAGCTCTGCAGAAGGGGGCTTGATGAATATATTTCCTGTGTTCTCTTAAACACCAGAATTCGTTCCCTCTCCTCGCTTCCCCCGACCCTCAGTCCCCGACCATGCTTTTAAGGTGCACTCGCATTTCCACACTTTGGGTGTGAAATTGATCTGCTGGGCTGTGAACCACATTTGACTTGCGCATGGACCAGCAGATGGAAGATGGCGTAGAAGACCTGAGACGGGGCTGAAGAACACCGCAGAAACCAGTGCTTCTTGGATTGTCCCTCCAGGAGATGGGGACACTGGATTTGCTGACTCTGGTGTTGGGGCAGCCTTCAGGGCAGGCAGGTGGGTGAGGCTCTGCCCACTGTGGCTGTGGCTGACTTGAGTGGCCAGCCTTGGGCTTCCGTGTAGGATGTCGGTAGCCCGTGCTGCAGAGGCAGGGCTGTGGGCCTGGGTCACAGGTGTCAGAGGAGGGTCTAGTGACACTGTGCTGGCTCGGACCTGAAGCAGTGTGAACAGGCCTGGAGCTCTCACCACTTGGTGCTTGCTGACACCAGGCAGGTGTATTCTTCTGTAGCCAGCTCCTCACAGCACCAGGCTTAGTCCTCCCAGTCCGAGAATGCCAGAACAAATTCCTCTTAAAAATATATTTATAGGGCTTGGCAGCGTGGCCTAGTGGCTAAGGTCCTCGCCTTGATCCCATATGGCCGCTGGTTCTAATCCCGGCAGCTCCACTTCCTCTCTATCTCTCCTCCTCTCAGTATATCTGACTTTGTAATAAAAATAAAAAATAAATAAAAAATATATATATATATTTATAGTGGGCCTGGTGTGATGGCCTAGCAACTAAAGTCCTCACCTTGAATGTGCTGGGATCGCATATGGGTGCTGGTTCTGACCCTGGCAACTCCACTTCCCATCCAGCTCCCTGCTTGTGACCAGGGGAAAGCAGTGGAGGACGGCCCAAAGCCTCAAGACCCTGCACCCGCGTGGGAGACCTGGCTTCAGAAATTCTGGCTCTGCTCCTTCTGAGAATGAACCAGTGGATGGAAGATCTTTCTCTCTGTCTCTCCTTCTCTCTGTAAATCTAATTTTCCCATAAAAATAAACATTCAAAAAATGTATTTATTTGAAAGTTACAAGAGAGGTGGGGCTGGGGAATAGGGGGGCTGGAGGGGAAGGAGGGACTCTTCATCTGCTGGTCCACTCTGCCAAGGGCTGGACCAGCCCAAAGCCAGGAGCCTGGAATGACATCCAGGCCTCCCACATGGTGGTGGTCCCAGAGGCTTGGGCCATTTTCTGTGGCTTTCCCAAGTGCAGTAGCAGGGAGCTGGATTGAGACGTGAAGCAGCTGTTCATTTGGGATGCTGGCACCGCATCATGGTATTGGTTGCCGGGGCTCCACTCTTTTTAAATTCATTCATTCATTAATTATTCTTGGAAAGGCAGATTTACGGAGAAAAAGACAGACAGAGAGAAAAAGATCTTGCATCTACTGGCTTACTCCCCAAGTGGCTGCAATGGCTGGAGCTGAGCCTATCTGAAGCCAGGAACTTTTTCCAGGTCTCTCATGCAGGTGTAGGGTCCTGAGACTTTGGACCATTCTCCACTGCTTTCCCAGGCTACACGAAGGGAGCTAGACGGGAACTGGAGCAGCTGGAACACAACATATGTAAGGTGAAGATTTAGCCACTGAGCCATCGTGCTAGACCCAGAAACACATTTTTGAAAGTGCACTGATTTACCTAGTTTTTGAAAATGCCTGTAGAGCATGGCGGCCCCAAAGACTGAGGAGAAGCGAGATGAGGAGGGAGGAGGAAGCCGGAGCTCTGGTTTTCTGGGCCAGTGGCCTGTGATGGGGAGGATCACCAGGGTTGAGGGTTGCAGGGCAGAGAGGCTGTGTGGGGAGGGGAGCGAGGGAGGAAGGGCCCTAACCCTGTACTGAGTCAGACGCCAAGAGGAATAGGACTGTGTCCAGCTTCCCTGCACGAAGGCCCAGAGGGGCCAGGGGCCTCGTTAGCACCCCACGGCATCCCTGCCAGTTCCCTCCTATTTCCTGCCGCATGCAGTACAGGGAGGCCGCAGTGGACACACAACCTCGGGAGTGGCTGTAATGAACCTGCAGCAGACGCCAGAGAGGCACCTGATGCTGGGGCCCAGCCTGCAGTGTGGCCTACGGCAGGTGATGCCCAGCACCAAGCAAGCACTTTTTCAGTGCCCAGTGCCCAGATGCAGACGAGCAGAGGTTGAGACGAAGGACCTTGCGGTCCCCACTGCTGTCAGCCACACCTCTCCTGGACACGTAGGAAGGGGCGGTGCTCTACAAAGCCTGGCGTTCGCTGGGTTTCTCCAAGCAGACCCTGTGTCCAAACATGCTTTCACAGCACAGCTGGGAAACCGTGCCACCTGGGGAGCACTGAAAAAAATGTCCCAGGGAGCGGGTAAAACCTCTGCTTGGGATACTCACCTTCCCTATCAGTCCTGGGCGCTCTGCTTTCTACGCAGCTTCCTGCTCATGGAAGGCAGTGGAAGATGACGTAAACACTTGGCTTCCCGCCGCCCATAGAGGAGACCTGGCTGGAGTTCTAGGTTCCTGGTTTTGGCTGGATCAGCCCTGGCAGTAATGGGTATTTGGGGAATAAACTAGCAGATAGAAGATCTCTCTCCCTGTCTGCCACTCCATGTCTCTCTGCTTTTAAAATAAAAATGAGAATATACGAAGGAAAAGAGGCCAGGGCAGGCTTTGCGCAGACACCTGTAGGGTCATGGGACTGGGTCCAGGTGGTTGGTTGACTGTTCTCCCACAGGGGAAGCCAAAGTGAAGCTCTGTGAGGTCGGAGCCCTGACCCGTAGAAGGCTCCCTTGGTCCCTGTGTAGCAGCCGTTAGGACAGTGCTGTAGCCGGGAGCCCACACGTGGGTTCCTGTCATTGTGAGATTGCCTAGGAAAATGGATGCACACCAAGTAGCCTCCCAGCGTACAAGAGCAGTTAGATGGTGGCTTCCTTTCCATTAACTTCTAGGGGAAAATGTGTACCAGGAGGTGGTGGGCAGGAAGACAAGAGCCCCTAATGAAGTTATGATCTTACTGCAGCTGCAGGGGCCTTCCTGGGGGAGGAGTTCATGACAGGGCCAGCGGCTGAGCAACAGTGCACACCTCCCTGTCGCTCGTCCCGTCCCCGATTCCCACACTGCAAACTGGTAGGGAGCTGTGCGATGAGTCACAGGGTGTTGGGTCTGTCTGCCCATCCAGAGACCCCTTCCACCGAGGCACCCATGTCACCTCCAAGCACTGGGAGCTGTGAAAACAGCCATAATGTTGGTGGCCCTGTGTGGCACAATGAGTAACCGGTTGATTGGTTCATTCATTTGAAAAGCAGAATTGCAGAGAGAGAGAAAGGAAGAGACAGAGACGGCAAAATCTCCCCTCTTCTGGTCCGCTCCCAAGTGACTGCAATCGCTGGGACTGGGTCAGGTTTGAAGTTAGGAGCCCTGGAATTCCATCCAGGTCTCCCATGTGGGTGCAGGGCCCCAAGGCTTCGGCCTATCCTCTACTGCTTTCCCAGGCCACAGCAGGAGCTGGATGGGAAGTGGAGTAGCTGGGACACAAACAGGCACTCTTATGGAATCCTGGAGCATGCAAGGTGAGGACTTTAGCCACTAGGCTACTGCATTGAGTCATCAGATGCTATTTTTTCTTTTTCAAAATCTGACAGTGGAGAAGTGGCACCATGGATGGTTAATTCTCCCGCTGCAGGCACATCTAGCTTTCGAGAGGCTCTGGTCATTTCTGTTCCTCCCTGACTGTGCCTTGAGCAGCAGCTGTTAGCTCAGAGCTGACATGGCTGAGGACCCCGCCAGAGAAAAAAAGGCTGCTTGGGGCAGTCCTGAAAGGGCATGCGAACGCCCCTTCAGCTCACCTGCCCCGCCAGAATGACTCACCTGCCCCGCCCAAGCCAGAGCGCAGGAGGCAGCAGCCCATTCCCTACCCAGACCGCGGTGGCAAAGAGCTATATTACTTTGTGCCTAGCCGCTAGAGACCCCAACTTTCCCCTGGTTCCTCATTGGTGAGTCCAACTTGAAGGCCACACCCACAAGCAAGCTGTTCACCTGACTTTCTGAGTTCATCTCCTGCCAACCTTCAGGAAGCACGAAGTCAAAACAGCTATCACCTTGGGCCAAGTACCCACCTTGCCGCCATGGCTTGAATGAGATATCTTTTCGGTGACATCTTCATTCGTCTGCAGTGCATTGCAAAATACAGTAACTGCGGAGGATGGCTTATTGCTGTTTTGTGGAGAGGCTGAGAGACCAACACATCAGAGACCAATCTGCCATCCTCTAGCTCACTCCCTCAGACGCCCACAGCAGCCCACAGGGCTGGACCAGGCTGAAGCCAGCAGCATGAACTCAATCTGAGCATCCTACGTGGATGGCTGGGACCATGTGCATCTGCTATCACCTGCTACCTCTTAGGATTAGCATCAAGCTGAGATGGAAAGGGAAGGTAAGGACCATGGCAGGTGGAGTCATGCTCCCCCCTCCCACCAGGCTTCATGTGCCCCTTGCCACTCGTGGTTCTGTTTATTCAGGATCTAGACCCTTCTTGGGGGAATCCGGATGTATTTTCGTCTGTTGTCCCTAAAACCTTCCTGCCTTCCTGCTCCCCTCTCCTCAGGCTGCCTCCTGGTCCGTCATACAGATCTCGAGTCCTCGGCTCTCCCCTCTGTCTCTCTGGAGTTCCCTGTGGCCCACACACCTTCTGGCTTGGTGCCAGCAGTGTCCTTGGAAGGTAAGTGTTCAGGACAGACAGGGATTGGAGAATGCGAGCTCCGGAAACGTAGCTTGATTTGGGCACGTGTAAGAGCAAGAGCTGCGCTTCTGTTGTGCCCGAGCACCATGATGCAGGCCTTGTGTGTCCACAGTCTGGCAGTGTAGCCAGCCAGCCTACTCAGTGTCAAGGGCAGGTGCTTGCAAGCTTGCTTGTCTGCAGACACAAAGCCAGGCTCTCCAATCCGCTCGCCTGGGGAAGACAGCAAGCCTTTATTCTCCCTCCGAGACCAGCATTTGCTTTTCCAGCTTTTCTGAATTCAGGGGAGGGAAGAGGATGATGCCTGTTAGGCACCCTAAAATCCCAAAAGCAATTATGGCCTGAACAACACCGCCAGTGGTTCTGATGTGGGAGAGGAGCAGAACGTATTCCAAAACATTACTAAAAAAATGGATATGATTATACAATTGTTTTCCAGACAAAAGAGTAAATTGGACTATTTTTTTTAAATGTCAAGTGCTAAATAGCCTGGGGGAAATGTAATATATTACAAGCAATAAGCCCCAGACATATGTTGATTGCTGTCAACATTAATAGCAGGCACAGTCCTGCCGTCACAGGCTCTGCTTCCAAGCCAGTAGCCTCATGCAGTTAATATCTTCCCATCATTTGTTTTTAAAATGTAGTTGAGAGGAGAGATGGAGAGAATGCAGTCTGCAGGTGAAGTCCCTGGATGCCCGTAGCAGCCAGGCTGCCCCAGGCTGGAGCTAAGAGGCAGGAACTCCATGCCCGCGTCCCACATGAGTGGCAGGGACCGGAGTTGTGGAGGCATCATGCTGCCTCGTGGCGCTACCAGGAAGTGGAAGTCAGGAACTAAGTACTGGGCTGGGCCACTCTGAGGGAGATGAGTGTCCCAGCCACTAGGTCGCAGCTCCACCTGCTTCGCCACCAGAGCTCCAACGGAGAGCCCTCTTTGAACTAGTCTTCACCTTCTGATTCAGAAGGGCTCCGATTACATCTCGAAAGCAGCTGTGTTAATTAATCATGATGATCAGCCTTAATGAAAGAGGGAATTAGTAAACCATTCCCTGGCCACTCTCACAAAGTGCTAACAAGTGCAAATGGCCTGACTCTGGGCTTTCCCCTCCCTGGGAACTTTGAACTTGCAGCACATCCTGAAACACAACCCCGGAGGCTGCTTGGGGCAACTGGGTGTTTGATCTTGGTCCTGGGAGAAGCATCATCCATGGTCATGTTTCCCGGTTTTCTGTGGAGGACAGGGAACCTTAATGCCCAAGCGATGGAAAACAACCCAGAAAACTGTGACCAGCAAAAACCTTGGACCTGGTGCAGTGGCCTAGAGGTTAAAGTCCTCACCTTGAACGCACCAGGATCCCATTTGCGTGCAGGCTCTAATCTTGGCAGCCCCGCTTCCCATCCAGCTCCCTGCTTGTGACCTGGGAAAGCAGTTGAGGACAGCCCAGAGCCTTGGGACCCTGCACCTGGATGGGAGACCCGGAAGAAACTCCTGGCTCCTGGCTTCAGATCGGCTCAGCTCCGGCCGTTGCGCTCACTTGGGGAATGAATCCTTGGACGGAGGATCTTCCTCTCTGTCTGTCCTCCTCTTTCTGTATATCTGACTTTGCAATAAAAGTAAAATAAATCTTAAAAAAAAAAAAAAAAGCGGGCCTGGCGGCGTGGCCTAGCGGCTAAAGTCCTCGCCTTGAAAGCCCTGGGATCCCATATGGGCGCCGGTTCTAATCCCGGCAGCTCCACTTCCCATCCAGCTCCCTGCTTGTGGCCTGGGAAAGCAGTTGAGGACGGCCCAAAGATTTGGGACACTGCACCAGCGTGGGAGACCTGGAAGAGGTTCCAGGTTCCCGGCTTCGGATCGGCGCGCATTGGCCGTTGCGGCTCACTTGGGGAGTGAATCATCGGACGGAAGATCTTCCTATCTGTCTCTCCTCCTCTCTGTATATCTGACTTTGTAATAAAATAAATAAATCTTTAAAAAAAAATGAAAAAAAAAAGCCCCTGAGCCGATGTGCAAAATAGCCTATGCTCGTATGTGACATTTTAACTGCATTCTTACATAAATATGTATTGTATGATATTATAATTGTAACATTATATAGTGACATTATTACATATTTTTAAAAATATTTATTTATTTATTTATTTTTGGAAAGGCAGATTTACAGAGAGAGAGAGACAGAATGATCTTCCATCCACTGGTTCACTTCCCAAGCAGCTGCAATGCTAGAGCTGAGCTGATCAGAAGCCAGGAGCCCGCTCCAGGTCCTCCACGTGGCTGCAGGGTCCCGAGGCTTTGGGTCAGCCTCTACTGCTTCCCCAGTTCACAAGCAGGGAGCTGGATGGGAAGTGGAACAGCCAGAATGTGAACTGACACCCATCTGGGCTGCTGGCACACAGGGTGAAAGATTAGCCCGTGGTGCTCCTGTGCCCTAGAGCTGCCCCTCCAGAAAGTTTTTGAAGTCCTTCTCATGTTGTGCATATCTGTGGAGAGAGATTGTTGTTTTCTCCACTACTGGTGAGGGATCTAAAGCAGGGAGAAGTAGTCATTTGCTCAAATTCACGCAGCTGGTATGTGGCACGCATTGCAATAGGCATGACTACTCCAAGTTTGTGGGAGCTGTGACTCTCCAGGCATGCTTCTTCAAGTGCACATATTCATTCGAAAGCGTTTGAGGGTCCTGCACAGGCGCCTAATAGCTAAAGTCCTTGCTCTGCACGCACTGGGATCCCCTATGGGCACCAGTTCATGTCCCTGCTGCTCCACTTCCCATCTAGCTCCTGCTTAGCCACTAGGCCACTGCGCTGGGCCCTGAAATAAAAAATCTTAAAAAAAAAAAAAAAAAAGAAGAAGCAGGCGGTTTGCTCAGTGGCTGGTCACCTGTCACGGGTGCAGGCAGTGTGGTTTGCAGGGTCTTTCTGCTGAAAGCGGGCTGGGAGGACAGACACTGCCGTGGTCACTCTCTGAGAAGCTTTGTCCTACCCTTGCCATTGCTTTGTTTCCACTTGAGCACTGACGAGCAACGTCTGATCACGTCGAACTTCCTGTAGACGAATTCGCAGAAAAGTTATTTATGACTTTTTAATCTTACTGATCTGAGATAGCAACATGGGTTAAAGGAAGAGTGTTGAGGAAGTGGAACATTGAGAAACACACACACACACACACACACACTCACACACACACACAGCAAAAAGAAAGAAAGCGAAAAACAAAGGTCATGGTGAAGGCGCACACAGATGTCCTCCGTGGGCAGGGACTGACTTAAGAAGAGAGGTGTGCTCAATGCGATCCTTCATAATTTTTAAAGATTTATTCATTTTTCCGGGAGAGGCAGATTTAGAGAGAGAAGGAGAGACAGGGAAAGCAGTCGAAGATGGCCGAAAGCCTTGGGACCCTGCACCCCTGTGGCCTCGGACCAGCTCAACTCCAGTCTGTGCGGCCACCTGGGGAGTGAATCATTGGACAGAAGATCTTCCTCTCTATCTCTCCGTACTCTCTGCATATCTAACTTTGCAATTAAAAAAGAATCAATCTTAAAGAATAAAAATAAATAATAAAAATCAATAAGATCAATAAAATAAGGTGATAATGGGATAGGTGAGGGGCCAGCACAGTGGCTCAGCTGGCTAATCAGTCCTCCATCTGCCAGTGAGTGTCCCAGATTCTCCCCTTCCCATCCAGCTCTCTGCTTGTGGCCCAAGAAAGCAGCAGATGTTGACCCAACGCCTTGGGACCCTGCACTCATATGGGAGACCCAGAAGACGCTCCTGGCTCCTGATCAGCTCAGCTCCTACCATTGCAGTCACTTGGGAAGTGGACCGGTGGATCGAATATCTTTCTCTGTGTGTGTACCCTTCTGCCTGTGCAATAAAGATCAATAAATCTTCAATCTGAAAACGAGATAGGGAAGCAGTAAGTCCGGGAGAGAAGGTGAGGTGACAGAGGCAGGGATAGAGTGATGCAGATACCAGCCACTGAGCAACAGAAACTGCTGGTGCCCGACAGCAGGTAGAAGCAGCCAGGAAGCCTCCTTCCCTGGAGCTTTCAGAGAAGGATGGCAACTCCCTTCCCCCACACCCTGGCTCCCATCTCTTGTCCCAGTGACTGTGAAAGAACAGATTTCTGTCGCGGGAAGCCACCAAATTTGTGATCATTTATCACTGCATCCTGAGGAAATGAATCCACCTCCAATAAGCAAAACAGAAACTGCAGTCACACAGACATGCCTTTTTTCAACCTGTCGGTTTGACGAGGATCCAAAAGTCTGATAACACAATAAGTCAGCACCTGTGTTAGCAATTGGATAGCTGCCATCTCTCTCTCTTTTCTGGTGGGAGTATATTGCAAATGGAAATCATCTTTTTGGAGATGATTTGACAATTTCTATCAAAATTACAAATACACATGCCTTTGGAGCCAGCAATTGTCCTTCTACGATTTTACGCTACATGTAGAAAACGTGTGCAGAATGTCGTGCGGGGGGCTTATGCATTGCAGCATTATCTGCAGTGAGAAAAATCAGAATGCACACTTGTGTGCTTCGGCCGGGAGAGCAGCTTTACTGTACGCGTGCTCCGCTGGGCCACGGTGGGGACACAGTCTGCATGTCAGCCCTGGGACAGGGGCAGCCGGTGGTTTTGGGGCCGGCCAGGGGGTCTCCAGGGTCTCAGCTGGCGGTGAAGGTGCCGCCCCAGCTTCCTCCTCCCACGGGCAGCCACTTGGCCCTCTGTGAAGATGGCGCTGAAGCCGAGAGAGCTGTGTGCTAATTTTTAAGTGATTGCTACAAAAACTATAGAACATCCATACTTAGAGTTAGCAAACCTTTTATGTAAAGGATTAGTAAAATATTTTAGGTCTTGCAAGCTAAGAGATCTTTGGTATAACTCAAAAGGCCGTCCTACTTGGTATAAGCTTGTAAATGAATGAGCATATTACTATATGCTTATATATTGCAAACAGCTGTGTTTCAACAAAACTTTATTTACAAAAAGCAGGTGGTGGCCGGACTTGGCCACGGGCTTTAATGCGCTGATCCCTGAGCTACATGAGGGAGTGCTGTTAACTGGGGGACCAATGGGGTACCTCTCCTCCCCAGGTCCTCTAAGATCAGCGAAAAAAGCAAAGCTCAAAGCAGTACGCATTTGTAAGAGAAAAGTGTTCACTAGTGTAATCAATTTATTTTAAAAAATTTATTTTTATTTAAAATGCAAATGAGATTTATGGAGAGAAGGAGATATAGAGAAAAGATCTTCCATCCACTAATTTACTTCCCAATTGGCTACAATGGCCAGAATTTGAGACAATACAAAGCCCGGAGCCTGTAGCCTCCTGTGGGTCTCCCACGCAGGTGCAGGGTCCGAAGGCTTTGGGCCATCCTCGACTGCTTTTCCAGGCCACAAGCAGGGAGCTGCACGGGAAGTGGGGCTGCCAGGACACAAACTGGTACTTATATGGGATGTTGGTACCTGAAGGTGAAGGATTAGCTAGTTGTACCCACGTTGCTGGCCCCATAAGCAATTTGTCTATTTATGGCAAGTATCCATAAGAAACCCGAGTAAATCCTCATTTGTGAGATAGGGAATTGTGTGGCTCCAGCACGGGGTGTGGAAGTGTTTTTTTTTTTAATACTATTGGAACCATGGTAAAATTATACCTACTAAAAAAAAAATTAAAATTAAAAATGTGAGAAGCCGAACAAGTTTCTTTCACTAACACAAACTCGTTCTTGGCTCAGGGAGCTAAGAGTACTCTTTATGTTGTTGGTGGTTCAAAGAAAATTCCAAAAGGGAATAATATTTTGTGACATATGAAAATTCTATAAAATTCAAATTTCACCGTCCACAAATAAAGCTTCATTGGAACACAGCCCCGCTCATTCATTTACATTTTGTTTATGGGTGCCTGGCTCCACGAGGGCGGAGTGAGTCATGGAAGCAGAGGACCCATAAAGTCTGAAATATTTATTATCTGCCCCTTTACATAAACAGTTTGCAGATCCTTTTGTAGATTAAAGAACAAAACAATCTTTCACATGCTTCTAGAAATAGAAAGTTCTTATTTAATATTGAACGACCATTCCATGAGGACTTTTTAAAAATTAAATGGTTTAGGAAGAACTCACAAATACATGGAGAATTTTCTTGCTGCTGCTTCGTGAACATTAGACAAGCCAGGGCCTCTGTAAACTTAAACAAGGACCATCTGTCTGGGTCCCTCTGCCTCTTTCTCAACCCCACCTCCAGCCCCCAGTTTAATTAAGTTATTCTTTACTTGGTAAAAGAGAGATCCAGAGAAACAAAGAGGTGTCCTACCTCCTACCTGCTGGTTCTCTCTGCAGATGTCTGCAACACCCTTGGCTGAATGAAGCTGAAGCCAGAAGTGGGCAACTCCTCTACCCTGGTCTCCCATGTGCATGGCAGGGACCCGGCCGCCTAGCTGTCGCCTGATGCCTCCCCTGGCACGCATCAGAATGAAAGCGCACCCCAACTCCCTGTCCCTTGTCTGGGCAGAAAATCCCCAAGGACTGGATGGTAACAAGAACCCTAGCTTTTCTTGTAATCTCTGCAATGAGTGACGCAGAGCTTTCTGGTTTTGTCATGTTGGTGACGGGATGAGCAGCCTTGCTGATCTTTATCGCTGGGCAAACAAGGACTGAAGTCTGTCCTCTGATGGTTTTGCTGCTGGTTTATGGGAGACCACATAATCAGGGCACAGCCCACCGCTCCGAGGTCAAGCTTGCGGACAGTGGCAAATTTTACACTCAGGCCAGAATGCACAGAGATCCACCTGCACTTCCATGAAGCACTGGCTTCTGCGGTGTTCTTCAGCCCCGTCTCGGGTCTTCTACGCCATCTTCCATCTGCTGGTCAATGCGCAAGTCAAATGTGGTTCACAGCCCAGCAGATCAATTTCACACCCAAAGTGTGGAAATACGAGTGTTCCTTAAAAGCATGGTCGGGGACTGAGGGTCGGGGGAAGCGAGGAGAGGGAACGAATTCTGGAGCAGCGGCACAGGATGACCCAAGGAAGATGAAACTGAACGTCCAGTAGTTGTAGGTCCCGGGGCTGGGAGATGTCCCTAAAACGTGCGTGCAAGTTTCTAGAGCCAGCCGTGGGATGTCAGGAGGCCCTCCAGCCAGAGACACCCCAGACAGAGTAGACGGGGGAGACCCGGAGGACCTTTCCCAAGACCCTAAGGTCTCCAGTCTGACTACAAGCCTGTCCTTTCCTGTGATGTTCTCCTGGACTGTCAGGTGTATCTTCTGCATTCCACTAAGCTAGGCTGCTTACTATGAAGAAAAAAAAAGAAAGAAAGAAAAAAGAAAAAGTTCGAAGGGTGACTTTTTTGGAAACATTTACTTTTATTTGTAAGGCAAATTTATAAAGAGAAGATGGGGGAGGGGCGAGAGAGGAGCGGATCCTCCACTGCTGGCTCACTCTCCAAATGCCTGAAGTCAGGAGCCAGGAGCTTCCTCCAGGTCTCCCAGGTAGGTCCAGGGCCCAAGAACTTGGGCTATCTCTCACTGCTTTCCCAGCCACATTAGCATGGAGCTGTATCAGAAGTGGAGCAACTAGGAATCAAATTGGAACCTATATGGGATGCCGGTACTGGGAATGGACGTTTAGCCTCCAATGCCATGGCGCTAGTCCCTAAGGGTGGCATTTAATCTGCTGGTGAAGACACACTCTTCCTACTCTGGAGTTAGGAGTTTTTCTCCTGGCTCTGGTTTCCTGCTACTGTGCACCCTGGAAGGGACCAGTGATGGCTCAAGTGCGTGGACTCCTGATTCCCAACCTTAACTGGTCCTGGCGCAGCCCAAGCCTGGCCACTGCAGCATCCAAGAGTGAACCTACAGGTGGATGTTCTCTGCCTGCCAATGCCTCTCTTTCTTCTCCTCTCTTTCTTTCTGTGCTTCTCAAATAAACAAAAGTGTATACAAAGCAGGTTTATTATCAGATAGGAGTTTTGGTTGCAGGTCTCGTACACTCAGACTGGTTCTTACCTCTGCTTTTAGCAGAGAGGAAGTCAGATGGGTCATCCTGAGCCCCAGCACCATCCTGAAGTTTCTACAAACACTTGGGAGCAAGAGAATTTCCACAGGAGAATCCCGGGTGCATGTCCTGGAGAAAAGACCTGTGTCCTGAGTGCGGGGTGTCGCTACATGCTGTTGGAGCTGATGTGCGTTAGCAGTAACGCAGGCCAGTGTAGGGGTGGCTCTGTGGGAACAGGGGGCAGGTAGGCCGAGGCTGGCAGGTGTGACAGCGCTCATCCCCTCACCCTCCCCATGGCCTGTGGTGACAGGCCTGCGCGCACTCCCCTCCCTTTCCCTGCGCTCTGCTGCGTCCTTGCCCCTTTCCTGTCGCAGAAAATGCAGGTACCAGGCTGGGCCGGAAATACACAACATGGCTGCAGGGCGTCTCCTCCCCACCCATGCCTCACGACCTTTTCGGTCATTAGCGGCATATTTCCATATGGGGCACTCTCACCCTGACAGCCTTACACTTCCGCTTTTTCCTAAAAAAAAAGCACAGAGATGGGTGGGGCTTGAGCCCTGCCCCAAACTCCACCCTCATTTGAATATTCAGTGAAGACCCACCCTGCACATTAACCTTGGGCCTCTGGAGACTTTAAAGGGAAGGCCTAACCTTGAGAAGGGCACCTGGCCCTGTTAGAAGCTTTTTCTTGCCAGGCGCTTTGTCTTGGATCCTTGCAATGTTTTCAGATGGTATGGTTCTTTTTTTTCCAGTTGCAGACAGAGAAGTTTTATTTGCAAAGTGACCAGGTGAACATAGAAAGAAGAGGAAGGGGAAACACCTCCCAGGAGAGAGGCAGAAGGTGGGGTGCTTCTTGAAAGGAAAGAGGAAGACACCAAAGGTTTTCAGAAGGGTCTTGGGAATTAAAGATTTATTTATTTGTTTTTATTGGAAAGTCAAATATACAGAGAGGAGGAGGACAGAGAGGAAGGTCTTCCGTCCATTCATTTACTTTCCAAGTGGCCGCGACGGCCATAGCTGAGACGATTCACAGCCAGCAACCCAGAGCCTCTTCCAGGTCTCCCACATGGGTGCAGGATCCCAAAGCTTTGGGCCGTCCTCGACTGCTTTCCCAGGCCACAAGCAGGGAGTTGGATGGGAAGTGGGGCTGCTGAGATTAGAACCTGCACCCATATGGGATCCTGGTGTGTTCAAGGTGAGGACTTTAGCTGCTAGGCTATCGCATAGCCCTGAAATTAAAATAAAAAAATATATATATATTTATATATTTTCATTGCAAAGTCAGATATACAGAGAGGAGGAGAGACAGAGAGGAAGATCTTCTATCTGATGAATCACCCCTCAAGGTACCCCAAGGGAAGTGAAGCAGCCGAGATATGAACTGCTACCCATATGGAATCCCAGTGCATGCAAAGCAAGAACTTCAGTCACTAGGCTACGGCACCGGCCCTATTTTTATTCTATTTATTTTATTGGTTTATTTATTCTAGGAGTTGTTTTAAACAACAGAGTTACAGAGAGAAGAGACACACAGAGAGATCTTCTGTCTGCTGGTTCACTCCCCAAATGGCTACAGTGGCAGCCGAAGCTGAGCTGATCTGAAGCCTAGAGCCAGGAGCCTTCTCTGGGTCTCCCCTGTGACTTCACGGGACCAAGGACTTGAGCCGTTTTTCGCTGCTTTCCCAGGCTGTAGGCAGACAGCTGGATCGCATGTGAAGCAGCCAGGACATGAAACTGCACCCACACAGGATGCTGACACTGTAGGCACAGGAGTCCCTTACTATACCATGACGCTGGCCTCTGGGGTTCAGCTTTGAGGACCTGGGCACCTTTCCCAGGGTACCCCATATTTCAGCTATTCCTATTCCCCACAATTTCTGCAAGACAAGCAACCCTGTGTCCTTAAAGACACCCGCTTTATTCCTTAAAGACACCTTTATTCCTTAAAGATACCTGGTTTATTCCCTCGGAATGCCATTCCCTTCGGAATGCCATCCCTCAGGTTTGCGCACTTTGGGACAAGGTGAGCCAAGTCCAAAGGCCGTGTGTTTCCCAGGTTTGCTCCCCGCCCCCTGCACTTGCTCCTCTTCCTCTGATGACTTCTCCTTTAGTCAGTGTTGATGTTTTGTGATTCTGAAATGCCAGTTCCTAGGCAACAGGAAGCGCTGGGGCAGTTGCGGGGTGCCGAGAGTTAAGCATGGGGAAACTGGGCTCCTGGTACAGCCCTGTACAGAGTCACCCCATGACTGTAGCAGCTGTTTGTAGTCCAGTTGACCTAGCAACTCCTCCTCCTTCTAGAAGCAGTGCTCCAGGTTTCCTGGGGCGGGGGTTGCAGGGCGGGGGGGGGGGGAAGGGTTGTTTTCTTCTTTTTCATTTGGGCTCTGCGGTTTCAACCAAGCTAACTTCCACCCTGAGGTTCCAAGAATCAGAAAAGTGACTCAGGTCTGCTTGGATACCCATGCTGCTAGCCCCCGAAGTGATTGGCTTGGAGGTGGGCACTAGACCAAGGCTGTCCAATAAGAGTCAGGTCGGGATTTTTTTTTAGAAATACCGGGAGAAAAGTGTTGTTTTTCTACCACGCTGGCTTGGCAGCGGGACGTGGTATGGTGTCTGCTGTGGAGGCTTGGTGGGTCGCGTATGAGGAAGCCCAAGTAAGAATGCAGGTGACAAAGAGGAAACGGACCAAGAGACAGGGAGGGTGTGATCTGACTGGGTGTCTCAGGGTCCGTCCCCTCCTGAAGTGGTACTCCCTGGACCCTGCAGGCCCGGGAGTCTGTTATTCTCATCCTAAATCCTTAGCATTTTACCTTTAGTCCCTTTATCGTCAAGAATCTAATATAGTGTCCTTGAGTGAATTGCTTTGTTTGTTGTAGTCTCAACATTAAAAAACAATGAAGAGATGGATTGATACTAAGATGTGATGTGACAGTTAGATGAGCTAATAAATAGTTAAGGTCAGGTGCTTGTCAGGATGAGAATGGGGGAGAGTCTCCCTAAAAGGAGAATGCTGCTGTTCGCCTAGAAGCTGTTTTTGGCAAGACAAACCACCTCCCCGACTCCTGAGCTTCTGGTTTTGTCATGAGAATCGCAAGGAGGCTATTGTCCCGTCCTTCTGAGTGTTTAGGTTATCATGAGACTAGAAAGAAGTTACCATGTGCTGGCTTGGGCAGCACGTATACTAAAATAGGAAGATGTTACCAATCACACCCTTCTGATGGTTTCTTGCTTGATGAGCAAGCTAGCCAGAATTACAATTCCAACCCTTTAAGTTTTATCTCCACCAATTAATTGTCAACTGCTGTTCTATTTTTTATTTTATTTATTTATTTATTTTTGGTAAGAGAACACATATTTAGGGTTTTCCTAAAATACTAGTGATGTCTGCATTTGGACATGGGAACGCGTCAGGGGCTGGTGCCTCACCGCAGGCCCCCAGGGCTGTGCTCCACTCTCAGCTGCAGTTCAGAAGCAGGGCTTGCGCTTGCTGCGGTGCAGCAGGTGTCAGGCGGGGCCTCCTTGCCCACCTTTATCTGCAGTTCCTTCTCCAGAACCCACCCCCCGGGAGTCTTGTTCACCAGTGCCCGTCTTGAGAGCCGCAACGGGACCCTGGGTCCGCACTCTGGTCTCCTTCCTGAGGGCAAAGCGTCTATGTGTGTCCTCAGGCTCCTCACCCTTCACAGGGGACACCCCAGGCCCCGCGCCCCATGCTGGCACTGCAGATCCAAGCAAGGGTAGCAGCGCCTGCAGATGTGCGAGGTAGGAAAAATGAGGCTGCTAAGTTCGCACAGTCCCGACGATGGCCTCAGCAGGCTACTCTTGTCTCCAGTTCTGGCTGGGGAGAAGAGGGACACAACAGCCCCAAGGGAGGCAGGCCTGTTTTCTACTACTTTTTTTCCTTCCTTAAAATAATGCTCAAGAGGCCATTGTAATGGCTCAACAGGCTAATCCTCTGTCCGGCAGTATTGGCATCCTAAATGGGCATCAGTTCATGTCCCAGCTGTTCCACTTCCCATCCAGCTCCGTGCCTGTGGCCTGGGGAAGCAGTGGAGGACGGCCCAAAGCCTTGGGACCCTGCACCTGTGTGGCAGACTAGGAAGAAACTTTTGGCTCCTAGTTTTGTTTTAGCTCAGCTCTGGCCATTGTGGTCAGTTGGAGAGTGAACTAGCAGATGGAAAATCTTCCTGTCTGTCTCTCCTCTCTGTAAATCTGACTTTCCAATTAAGAAAAAAAATTTTTAATGATTTAAAAAAGATTTAAAGAATTTTTTAAAATTTATTTTAAATACCTACAAAATAAAATTTTAAATGATTAAAAGTCTATTTAAAAAGAGACTGCTGGGGGTTACTCCCTACCTTAATTGAAGCCACGCATGTCTCTCAGCTCTAACAAGCATGGCCAGGGCTCTGCAGCTTGGAGTAACACCAGTCTTGTAAAACACATGCATCAAATTCTACAAAGAGGGCCCGGCGCGGTGGCCTATCAGCTAAAGTCCTCACCTTGAATGCACTGGGATTTCATATGGGCGCCGGCTCTAATCCCGGCAGCCCCACTTCCCATCCAGCTCCCTGCTCGTGGCCTGGGAAAGCAGTCGAGGACAGCCCAAAGCCTCAGGACCCTGCACCTGTGTGGCAGACCTGGAAGAGTTCTAGGCTCCTGGCTCCAGACCGGCTCAGCTCTGGCTGTTGTGGTCACTTGGGGAGTGAACCATCAGATGGAAGATTTTTCTCTCAGCCTCTCCTCCTCTCGATATATCTGGCTTTGCAATAAAAATAGAATAAATCTTAAAAAGAGAGAGAGAGAGATCTTTTTAAAAATCCTACAAAGAGACTAGGCATGCAAGTGTGGCATTCTGGGTACGTTGCCCTCTGGGCTACCCTCACTGCATGTCAGTGTCAGCTTTGAGTCCCAGCTTTTCTGCTCCCAGTTCTAGCTTCCTCCCAGTGCGCACTCTGGGAAGCAGCAGATGAGGACTCAAGTATCTGTTTTATCAAATCACTGCCTGTGTCCCTTCCACCCGCATGGAAGACCCAGAGTGGATTCCAGGCTGCAGTCTTTGGCCTGGCCCAACCCTAGCTATTGGGATATTTGGGGAGGAAACCAGCACAAGGAAGATCTCTCTTCCTCTCTCTTTCTTTGAAATAAAATGAAAAACAAGTATTTAAAGACGGTAAGGCTCATGTGCTGTTCTTGGCCGAGTCCAGAGACCTGAAGGTGATCAAAGAGATGGACCTTATGGGGACGCTGAGCTATTCACTCTCCCTTAGGTGTCTGATTAACTCTCATTGAAATCAACAACTCTGAATTTATTGAACCTATAATATGTTCCATATGCAGTACTTGGAGCAGAGCAGAATTTTGTGAGTAATAACTGTGGACGTGAACTTTCAAAGGCTTCAGTGTTTGCTCCATGTTCAGTTAGAAGTCCTTGCAAGTTTCACCACTATGAAATTAAATTATACATGACCTAATTAGAAGACTCATAATCCTCCTAAATCATGGCTATTTCAGAGAATTGGAGCGTTCAGAGGAAGCCAGAACGGTTCCCTGATTCACCTCCACGCCCCTGGCTACAGGCGAGCTTGGCTGATCCTCGACCTTGACTGACTGCAGACACCACTTGAAGCAAGTGCCGACCCGAGAGCTGCCCGTGGCTACCTTCAAGTAGCCAGACCCCAAACTCTGTGCGTCAATCTGGGACCTTTGTCATTGTTCAAAAGATGGGACATGAACCACAAATTAATTGTTTTTACATAGGCTCTTAAAAGCAACAAAACCAGCTTTGAATGTAACGCATGAAAGGAAACACAAACCCCTTTGGATCAAATGTTGGTCTCCGGCCACGGTGGAGGTGGTTTTGTCGCTTCTGAGCCTTCTCCTGCCACGGCCCCAGGACCTCGATGAAGATGACAGCATACTGTTTTCCTCCACTCTGCCAGGAAACCTCTCTGCTGTAGGAGACCCTTCCCTGAAGAGGTGAAGCCCTGTCATTTATTCTCAGGCCGGAGAGCAGCATTTGGGAGTAGCAACAAGATGGACACTGCAGGCACTACAGGTTTTCCATTGGGAAGTCGGGCTGTTATTGTTGAGGGTGGTCTTAGTTTCATGTGTTTTTATTTTATTTGAGTATGAAGAAACAAACAAAACAAACACCTCCCCCCCCCCAAAAAAAAAGAAGACAGAGTATGGACCCAGTGTGATAGTATGGTGGCTAAATCCTTGCCTTGCATTCACCTTGTGGTCATCTGGGGGTGAACCAGCAAACGGATGATCTCTCTCTGTCTCTGTCTCTGCCCCCTGCCTGTAGCTCGTTCAAATAGGTCAATAAATCTTACAAAAGGAAGAAAGGAAAGAAGGACGGAAGAAAAAGTAAAAGCATTCCACCATCTAGTTGTTCAGAATAATTATCTGTGATTTCCTATGACTCTTTGGGTTGGTTGCATGAGTCTTGCGTTACTCTCACCTGCTTTTACGCACACAGCTGTGTTATTTATTTAAAAATTTATTTATTTATTTGAAAGAGCTACAGAGAGAGAAAGAGAGAGAGAGAGAGAGAGAGCATTTATCTGCTGAATAGAAGTGAAGTGGCTGGGCCCTGTGCCATAGCCTAGTGGCTAAATCTTGCCTTGTGCCTGCTGGGATTCCATATGGACACCAGTTCATGTCCTGGCTGCTCCACTTTCCATCCAATTTCCTGCTTGTGGCCTGGAAAAGCAGTAGCAATGGCTCAAAGCCTTGGGACCCTGCACCCACATGGGAGACCTAGAAGAAGCTCCTGGCTTTGGATCCCATAGTTGTGGCCACTTGGGGAGTGAACTAACAGATGGAAGATCTTTCTCTCTATTTTTCTCTGTAAATCTGCATTTCCAGTAAAAATAGATAAATCAATCTCTCTCTCTCTCTCTCTCTCTCACACACACACACACACACACAAGTTAAATGTCTGAATTAGCCTGGACTCAGCCAGGCCAAAACCAGGAGCCAGGAGCCAGGGTCCTCCTCTGGATCTCCCATGCAGGTACAGGAGCCCAAACCCGGACCATCTTCTACTGCTTTTCCTGGTCAGCTGCAGGGAGTTGGACTGGAGGTGGAGCAACTGGGACATGAACTATAGCCCATTTGGGATACCAGAGTTGCAGGTGGAGGCCTGCAATGCCCCAATGCAAGCCCCACACAGCAGAATTTAGCCACAGGATCAGCTGGTCATGAGTTCCACTGGGACAGCTCTGTGGCTCAGGGTCTTACCCTGTGCTCCTACACTCAAGGATTTCTCCTGTCCTAGGGGGCCACAGGGCAGAGATCCCAGGGAATAATCCTGGAAGCTGCAAGGATTTTGCACAGAGACATCCCTGAGGTTTAGAACAAATCCCTGAACTGAGAACCATGGCTCACATAAATGAGATCATCACAGTCTCTTTCTCTTGTAGAGCAATGGCTTATATGCAGAAATTCCTTAAATAGTGGTTATTATACCATGGTTGCCATAGGGCCGATCAACAATAGAAATGGCCTGTTATTTCCAGAAACTTTTCAGATTTCTCTAGAAGGAGCACTGCTCATCAGCATTCTCCTACTCCCACCTCCCTGTCATGTGATGCTTAACAAATTGATGAGGACACATCATCAAGCAACCACGAGGGGATGGACCATAATAAGCAAGGAGCAGGCATCTGGCATTATAGTGAAGATCCCACCTGGGTTGGTTCCATGTGAGAGGTTTGGACTGCAGTCCCAGTGCCACTCTGGCATCCACCTTCCTGCTAACACACATCCTGGCAGAAAGCAGGTGGTAACTCTAGAACTCATAGGAAACCCAGGCTGAGTTCCATGCTCCGTTTCAGCCTGGCCCTGCTGTGGCTTTTGCAGACATTTGCGGGTGAGCCAAGAGATAGATGATCTCTGTGTCTTTGTTTCTTTGCCTCTCTGCCTTGCCAGTGTAATACATAAATTAAAAGTAGAGCTAGAAAAACCATGAGGGGCAGGGCAGGGGTGGGAACCCCGTCCTCACCACTTCCTAGCCACGAGACCTTGACTGAGTCACGTGACACCCCCATCCCCTGTTGAGGTTCCCTCATCTGGACAACAGGCACAAGTTCTCAAGATTGATGAAAAATTGAAACAGGTAAACCCTTGTAAAACATTAACAAGAGGGGCTGGCAGGCAGCCACTATTACATGAGAGTAAACTATTATTGTAAGTCACCCACGGGCCCTAACTTCCAGCTCCTGGTGAGTCACTTTCTGTAGGTGCCACACACAGGAACCAGGGAGCCGTAGAGAACCAGAGAAAAAGCCATCTCACACAGCTACCTAGTTTCCATCGCATGAAGAGAGGGAGAGACAGAGAAAGACAGATCTTCATCTCTTGGTTCACTCCCAGATGGTTGTAAGAGCCAAGACCAGGCCAGGATAGATCCAGGAGCCAGGGGCTTCATCTAGGGCTCCCTTGTGGATTGCAGGAGCCCAACTACTTGGTACATCTTAGACTGTTTTCCCAGGCACATTAGCAGGCAGCTGGGTCAGAAGTGGAGCAGGGACCGGAGCAGTAGCCTAGTGGCTAAAGTCCTTGTCTTGCACACACTGGCATCCGCAATGCCCTGGCTGCTCCACTTCCCTTCAAGCTCCCTGCTTGTGGCCTGGGAAAGCAGTCAAGGACAGCCCAAAGCCTTGGGACTCTGCATCTTCGTGGTGACCCAGAAGAAGCTCCTGGCTCCTGGTTTCAGATTGGCTCAGCTCTGGCCGTTGCAGCTGCTTGGGGTGTGAACCAGTGCACAGAAGATCTTTCTGTCTCTTCTCTCTTTGTATCTGCCTTTCCAATAAAAATAAGATAAGCCTTTTTTTAAAAATGTGGAATAGCTAGGACTCGATCTGGCATTCATAAGGAATGCCAATATCACAGATAGTAGATTTATTTGCTGTGTCACAATGGC
The DNA here is from genome assembly GCF_030435755.1 of Ochotona princeps. Lineage (NCBI taxonomy): Eukaryota > Metazoa > Chordata > Mammalia > Lagomorpha > Ochotonidae > Ochotona > Ochotona princeps. Next base: position 8,952,937 of record NC_080853.1, on the reverse strand, counting down.
AGCGCCTAATTCACCAATTTCTAAATTCATATGCAGAGGGTGGGCATTCAGCACAGCAAGTACAGCAGCGTTGGGCATGCCTCCCACCCACATCAGAGTCTCTGGGTTCAAGCACCAGCTCCACTCCCAATGCCAGCTTCCTGCTGATGCTCTGGGAGGCAGCAGGAACTTGCGGAAGCAGCTGAGTCCCTGCTGCCCATGCGGGAGACCTGGATTGAGGTGTAGGCTCCTGGCTTTAACCTGAGCTAGTCCTGGCTGCATCTGGGGAGTGAACCAGTAGATGGGGGATTTTCCTCTCTTTCAGACTCTGACTTGGACACATTTTTTTTAAAGTTTTGAAAATTAAAGATAAGAGCTTAATACTTTGGGGAAAAAAGTGAGAAACTAGAAGAAATTTTTATTTATATGTATATATTTAATTTGAAAGGAAGAGTTACAGAAAGAGGAAGAGAGGGAGACATTGCATGTGCTGGTCCATGATCTGAATGGCCGCAATGGAAAGAGCTGACCCAGGGCGGAACCAGGAGCCAGGAGCTTCACACAGCTGTCCCACATGGATTCAGGGGCTTGAGCATTTGAGACATCTTCTACTGCTTTCTCAGGAACATTAGCAGGGAGCTGGGTCAGTAGAGCAGCTGTGAATTTAATGGCACCCACTTGCGATACACTGCAGGTAGTAGTTGAACTTACTATACCACAGCGTTGGCTCCAGATAATTATTTTTGTGCAAGAAAATCTTCCTTCCCTGGCAAAGCCTGTAGCATCCCCGGCCATGCCCGGTGAGGCCAGTACTGCCCTCTTAGCCTCGTGACGGCCACAGATGTTTTAAGACATCCCCACCTGTATCAGCTTTGCTGAGTTGTTTTTTTTTTTTTCTTAAGATGTTTATTCCAGTATTGGAGATACTTCAGGGCAAGGATCCTGAAGAAAAGCTTGAGGTATGACTTAAATGTTAGATAGAGAAGCAGTTTCCTAAGCAAAGTAAGAAAAGAGGGCTCTACCAAGACCCTGCAGTGGGAGGGGCTGCTTGCTGGAAATCGCGAAAGGTAGCGCATGTGTCAGACATGCAACCTAAGGGAGCATGAGGGTGAGCATGCTGAGGCTGGTCTTCTGGAAGGATCCTACTGGCTGTAGGGTAGACAGCAGGCCAGAGAGAATAAGGAGGAGATGTGGGAGACCACTCAGCAGCTCTCTTTGGTCCTAAGTGGCTTGTTCCTGATGTGGAAAGGTGGCAAATAAACCGGAACCTCTTCGGTTAGAGTCACAGTTACACCAGCAGTTCTCAGGAGGTCCCTGCTGAGAACTAGTTTGGGGTGTAGTGGGAGTGCCTTGACCCCGCACCTCCTGACCCAGCCACTCTGAGATGGGGGCCTGACAATCTGAATTTTAACAGGCCTTTCAGATGATGGTCTAAGAACCACCTAGTTATGTCTGGGCAGTTTAGTCTTCACAAATGTTGTCACTGATGAATTTTTAAGCCAGAGGACCCCAGTGAGCTGTGTAGGAAGTGGTGGGCTGCAGGAAGCAGTGTCAGATAAAATGTGCAAGAAGAGTTAAGTTGAAAAAAGCTGAGGGCAGCACTGGGCACATTTTGTTTCCATGTGGTGGATAAACAGACCAGGTCTTGGGTAGGCACAGGCACCCATTTGCAACACTGTTGATCCATGAAGCCTAAAAGTACAGGGAAGAACCGCCCCTTCCTGGCTAATCAGCAGCTACCTGACCCCCCACGAGCAATCCCACGTTGTCGGTGACCCCATTCCGCACACTACCTTCTCCTTTCCCACGCCTCTGGAGTTTGCTGCCCCTGGGCTGGCAGAGAACAAGGGAGATGCAAAAAGTTCAGAGATAAGCCCAAGGCTGTGTTGTTCAGCCCTTAATTGTTACAAACCAGCTGGGTACACTGAAGGAATGTTCTAGAAAGACAGAGCAGCCAGGACCTGCACTGCTGGGATGGAGGGTAAAGGAGCAGGTGTGAGGATGGCTGGGGAGACAGGTAAGTTGTGGCTCAGACCAGAATACACACTCAGGGGGGCCCAGGTGACCTGAGGTCAAATGAGGTTTGAACTCTTGGTGGCCATGCGACTACGGGCAGGTGACTGTTGCTCTAACAGAGATTATGATGGACACCATGACAACTAGCTCACAGAAAAGCTCTGGGAAACAAATGGGTTTATCTACTCAAAACTACCCACTTTGCTGTAGCCCTTGACCCTTTGTGCCCTAATCAACTATGTAAAGATTATCAAAATAAAATAATAATTTAAAAAAGATTTTTTTTTTTTTATTGGAAAGTCAGATATTCAAAGAGGAGGAGAGACAGAGAGGAAGATCTTTTGTCTGCCGATTCACTCCCCAAGCAGCCACAATGGCTGGAGCTGAGCCAATCCGAAGCCAGGAGCTTCTTCTGGGACTCCCACACAGGCGCTGGATGGAAAGTGGAGCCCCCGGGACACTAATCGGTGCTAATATGGGATCCCAGTGTAGGATCTTTTTAAAAAAGATATGTTATTTTTATTTGAGTGGCAGAATTAGGGAGAGAGAGAATCTTCCTCCTACTGATTCACTCCCCAAATGGCTGCAATGGCTGCAATTGCTAGAGCTGGGTCAGTCTGAAGCCAGGAGCCAGGTGCTTCTTCTGGGTCTCCCATGTGGATGCAGGGACCCATGTGCTTGGGTCATCCTTTGTTGCTTTCCCAGGCACATTAGTAGGGAGCTGGATCAGATATGGTACAGCCAGGTCTCAAATCGATACCCATATGGGATTCTGGCACCACAGGTGAAAGCTTTATTTGTTATGCTCCAGCCCCAGCGATTCAAAACTCCTGGGATAAGAGAAATGAGTGTCCTTATCCCTGAAAACATTTGTTCAGTTGTGTTTATAAAGGAGTGGAAGTTGTAACAGTGGGTTAAGCTACTGCCTGGGACACCTGCTTCCCATATTAGAGTGCTGGTTCAAGTCCAGCTGCTTTACATCCCATCCAGAACCCTGCTAATGTGCTGCGAGGCAATGGGAGATGACCCAAGTACTTCAGTTCCTGTCACCCACGTGAAAGACTCCCATGGATCTGTAGGCTCCTGAGTCAGACTGGCATAGCCCTAGGTGTGGCAGCCATCTGAGGAGTGAAGAGGAAATGAAAGATCTGTCTCTCTTTCTCTCTGCCACTCTGTCTTTCATATAAATAACTGTTAACAAAAGAAAGAATATCTGCAGAACTGTGTTTATTTGTTCATTTATTTGACTGTCAGAATTACAAAGAGCAGAGGAGAGACAGAGAATCTCTACTGGTTCATTCCTCAGATGGCTACAGTGGCTGCGGTTGGAGCTGGGCCAGGTTTAAGTCAGGAGCCTGGAGCTTCTTCTGGGTCTCCCACGTATAGATAGGGACCTAAGCACTTGAGCAATCTTTCACTGCTTTCCCAGGTGTATTAGCAGGGAGATGGTTTGGAAGTGGAGCAGCAAGGACTCAAACTGGTACCCCTAAGCGAGGCTGGCATTGCCACAGCACTAGCCCCAGAAATATGAGTCATACTAATCCAAACTGGAAACAACTAAATGCTCACCACCAGAGGATGGAGTGAGTTGAGTCCAAGCTTCCTGCTAAGACAAGCTCCTGGAGGCCATAGTGATGGCTCAAGTGGGCCATCTGCAATGAATTGACTCTTGGCTTTGGCTCCAACCAGGAGTTCTGGCAAGCACTTGAAGAATGAACCAGCGATGGGCTCGATGGGCTTTTTCTCTCCATCTCTCAAATAATTGAAACAAAAATTTGAAACAGCAACAACAAAAAAGAGGTTCAATATATAAATGATGGTGTAGCCAAGTAATGGATTGCTACTCAACAGTGAAAAGGAATGAAGTGACCAGGGAAATGACCAGGGCATTCAGCTCTGTGACTGGATCTGGAAAGCATGAGGTCAATACAGAGGAGGTCATTTTGCACAAGCAGAAAGTAGGAAGTTCAAGGCACAATGGAGAGTGATAAGGGTCAGAACAGTGCTGACTCTGCTTGGGAGGGAGCAAGGATTCTCCTGGCTGGGCTGGGGGTGTGATCGGCTTCCCACAGGCAGAGACCAGCAGTGCTATTCATCACCCATCATGCACAGAGTGGCCCCGCATGGAAGAATTCACTAGCCCCAAGTGGCGATATGGTGTTGAGAAACTTTAGGAAAGGATTTCTTTCTTTTATTTTTCAGTTCTCATCCATATAGGCCGTGACAGGTCCATAGGTACCCAAAGCAGGGAACTTGCTTTATGTTCCCCTTCATCTTCACACTTTCTCTTTCTGGACACTGCCCAGTGGATGGGATATGGGATGTTCTGTAGTCCTTAGGCCGTTAGTGGTGTTGAGCCTGGAGACAGGACGCATAGCTGGAGCCCCCACCTCCTTTGCAACAAATGCCTGGATCCCTGCGAGTGAGTGTCTGCAGGCCCACTGTTGGAGCCCATGCCATGGCTCGCCTGTGAAAGCTGACCGATGGCAGAATGGCCCTTCTTCTTGCCCACTGCCTTTGCGGAAGCCATCCTGGAAGGGCCCAAGTGAGAAAGGAAGCTGGGAAATAACTTTAGTTGCTTCAGAGCAAGCAAGGGGCTTCTGCCTCATGGAGCACCTGCCATCATCACTGGCCAAGATGTGCTGCAGAAGCAGCCTGCTATCCGTGAGGACACAGAGTGGCCACTGGAACGCAGACAGGAGCTGACTGCCCAGGGCTGCCCCATGGGATGCCTCATGCAAATGGGCGCGGAACAAAAGCAATGGTTAGCTAGCTATGGGCATGGCCATAGAGAAGTGTGTGCCTGCTCCATTCTGCCTCCCCCCATCGCTGGCTGGCTGTAGACAACAATGATGAGGCCCTGGGGATGGAGCAGAACTGTCAGTCAACTGGTAACCCAGCGCCGGCTAGCGCTGTGAACAGCAGATAAAACGTTATGATGCAAGTGCTGCCTCTGGTCCAGCAGTGGCTAGTGTTGCTCTGATAGGATGATCAGCCAAAAATAGTGTCGGAAGGGCAGGCCTCCCAGGCTGAACCATTTAGAGGCACGTAATCTCACAGCTAAGTTTTCTGAGAGCAGACATATATATCTTATGTCTATTTTTAAAATACACTTAAGATTTATTTCTTTTTATTGGAAAGACAGATCAGATTTATGGAGAAAGCAAAGACAGAGAGAAAGATCTTCCACCTGCCAATTTACTCCCTAAATGGCTTCAGTGGCTGGGGCTGAGCCGATCTGAAGCCAGGAACTTCTTCCAGGACACCCATGTGGGTGCAGGGTCCCAAGGCTTTGGGCCATCCTCCACTGCTTTCCCAGGCCACAAGCAGGGAGCTGGATGGGAAGCAGGGCTCCCAGGATTAGAACCGACGCCCTTATAGGATCCTGGTGTGTTCAAGGCAAGGACTTTAGCCACTAGGCTATCACGCTGGGCCCAATACATTTTGTTAAACTTAGCCATGCTAAGCACCATGTTGAACAAACACCATGGTTGTTTTTGACCCAAGGTCATGCTGCTTCTTGGGTTGCAGGGGAATTGAAGTGTATTTTTGTAATCTGTCCAAGGCACCGTTTATAGGAGCACAAAGCACCACCTCCCATATCCCATGTCGGATTGACCTTAGTCCACATTCTGGATTTGAGTTCTGGTAAAGGTGTCGATGTACAGTGTTTTCTTCCCGTTAACCTCATTGTTAGGGACCATGACCAAGGCAATAAGACAGAAGATGATATTGTGCCTGGTGCTATAGTCTAGTAGCTAAATCCTTGCCTTAAATGCGCCAGGGTCCTATATGGGTGCTGGTTCCCGTTTAGACTGCTCCATTTCCCATCTAACTCCTTGCTGGTGGCTTGGGAAGCAGTAGAGGATGACTCTGCACCCACATGCGAGACCTGGAGGAAGCTCCTGGCTCCTGGCTTTGGATCGGCTCAGCTCCAGCCATTGCGGCCACTTGGAGAGTAAACTAGTGGATGGAAAGTATTCTCTCTGCTCTCTTCTTCTCTCTGTAGATGTGCCTTTCCAACAGAAATAAATAAAATGAAATAGAAGATGACATCTGAAAGTCTTCAGGGAAGGTGGTTTCTTCTGCTCTAAGAGAAAGCATAGATACGAGAATGCTTCAAAACATTTATGGTTTTGGGCTTGGCGGCGTGGTCTAGTGGCTAAGGTCCTCGCCTTGATCCCATATGGCCGCTGGTTCTAATCCCGGCAGCTCCACTTCCTCTCTGTCTCTCCTCCTCTCAGTGTATCTGACTTTGTAATAAAAATAAAATAAATCTTTAAAAAAAAAACATTTATGGCAAATGGAATTAAAAGGGAAGTTTGGGATAGAAATTGTGGCACAGTTGGTTAAGCTAGCACTTGGGCTGCTGGCACCGCATGTTACAGTGCCCGGACTGAGTTCTAAGTGCACATCTTCTGACCCAGCTTCCTGACACTGCCTGGGGGATGGAGGCAGTAATGGCTGAAGCACTTGGACCCCTGCCGCCCACAGGGGAGGGCCAGATGGCATTCCTGGTCATTGGCTGGCTTGGCCCCAGCTGCTGTGGCCATGTGAGAAGTTAACCAGTGCATAGATGTGTCTCTCTTCGTTTCTCTATCTCTCTGTGTGTCACTAAAGGCAGAGTGACACAGAAAGAGAGAGAGAGAGAGAGAGAGAGAGAGAGAGAGAGAAATTTGTTCACTCCTCAAACAGCTGTGAAGCCAGGAGCCAGGAGATTTTTCCTGGTCTCCCATGTAGGTCCAGGGGTCCAGGCTTTCTCTGCTGCTTTCCCAGGCATACTGTCAGGAAGCTGGGTAGGAAGTAGAACATCTGGGACTCAATCCAGCACCCATATGGGATGCCAGCACTTCAGGGGTGGCTTAACCCACTGTACGAAAGTGCTGACCCCCTCAAATAAATCTGACAAAAACAAGCAAACAAAAATCCCAGAAAAACCAAAAAGGAGCCACAGTAGAGATGGTTCCAGTAGTCCAATATTGCCGGAACCTACATTCTTCCTGCATTCCTGCTGCACCTTTCTCAGGACGTCAGCTCTGCTCACCTGAGCTGCCAATAACACCACAATGCCAAGCATTCAAGTTACAACATCACCCATCTCTGTTCCCAGAAACACCAGGGAACTCTGTCTGTTCCTATCTTCCTGTTTATCCCTCAACTAAATAATAAACATTTATTTTAGTGCAAAAATGTTGTTTGGGATGCATGCATACAGTCATGTCCGTGAATTTCTGGAGACACTTTGGGGTGCTGTCATTGGTGCCAGGGGTGGTGTTGCAGGCTTGTGTCCATCATCCTCGCCACAGACACGGGAGTAATGTGTTGCACTACAACCTCAGGCTGGCTCTGATGTCACTGGGCCACAGGACCATTTCAGCTGCACTGTCATCTCATAGGACCACATGGTCATATGTGTGGTGCACGACTGTGCATGCTGGACATCGGTTCTGGGCACTTGTCCATTTGCCAGTGCTTCTCGAAGACTACTGAACATGTGATTCGTCTGGGGGCGTCTCTCCAGTGCAGCATGTGACTCTGCAGGCCTGAGAATCCACCTGCTCCACTTTCAGTACAGCTCCCTGCTACACACCTGGGAAGGCGGTGTGTTTGGGTCCCTGCCATCCACATGGGCATCTCTGGTGGAGTTTCAGGCTCCTGACTTCAGCCTGGTCCAGCCCTGACTACTGCAGCCATCTGGGGAAGAGGACCAGCAGATCAAAGATTTCTCTCTCTCTCTCTCTCTCTCTCTCTCTCTGTCTGTCCCTCTAATTCTGCTTTTAAAACAATAAATAAATAAATAAATAAATAAATAAATAAGAGTTTTTAAAAAGGTGACTCAATATGAAGAATAAATACTGGACAAACAATGATTAGGTGGATTGTGGTGGTAACACAAAAATCCCAAGGTATTACATGCGTGAATGAAACTTGGGGACTTCAGCAGCAGCAGCAGCAGGCTCTCTTCTGGGACTGTATCTGATGGAACCCCACTGGACCGTCTCCCTTGTGTGGCTGCTGCTGCTGTCTCCAGGTGAACTCCAATGTCCAAAAACAGTCCTTATGCACAGCTTCTTCAAACCTAAGGGGAGCGATTTCTTCAAATGGACTTTGACAAGTCTGTATTTCAGCGAGGGAAGGTATTGTGTGTTCAAGCTCCTTGCCGCAAGCCCCAAACAGCCAGAGCAGCTGGCGTTTGAAGTCTCGCCAGATAGACTTGAAAAAGTTGGCAGCCCAGGCAAGACCCTAGAGTGGCACCCAGAGCCCACGACCTTAGAAGATCCCTGCTGTTTGTTTACAGAAAGCCTGGCTTTGCTGAGCAGGCTGCTTTAAACTCTGTCCAGTTGGGGGAAGAGAGAGAGTGTGTATCTTCTTTTCATTTTCTTTTATCTCCTTCAGTCATGGACACATGATCCAATGCAGCTCATGTCACTTTGGAATTGTTTCTGGCTTGTCCCCAGAGCATCAAATGCTTGCTTCAGGGGGCTGATGGCACACAGTAGGCTGGTTAACCCACAGCGAAGTTTTCTTCTTTTCCTGTCTGTATCCATGATCTCCCCCTCCAAAAGTCCCACACACCCCTTTTGCATCCATCAATGAAAAGTGAAAACAGGTAAAGAAAAGAATGCCTGTTGAGATTAATTAAGCACATCTCTCAAAAAAAAAAAAAATCACCTCTGGGGTGGCTATTTGACTCAATGGTTAAGATGCTGTTTGGGGGTCTGACACGATGACCTTGTGGCTAAAGAAGGGGATCCCATATGAGCACCCATTCTAGTCTTGGTAGCCCCGCTTCCCATCCAGCTCCCTGCTTGTGGCCTGGGAAAGCAGTGGAGGATGGCCCAAAGCTTTGGGACCCTGCACCCGCGTGGGAGACCCAGAAGAAGCTCCTGGACTCCTGGCTTCAGATCAGCTCAGCTCTGGCCTTTGGAGCCACTTGGGAGCGAATCATCAGACAGAAAAATCTTCTTCTCTCTCTCTCTTCCTTTCTGTATATCTGACTTTCCAATAAAAACACATAAATCTTTAAAAGCAAAAGTTACAAAGGGAAAGAAATACAGCTGCTTACGTGAAATCTATCAACACTCAAGCACTTTCATCTTTTGGGGAGGGAGAGACGGAGAGATCTCCCTTCCGCTGCTTCATTCCTCAAATGGCCAAAGCAGCCAGGGGCTCCCTCCTGGTCTCCCATATGGGAGACAGAACTTGGGCTGTTTCCTGCTCTCTTCCTAGATGCTTTCAGCCATAGCTGGATTTGATCAATGCTTTGGGACAAGGGTGTCACAAGGGGTAGCTCAACTCTGTGCACCACAATGCAAGCCATTGATCCGAACTGTGGTTTGGAACATTGTTCTTCATTGCTGCCTCATGTAAATACCCCGTAGGATGGAGGAGCCAACGAGATGACCTGGTGGACACACATCGGGGCTGTCTCCAGGCTCCGGTGTCATCTGCTGCTATTGGGTAAAGTCCTTGTCTTTTTTTTTTTTTTTTTCAATTGGAAAGGATGTAGATAGCAGAGAGAAAGAGACGGAGAGGGTCTTTTCTCTAATGGTTCCCTCTGCAAACGGCTGCAATGGCTGGAGCTGAGCCAGGAGTTTTTTTTCCAGGTCTCCCATGCAGGTGCAGGGACACTTGGGCTATTCTCTGCTTTCCCAGGCCATAAGCAGGAAGTTTGGTTGGAAGTGGAGCAGCCTAGACACGAACCAGTGTGCATATGGGATGCTGGTGCTACAGGTGGGCATTAGCTGGCTACGCCGCTGCGCCAACCCCTGTTTTATCGCATCACTGCCTGGCCCACTGAGCTATACAGGCCTGCAGCTCATTCTCAGGCTTCCTGCTTGCTCACAGCCCTGGGGCTCAGAGCCTAACATATTTACTACCCAGTGGTTCCTTCACAGAAAAAGGGCTCCCAAGCCCTGTTTTAAGCACATAACACACATTAGCCTACTTCTCTGTTACAACATCCCCATGTAATTATTACCATTATTTTTCTCGTTTTGCAAAGGAAGAGACTGAGGCCCAGAGAAAGAAAGGAATCGCCCCAGGTCACACACAGTTGAGCTAAGCTTTGAACCAAGCCATCTGACTGCCTCTTAACCAACCCTACTTCTCAATTAACTTCGGAGACAGCCACGCAAAACAGACAGGCGACAGGCACCCAGGAGGGAGCCGCTGAACCCGAGGGGGTCGGGATCCCTCTGGGGGTGAGAGTGGATCTGAGGGTTAGCTTGTGGTCATTTGCTTTCTGAAGATAGTTGTGCTGGGAACTGAGCTCAAACTGCACACTTCACAGCTCCACTTGGGACTTCTTCAACTAAACAGCATCTGATTAAAGCTGCGGAGCCAAGGCTGCTCCCCTGCCTCCTGCAGCTACCCTGGCCACATGCTCTCTGTTGTCTTTTGCTTGTTTCCAAGGCACTTTCAGAGACCTGGGGACCTGAGGATGCTACCACCTCCAGGAACCAGCAGGAGGTGGCGAACTGGTGGCTGTTACAGCAAATACCTTCCTTTTCTCTCATTTTTGATAGGAAATGATTTAAGTCTCCCTTTAGGGAGATCAACTGCTCTAATTTTCCTTGGATTGAAAGAAGAGTTTTTTGGTTTTTGTTTTTGAAACAGCACTTGCAGGACTAAAACCAAGAAAGCCTCTAGGGCTCCATGGACACGGAGTGGCTCTTGTATCCAGCATCCACAATCCAGCCCCGGGAACTGGGACTGGTTTCACCCAGAGCCATCATGCCCAGGGCGTCTGCCGGTGCCACAAAATTCTCCCCTTAAACACCTCCCAGGGCCCCAGTTTTTTTCTTTTTTCTTTTTTAAGTGGCTAAATCCTTGCTCTGCATCTGCTGGGATCTTATATGGGTGACCTGGGAAAACAGTCGAGGACGGCCCAAAGCCTTGGGACCCTGCACCTGCGTGGGAGACCAGGAAGAAGCTCCTGGTTTCCTATCAGCTCAGCTCTGGCCATTGCAGTCACTTGGGAAGTCAACCAGCAGATGAAAGATCTTTTCCTCCGTCTCTCCTTCTCTCTATAAATTTGCCTTTCCAATAAAAATAAATAAATCTTTAAAATAAATGAAGTCCTGTAGGATTGCTTGTTCTTTCTTTCTTTCCTTCCCTCTCTTTTCTCTTTCTTTCTTTGGGCCTGGTGCAATAGCATAATGGCTACATCCTTGCCTTGTGTCTGCCAGCATCCTGCATGGGTGCTGGCTTGTATTCCGCCTACACTTCCCATCCAGCTCCCTGCTTGTGGCCTGGGAAAGCAGTCGAGGATGGCTCAAAGCCTTGGAACCCTGCACCCGTGTGGGAGACCCGGAAGAAGCATTAGCTGTTGTGGGCACTTGGGGAGTAAGCCAGCAGTCGGAAGATTTTTTTTCTCTCTTTGTCTCATTCTCTCTGTATATCTGCCTTTCCAATAAAAAAAAAAAATACAATAAATCTTTAAAAAATAAAAAGGTTTACTTTTATTGGAAAGGCAGATTTATGGAGCGAAGGAAAGAGAGAGAAGGATCTTCCATCCACTGGTTCAGTCCCCAAATGGCTACAATGGCTGGAGCTGAACAGATTGGGAGCTGGGAGCCAAGAGCTTCTTCAGTTTTCCTGTAGGTGCAGAATCCCAAGGCCTTAGGCCATTCTCTACTGCTTTCCCAGACCACAAGCTGGGAGCTTAATGGGAAGTGGAGCAGCCGGGACATGAATCAGTGCTCTATGGGATGCTGGCACTTGTAGGCAGAGGATTAGCTAACTGAACCATGACATCAGCCCCAAGGTTGCTTTTTAGTAAAAAGCGTTCTTAATTTTTATTTGGGAACCATGTGTTGATTAATTTACCAAATGCCTGGGCCAAGGTCAGAGCTGGGAGCCAGAAGCTGGAGCTGGGTTACACTCTGGAGAACCTGGGGAGGGACCCACACACTTGAATCAGCACGCGGCGGGCAGCAGCAGAGCTGGGATTAGGTCTGACGGGGGATACAGGAGTGTCAATGGTTGGATGAGATGCTCACCCCCCCACCCCCCTTTTTTCTTTTCTGCCTTGCAAGATTTTGTTTTTGCCAGAGTCTAGATGTTTCCTACAGAGTGTCCTTTTAGGATTTGAATCCCCCCACCCCCCACAGATTTAGATTTAAACATTTTTAAACAAAATCCCACGAAAGTGACGTATGGATGTCCTTCTGAAGGAATGATTACCATTTCACAGCAGCTGACAGTCCTAGCGCTTAGAGGGGAACACCTTGGAATCCCTCAAAGGTGAAAGGTCCTCCAAGGTCACGTGTGCTTCTCAGGGGTGGCCGTGATCCTGGTCTCCATGTCCTTCTGTACCACTGCCATGCTTTGTTCCGTGTTCCCAGAAAAGATTTTGCTTCCGTCCCACCCCCACCCCCCATAGCACAGTTTCTTGGGGTCTCAGCTCTGCTTCAAAAATAAGTTTAGTTGTTGTTCGTAGCTCATGGGCCTAACTCTGACCCCTCCAACAAAGTCCCCAAGTTCCATTGTTTGCTTCAGGCTTCCCTCCCCCCCTCCAATCTTCCTCTTTCCAAGATAAGGCCTGCTTTTCCCAGGGCCCAGGGGAGCCACACCCACAGAAGCTGTTCCAGGAGTATTGTTCTCTTTCTCTGATAAGCTGAGGACACTCCTTGTGTCCCTGTGTCTCCTACCTGTCTGCCCTGCTCTCTGCAGACACATTTCCAGAATCTTGGGGGAGGGGGCCGTGCCTCCGGTCTGAGGGGGCTGGTTAATTACCCTGCTAGTGTGCATTCTCAACAGCCAGTTAGAGTTGACAGTTCCCAGAATTACAGCTTAAACCAAAACTTGTAAAACTTGAACATACATCAGAATCACCCAGAGGGCTTGTTCAAACACAAATGACTAGGCCCCACCTCCGGGACTTCTGATTCAGTCGCTCCTGGGGAGGAGCTGTGCGTTGGTTCCAGTCTCATTCTTTTCCTTCTCTGCTTCTTCCTTCCTCTCATTTATTTATGGTCCCTCCCCAGCGGCTCAGTGGCTAAATCCTTGCCTTGCATGCACCAGGATCTCATATGGGCGCTGGTTCGTGTCCCCACTGCTCTACCTCTCATCCAACTCCCTGTTTGTGGCCTGGGAAAGCAGTGGAGGATGACCCAAAGCCTTGGGATTCTGCACCCACATGGGAGACCCAGAGGAGGCTCCTGGCTCCTGGCTTTGGATTGCCACAGCTCCGGTTGTTGCCTCCATTTGGGGAGTGAATTGGCAGACGGAAGATCTTTCTCTCTGTCTTTGCTTCTCTCTATGAATCTTCCTTTCCAATAAAAATAAATTTTAACAAAATTATCTATCTATTTAAAAGGCAGAATTATAGACAGAGGCAGAGCTCTTCCATCCACCAGCTCACTCCCCAGGTGACTGCAAGGGCTGGGGCTGTACCAGGCCAAGGCCAGGATTCATGAGCTTCTTCCAAGTCTCCCACATGGGTTTAAGGGCCCAAGCACTTGGACCATTCTCCTCTGCTTTCCCAGTATATTAGCAGGAAGCTGGATTGGAAGGAGAGTAGTAGGACTCCAACCGGTGCCCATATGGGATGCCGGCACTGCTGGCAGCAGCATCAGTCACTATGCCACGGCACTGGCCCCTGGTTCACAGTTTCCATTTGTTCCTGAATGATCTTGATGCTGTGGGTCCGTGCCCACCACTGTCATCACTGGCCTCCCTGTGTTGTGTAATGTCAGGCTGATGACCAAAGTCTGTTGCTTTTGCTGTTCATCTGAGAAGGTGGTGTGGAAGTGGCTGTGAGAGAGAAGGAAGAGAATCTGCCAGCTTACTCCCCATACACGTGCAGTCCCAGTGGAGCCAGTCAAAGCTGGGAGTCAGGACCTCCTCCGTGCAGGTCTGCCATGTGGTTGGGAGGGACACGGTCCTTACGCAGCCCCCTGTGTTAGTGTGAAGCAGAATGGGGACTGCAACCCAGGCACTCTCCTGTGGGATGTGGGTGCCTCACACACCCACTCTGGTTATGTTGATGTTATGAAGTAAATTATAGACACTCTGACACCTATAAGATCTGACAGCCTCTGCTTTCAGGGGCTCACTGCTTCCCTCTGCGCTCTTCACTGATCTGTCTCCAACACGTGCCCCAGCTGCCCTTCGCTGCTACACCACCTGGTCCCCAAGCCCACATTCCCTTGCATCTGGAATGCAGCAGCTACTTTCTCCCTGGCATCCAGCGTAGTCTGCCCCCAGCATTGCCAGACAGATCTTTGAGCAATGCCAGTCTGATCATGACGCCTGGCCAGAAACACATCCAACGGCAACTGCTATTAGAATAAATGGCAAACTTCTTTCACAACCAACAAGCTCCTGCCTGCCCAGCCCCTTTCCCCCAGCTGGCGTTAGCATTCCTGGAGTCCGCCTCCTCACACTGCTGACTTGCTAGGGGCTGCACCAGCCCACACACACCTGCACAGATGTTGGTCTTTGTGTCTGGCTGCTGTGTCCCCATCCACACCTTGGAACCTGGGCAACCCACTACACATCTCTGTTTTTAAAGATAAGCAAAGCTATATCCAGCATGTGCTGTTAGGCCAAAGAAGCAGGGCTGCTGTGGTGTAGAGGGTAAAGCTGTCGGCATCCCATATGATACCGGTTCGAGTCCTGGCTGCTCCACTTCTGGTTTCGCTCGCTGCTAATGTGCCTGGGAAGGCAGTGGAAGACAGTTCAGTGCTTGGTCCCTGCCACCACTGTGGGAAACCTGGAAGAACTCCTGGATCCTGGCTATTGCCGCAATTTGGGGAATGAACCAGGACATAGAAGATCTCTGCTCCCTCTCTCTCTGTATGTTTTGTGCCTGTTACTACCAGTTAAGTTAGAAAACAAAGAAAGCAAAACAACCCCCCACCCCTTCCTAGAGAGTAGGGAGCCTTTGGCCTCTGTCTGATTAGAATGTGCCCGCTAAGCAGCCGCCACTCAGTCGTGCTTGTCTAGCGGATCGGTCTTGTCCAACCAGGAAGTGGTGGAGGGGAATATCCAGAAATATCCAGTGGAGATTCAGTGCTGAGCCCCCCACGTGCTCGCTGACTTGAAGCCCCCAGGGGTTCAGGACAGCATGCCACACTTTGAACACGTGGACACCCCCTGCCTCTCCGTTAGCAGTGCTTGTGGCTGTGTGAGTGTGTCAGCGACCCATGGCCTATTCCAGGTCTTCCCAGTCTCAACTGCGCAAGGGGCCGAACGCACTCGCTTCCCATTTCTGTCTGTCCAGTGCCACTTGTTCCTGATTTTTGCCGTGTCCCCACATTACATGAATTACTGACCTCAAGAACATTTTTGTTGAAATCAGTTAGCTATTTTTAGTTACATAGTTTACAGTTTATTTCATGGGTTAGGCATTTGATTCGGGGTGGGTGTGTGATGCGTCAGTTACGATCTCCCTGGACTCCATAGATTTAATCCTATCCTTGCAAGCACCAGGATCTCATATGGGCACCGGTTTGTTTCCTGGGTGCTCCACTTCCCATCCAGCTCTGGCTTAGGGCCTGAGAAAGCAGTAAAGGACAGGCCAAAGCCTCAGAACGTTGCACCTGTGTGGGAGACCCAGAAGAAGCTCCTGGATCCTGTCTTCAGATCAGCTCAGTACACTTGGGGAGTGAACCAGGAGATGGGAGATCTTTCTCTCCATACCTCCTTTTCTCTGTATATCTCCTTTTCCAACAAAAATAAATAAATCTTAAAAAAAGAGATGCCACTTGCATGCTCAGATTCCATATCATGGTGCCTAGGTTTCTCTCCCAGTTCCAGCTTCCTGCCACTGGGCATCACTGGGGGAGGCAGCAGGTAATGCGTGTCATCCAAATGGGAGACTCAGACAGAGCCCTGGGCTCGCTGCATCTGATGGCCGAACCCTAGTTGTGGGGATTTAGGGAGAAAGCCAACAGCTTGGAGAGCTCTGCCAACTAGCCTTCCTTCCTCCCTTCCACACCGCCTGGCCCGAAAATATATATTTTTATATTTATTGGAAAGGCAGCATTACCAAGAGAGATCATCATCCATTTACTCCCCAAATGGCCCCATTGGCTGGGCTAGGCCAAGGTGAAGCCAGGAGCCAAGAACTCCAGCCAGGTTTCCCACGTGGGTACAGGGGCCCAAGTACTTGGGCCATCTTCTGCAGCTTTCCCAGGTGCATTAGAAGTGGAGCAGCTGGGACTCAAACCAGTGTTCGGATGAGATGCCGGCATCGCAGTCAGGGACTTAACCTGCTTCACCATGGCACTGCTCTCCCTCCCCGCCCCCTGCAGAGAGCTTCTATCACCCCCAAAGAAACCAGCTATCTAAGAGCAGTCACTTCCTATCCCTTTCTGCTTCCTTTTCTTTGGCAATCACTGTTTTCTGACTCAGGCGTTTAGCTATCCGGGACATCCCCTAGGAATGGACTCAGGCTGTGTGTGTTCTTTCATGAGGGTCCTCTTTCACTTCCCACCGTGCTAAGATTTGCCCATGTCGTAGAACACACTAATGCTTCGTTCCTTTGTACTGCCAGGCATCACTCTATCGGGTGGATCTACCATCATTGCTGTGTGACAATGTTGGAGTTGCCTCCATCTTTGTGTCTTGAGAAGAGAGCTTTCATGCATGTCCAGTCTGGGTTTTTGTGTGGATGTTTGTTTTCGGGGCTCTGGGGTGCAGAGCTAACTGTGAGGTGGCTGAAGCGTGTGGTGTCTCTGTGTTTCACCTTTGGGAATGTGCTGCATTGCTTTGCAGAGCAGCTGCTTCTCACCCGACCTCTCACAACACAGGCCGGGCTGCTTGGGGAGATTTTGGTTGCAAGTGAACATGCATCTGGTCACCTTTGGAAAAAGGTGGGCTTGGGGCCCAGCATGATAGCCTAACAGCTAAAGTCCTTACCTTGAATGCGCTGGAATTCCATATGGGCGCTGGTTCTAATCCGGGCAGCTTCACTTCCCATCCAGCTCCCTGCTGTGTCCTGAGAAAGCAGTCCAGGACGGCCCAAAACCTTGGGACCCTGCATCCACTTGTGTGGGAGACCTGGAGGAAGCTCCTGCCTCCTGTCTTCAGATTTGCTCAGCTCCAGCCATTGCGGCCGCTTGGGGAAGGAACCATTGGATGGAATATCTTCCTCTCTGTCTCTCTTCTTCTCTGTATATCTGCCTTTCCAATTAAAAAAAAAATCTTAAAAAAGAAAAAGAAAAAGGTGGGTTTGCGTTTGCTTCAGCAGCACATACACTAACATTGGAATGATGTGAAGATCAGTGGCATCATGGCTCTCGCTGAGAAAGTCAGCAGGGGCCAAGCAGTGAGTTCCTGCAGGAGGCAGAGGCCCACAGGACGGTCTGCTCTCACCTGGCACAGCCTCCCCACTCTCCTTGAATGCCCCACATCCTCTGCGCTTGCTGTGCCCTCTTGTTGCCAGTGCCTGTTCCTGAGGCACCCAAATGCCAGGTTCTGCGGGAGCCTCCAGACATGCCAAAGCTTCCTCACCAGTGCCAATCTCTGTGCAGGTCGTTAGCACAACAGGTAAGATACCAGTAAGGGGGAGGGGCTGGCAAAATGGCTCAACAGACTAATCCTCCACCTGCAAGCACTGGCTCGTGTCCCAGCTGCTTCAATTCCCCTCTAGCTCCCTGCTCACAGTATGGGAAAGCAATGGAAGATAACTCAAGTGTTTGGGATCCTGCACTCCTGTGGGAGACCCAGAGGTTCCTGGCTCCTGGCTTTGGACTGGCTCAGCTCTGGCTGCTGCAGGCATTTGGGCTAGATCTCTCCCTCTGTCTCTCCTTTTCTCTGTAAATCTGCCAATCCAATTGAAATAAATAAATGGTTAAAAAATGCCAGTTAGGCTGTCCACATCCCCTATGGCAGTGCTTGGGTTTGGGTCTTCTCTCTCCCGGTGTCAGTTTCCCACTGATGTGTACCCTGGGAGAAGTAGGTGCCGGCTCAGGTGGCTGAGTCCTAGCTACCCATATGGAAGATAGTATTGAATTCTGGGCTCTTGGGTTTGGCCTGGCCAAGCCCTAGCTGCCAAGGACGGAGGCAAGATCTCTGTTGGCCTTCAGATAAACTGAAAGTAAGTAAAATGTTAGCTCTGACATCTTTTCTACCTACCCCCTGGGGTTCTAGGGGCTCCTCTCGTCTCTGCTGAGTCCGCTGCCTCTGGCCTCCTGTGCTGGCGACATTCCCGCCTGTGAGAACCCTTGACCCCCTTTCTGGTCCTTGAATTTGCATTTCCTCCTGAGACCCTCAGTTTCGGAGACCCATGAGCCCTTCCTTCTGCCAATCACAGGAGCAGGTCCCAGCAACTGACGGAGAGTTTTTGGTTCTATTTTCGGTTGTTGCTGTTTGGGGATTTCCCTTACTTTTTCGCGAATTCAGTTATTCATTTGAAACCAGTCTTGTGCTCCTTTACCTAGAATTTTTATTTTTTCTCTCTCTTTTTTTAAAGTGTTTACCTAGAATTTTTAAACCTTTGAGCAGTGGGGGCAGGGTGTTGCAGTTTCTCTAAATCAGCCGTGTTGCTGGAAACGGGTCGCCTGCATGTGACTTATTTGGTATCTTTTCCTCCCAGCACTGAATATGAACTTTCTGTTCTGTCCCAGCCAAGTCTCATTCCTCCCGTCTCATCTACCCCTTATCCGGTCAGGCTTCCGGTCCTTACATTGACAAGCTGATTCATTCTGTGATTTCTAAATTCACCCTGCATAGACATCTGATGGCTGTACCTGGTTCCCGCGTAGCCGGATGTTTTCGTGTTTCTGTGCACCTGCTGCCCCTGGGGCTGAGGCTCCCCTCCAATGCCCCTTCAGCTGTGGTGTGAGAGGAGGTGGCTCCTCCTGGGGCAAAGTCATGGCTTAGGAGCATGGCAACTTCACCTGAATAGGCTCTGTCACCAGGTAGTGGATTCATAAACCACAACATTTACTTTTCTTTCTTTGCTTTTTAAGATTTTATTTATTTATTGGAAAGGCAGATATACAGAGAGGAGACACAGAGAGCAAAATCTCTGTCCAATGGTTCACTCCCCAAATGGCTACAACGGCTGGAGCTAAGTCTATCTGAGGCCAGGAGCAGGGAGATTCTTCCAGGTCTCCACGCCGGTTCTAATCCTGGTGGCTCTGCTTCCCATCCAACTCTCTGCTTGTGGCATTGGAAAGCAGTGGGACCCTGCACCCATGTGGGAGACGCAAAAGAGGTTCCTGGCTCCTGTATTTGGAATGGTTTAGCTCCAGTTGTTGCAGCTGCTTGGGGAGGCGGAACCATCAGACAGAATATCTTCTTCTCTGTCTCTCCTCTCTGTGTATCTGCCTTTCCAGTAAAATAAATAAATAAATAAATCTTAAAACAACAACCAAACGGCACTCATATGAGATTCCTGCATGTTCAAGGAGAGGGTTTTATCCACTAGGCTATAATACTGGGCCCCTTTTTCTTTCTTTTTAAAGCTAGCCTCGAGCTCACTGGGTTTCACATATTCACTTCTGTTAAAGATTATTTTTAGGCCCCAGCACCTTCACTCCTCTGCTGTGCTTACTCTGTAATTACTAACTAACTGGAAGAGCACTTATTCTTTTAAATAAGCTCACTGTCATCACGTAAACACCGAACTACATTAGAAAAAAAGTAACTAGATAATTCCAAGGTTGGAGTCAGCCAAGCCTTAAAATCCTGGAAACTGGGACCTGCGTTGTGTGTGAAGCTACCCCTGGTCATCCTGGCATTCTAAATCTGAGCACTGGCTCAACTCCCAGCTGTTCCGCTTCCAATCCAGCTTCCCGCGAAGGGGCCTGGGAAAGCAGCCGATGACTTGGGCCTCTGTCCCCACATGAGCCAGCTGACAGAGTCCAAGGTTCTTGGCTTTGATCTAGTCCTGCCCATGACATTATGGCCATCTGGGGACTGAGTCAGCAGAAGAAGATTCTCTCTCTCTTCCTCTTTCTGTGTAACTTTGTCTTTTAAGTGTATATATATATAGATATATATATATAGATATATATCTATATATATATACACACACTTAAAAAATTTGTTTATTTTTACTGGAAAGACAGATATACAGAGAGGAGGAGGGACAGAGAGGAAGAACTTACATCTGCTGATTCACTCCCCAAGTGACCGCAAGGGCCAGAGCTAAACTCATCTGAAACTAGAAGCCAGGAGCCTCTTCCGGGTCTTCCACATGGGTGCAGGTTCCCAAGGCCTTGGGCCGTCCTCCACTGAAGCTACAAGCAGGGAGCTGGATGGCAGGTGGAACAGCCAGCACATGAGCTGGTACTCATATGGGATCCCAGCACTTGCAAGGTGGGCACTGGTTCATGTCCCAGCTGCTCTACTTCCCTTCCAGCTCCCTGCTTGTGGCCTGGGAAAGCAGCAGAGGATGACCCAAAGCCTTGGGATCCTGAACCCACATGGGAGGCCTGGAAGAAATTCCCAACTCTTGGCTCCAGATCAGCTCAGATCCAGCCGTTCTGCCTAGTTAGGGAGTGAACCAGCAGATGGAAGATCTTTCTCTGTCTCACCTTCTTTCTGTAAATCTAACTTTCCAAGAAAAATAAATTAATCTTTTAAAACAATTGAGACAATACATACCATGTGAGATTTACATTAATACTTACTAACATTTTACTATCATTTAAAAAAAATAATGGACAGGCCCTTAAGATTGATTTCTATACCCTCAAATGGGTTTTGCCCCACCATATAGTTCTTAGTCATTTCTCCCTGTTTTCCCACACCCTGCTCCTGACAACCACTGATCTATTTTGTGTATCTACAGATTTTCCCATCCTGGATATTTCTTATAAATGGAATCCTTTCAGTACGTTGCATTCAATGTTTACTCATCTTATAGTGTACACTGATACTTTTATTCCCACTTTTGCCTAAGATTTATCATAAGAGTGTAACATTTGTGTTCAACAGTTCGTCAGTGGGTGGTCATTTGGGTTTTTCCAGCTTTTTGGCTATTACATTTAGTTCAATATCTTCAGACTTTTGTGTACATATCTGTTTTCAGCTCTCTTGGGCACAAATACAAAGATCCTTAGGAGTAGAATTGCTAGGTCATGCGGCAACTATGTTAAATACCTTAAAGGCCTGTTTCTAAGATGGCAGCATTATGTGTTTTCACTTAAATATCCAGTTTGCTCATTCTTGTCAACACTTCTTCTTTAGTGGTTATTTATTTATTTGAAAGGCAATGTGTATGAGAGAGACAGAGAGAGAGAGAGAGAAATTGATTGATTCATCTTATAACTGCTGGTTCACTCCCAGAATGCCAAAAGAAGTTTCAACTGGGCTAATCCAAAGCCAGGAGCCCAGAACTCCACCTGGGTCTCCCAGCTGTGTTGGCAGCAAGGACCCTACTTAGACCGGCACCTGCTGCCTCCCGCGTGCTCATTGGCAGGAAAGTGCATGGGAAGTGGGGTCGCCAGGCACTCTGGTAGTGGGTGTGGGCGCACCTGCTTCTTCATAATTCTCCTCCAAACAATACTTTTTTATTTTCGCTATCCTACCATGGATAACATGCTTTAAAGCATTTCATAGTAAAGTATTCTCTTTTTTTCCTAAAGCAAATACATTCAATACATAATACATGTAACATGTTAAGTCCTGGAAAGAAAAAAAGAGTTAAACTACTGGTTCTTCTAATCTCAAGTAGTCATTTACAGGTGGTGGGGCAGGATCTGGGTGCCACTTCTAACCGCCTCGCCTACCTACTCTGGCACAGTGATTGTGGATACTAAATACAGATCTTGGTTTCAAGGCAAGAACAAGGCTTTTATGGGTGGAAGAACTTATGCTGCTCTTTACCCAACATTTGCCATCAAGATGATTTTTCTTAGAGACAGTTTTTTTTTCTTTGTATTTTAAACAAGACACAGGAATTATACGTGTGCTACCCTGGGAGCAGAGGTGCAGAGAAAACCTTGGTGGAGCCTGAGCCCGGGTCAGCTCCCTTTCAGATGATTTTTTTTTAAAGATTTATTTATTTTATTACAAAGTCAGATATACAGAGAGGAGGAGAGACGGAGAGGAAGATCTTCCATCCGATGTTTCACTCCCCAAGTGAGCGCAATGGGCCGGTGCTGCACTGATCCGAAGCTGGGAACCAGGAACCTCTTCCAGGTCTCCCACGCTGGTGCAGGGTCTCAAGGCTTTGGGCCGTCCTCGACTGCTTTCCCAGGCCACAAGCAGGGAGTTAGATGGGAAGTGGAGCTGCCGGGATTAGAACCGGCATCCATATGGGATCTGGCGCGTTCAAGGCGAGGATTTAGTTGCTAGGCCACGCCGCCGGCCCTTCGCATGATTTTAAAACTAAGTTTTTTTTCCTCCAATGCAATGGATACCATTGGCATGCGTGCCAGGAGGAAGTGATGTCATTTAACCTATGACTTCTCAAAGGTTCCTCTGGCTCCTAGGAGGGGTGTGGCTTGTCAAAGGCCAGTGAGAGACTACGGAGAGTAGCTGGGAGTAGGTGTAGCTGCCCAGATGACAGGCCACACACAGCTGATGGTTCCTCTTCTGGATTCTAAGCAGGCAGCAGAACATTTGCATGTAGGTTGGTGAGGAAGTTGATTCGTCCAGGCAGCAAACATGGCTGGAGTACTTGCCACTGCTGAGCTCTGCAATGGGTGCTGAAGAAATGAAAGAACAGAAGTTGCATGGAGCGTTCATTCCTGTGAGAAAGGCAGATAACAGGTGACACAAGTCTACTAATATATATAGTATTTCTAATGGCCAAAACACTCTTCATGGCGAGTGAACAGGGAAGAACAGGAAGTTGAAATCTCAGTGAAAGGGGCTTAACACAGACATGAAAGCACCATTATGAAAGGGGAGACTTTTGGACCACGGGGTGCTGAGGGAGTGGGCTGTACGGATTTCCTGAAGCTTGTGGGAGAGTGCTCTGTGCAGAGGAAACAGCAGGTGCAAGGTCTCTGGCGGTGTAGTATGTGCAAGTAGGGAGTCAGTGGCTCTGGTGTGTGTGGCCTGGGCTGTGATTGGGGAGAAGGGCGTGGCAGAAGCGAGACGGGAGGCAGGAGTGTGGGGCTTTGCAGGTTCCAGGGAGAGGACAGGGAGGAGGCTCCTGTAACAGAGCAGGTGGGACAGCTGGATGGGCAGACCTATTTGACAGTCAAGACACTGCGTAGATTCAGTGTTAACACCTCACATACAGTCCGTATGAATTCCCACCCTCAAATTCTTACTGAAGGACGTTGTCCGGGATCCGATTACATTTGGTTCTCTCCTCTTTCGTGCTTCCAGATTTACAAATAAATAAATAAAATGATATTTGGAAGAGTTACAGAAAGAGGAGAGTCAGAAGAAAGGAGTTAGGGAGCTTCTTCCAGGCCTCAAACGTGGGTACAGGGGCTCAAAGCCTCCGGCCATTCTTCTCTGTTTTCCCAGGCGCATCAGCACGAGGCTGGATCGGAAGTGGAGCAGCCTGGGACTTAAATCTGAACCCCATAGGTGGGTGGAGGATTAGTATGATACATTCCCCCTGTGCCAACGCCCAATGTTTCCAGATCCTTAAGAATCCTGCACTGGGTTCTGTGTTCTCAGAGTCAGGGTGGCTAGTTTTGGGAGCAGGACCACCTAGGTAGTGTGTGTTTCCCCCGTGTACCGTGCGACTCGAGTGGGTCGTGTCTGCCAGATCTCGCCTCCGGAAAGCGAATTCGGGGTGACAGTCGGGGGGCTGACTAGCGCAGGGCGTGGGGGGCTCCCGACCCTGCGCCGCCTCCTCCTCCGAAAAACCAGCCTCCTGCCTGTGCTCTTAAAGATGCTTGTTTTCAGGATCCTCGCTTGGCACACGACACGCGCTCCATGCATGTCAGACAGCGCCGGGGGGGGGGGGGGGAAGCCAAGAATGACAAAAATGAAGGGCAGGGCTGGCGCCGCATTCCAGCCCGGGGAGCCCTGCAGTGGGGAGCCTCGGCGCCCGCAGCGCGGCCCGTGACCACGCCCTCCGCCGCGGCAGCCCGACCCGGCGCGCAAGGCCCCCTGGGACCCGTAGTGCTGGGCGTGGCCGCGGGACTACAGCTCCCGGCGGCCCCCGCGCGCCGCGGCTCCGGCGGCTGCCGCCTCAGCTCCTGTGCAGCGGCGGCGGCGGCGGCGGCGGTGGCGGCCGCGGCTTAGTCGGTGGCAGCGGCGGCTGCTGAGCGAGCGGCGAGTTTCCGATTTAAAGCTTTGCTGCGAGGAAAATGGCGGCGGGCGGTGAGTGGAGATAAAGGCGGCGGCGGGGGGCGGGCGAGGCGCAGGGAAGGAGGCAAGTGCGCGGGGCTGCCGCGAGCCGGGGCTTGGGCTCGGCTGAGGGGCGCGCCGAGGGGAGAAGTGTCGGGGTGTCGGGGCCACGGCGCTCGCCTGCAGCCCGGGGGCGGCCGACGGGCCAGGCACAGGGCAGCCGAGGCAGGCGGCTGCCGGCTTTCGGGGTCCCCGTGCGGGAGAAGACGAGGGGGTCGCTGAGGAGTTGGTGGGTGGGTGGGGTGTCCCTGCCGAAGGAAGGGCCCCCACTTTGCCCGCCTGTCCCTAAAGTTTTGCCCGCCCGGTGGGGGCGGGTTTCGTCAGGCAGCCCCGCGTCTCGCTGCTGGGGATTGGGGGACCCCCACCCACCGCCGGCCCAGCCTGCGCGCCCCGTTCTTGGGGTCGGGGTGGCTGTGTTGCCGGGTTTGCTCCTGCACTGGGGCATTTAAAAAAAAAAAAAAACAACAACTGGAACGCGACTGATCTTGGGTGGAATGGAGCGTCCGGGGCTCGCTTCGGAGCGGTTTTCTCCGACCCGAGGCGTTGCCTTACCTCTCGGGGTGAAGGCTGCGGAAGGGCAAGCGGGAAGTTGCGGGGTTGCATGTGGGGGTGCCGCCGTCTGCTGGAGGAGCTGCCCTTCTCCCGCCGCTCATTGAATCGGTGTGGGGTGCTGACCCGCGGCTTCGGAACCAGCTGGCCGGCAGGGCGAGGGCACCGGAGGTGGGACAGTTAACCCGGACAGCAGCCGGCGAGGGGCACGGGGTGGCTGGCCCAGGGCGGGATTCCCAGGAGGGCTGAGTCCAAACTTTTTTTTTTAATTCTCCTTTTCTGAATGCGGAGACTTCCTTCTCGCAGTTTTTGAGCAGCGCTGCAAGCCACCCTGTTTTTGTGATTAAGCCGTAGAGAAACAGGAAGGCGAGTACCAGCTGTGTGGCTGCAGCGGTTTGAAATGGAGGGATGACACGAGTGAGGGTGGTGGCTGGCGTGGGCTACGTTGCCGCCTGTCCTTGGTGGAAATGCTGGTCTCGGGTCTGGCCGGCGGATCGCTGGCTGCAGGAAAGCTAGATTTGTGGCTGCAGGTTGTTGAGATGGTGACTGGGGGAATCACAGGTGGTGATCTATGAATGCTGCCTACCGTAAAACGTTAGTGGAAATCTGCAAGTTTCAACAACTGTTGGTACTTAAAACAGCCCAAACCATGATTGGTTGGTTTAGGAAAAGGTTCTGCCGCAGATAAGCGAAAGGACACGCGAAGCATTGGAAAAGGGCATCTCTTGTTTGCAGACCATCGGATCGTCCCTTACTCCTGAGAGGCGGGGCTTGACACTAGTTTGTAGAGTCTTTGGGATCATTCTTTGAAGATTTTGATTACGCACCCATGTTGGAAACCAAAAGCTGGGAAGGACAGGAACAGAAGCAAAGGAAAATGTGAACATTGTTTTTCTTTTCTTTTTTACTGTCTTCGTAACAAGGTTGGGAACTGTTAGAAAATCTTCCCTGCCTTTATTGTTGCAGTTGCCTTATCTCTGAATATCCTAAAAGAAATAACATTCTGGGGGCTGCAGGATGGAGATTTCTGCCTGGGCTCATTGTTGGCATGCAAGATGAAGCCGCTGTTTGTTCCATGTAAGATGATATTGAACACGATGGCTCCAGTCAATGCAGGTTGCTTGAGATTTTGCATTTAAATGAGCAGTGATATAAATTGGCCGCAAACCTAAATTAGGAAGACTTTGTGTATGGATAGAAATAGCAGCACTAAGAAAAAGAGGACTGCTACTTTTTGGCATAAAGAAGTGCATTTTGGAGATGGGACCGTGGACCGAATGGGAAAGCTGTAACGTCTAATCAGAAAATATGACTTCACTCCAGAGGCTTTGGGAATGTAAAAATGCCTGAATGAATTACTTATTTTTATTTGTTTTGGAATGGCTGCTTTTCAAATTTACTAAAAATTCATGCGAAATTCAGTGGTACGAGAGCATTAGGAACTATATTAAATAAAATACACATTAGGGCCCAGCACAATGGCTCAGTGGCTAAATCCTCCCCTGCAGTGTCCAGATCCCGTATGGGTGTCTGTCTCTGTCCTGACTACTCCACTTCTCATCAGGTTCTCTACTTGTAACCTGGGAATGCAGTAGAGGATGTCTCAAAGCCTTGGGACCCTGCACCTGCGTTGGAGACCTGAAAGAAGCTCCTGATTCCTGAGTTTGGATTGGCTTAGCTCTGGCTGTTGCGGCCATTTAGGGAGTGAACCAGCAGATGGAAGATCTTTGAGCTTTTCTCCATAAATCTGATCTGCTTTTGCAGTAAAAATAAGTAAATCTTTAAAAATCCCAGGAACCTTCTGGAAACTTCCTGTCTTTCCCTCCCTTCCCTCTCTCCTTTCAAGGGACATCCCTGTCTTTTGGATTCTTCCCAGAGGGCACATTCCTCTTCCTTCTTAGAATGTATATGCAAATATATATAAACTAACTACACTGTGCATTTCCCCTCATAAAATTTTTCTTTAAAGTGCCTCTTTCCCTTTTGATTTTTTAAAAAAGATCTGTTTACTTTTATTGGCAAGTCAGATTTACAGAGACAGAAAGATCTTCTGTCTGCTGGTTCGCTCCCATGTGGCCGCAGCAGCTGGAGCTGAGCTGATTTGAAGCCAGGAGTTTCTTCTGGGTCTCCCAGGCAGGTGCAGGGTCCCAAGGCTTTGGGCCGTCCTCAACTGCTTTCCCAGGCCACAGGCAGGGAGCTGGATGGGAAGTGGAGCAGCCAAGATTAGAGCTGGCACCCATATGGGATCCTGGCTCGTTCAAGGCAGAAGGTGCTGGGCCGCCCTACCCGTTTGAATTAATTCACTAAGCAGTGAGTACACCCTTTATCCTTTTTCTAGGAGATGGGTAAGCAGTTCTTCAGGTGCTGGCTAACAGGCGCCCTCTTCATCTTTTCAACTAAACTACTTTCCCTTGTTAGGGACATGAGTTTTTTTTTTTTTTTTTTTTTTTTTTTAATGTTGCTCACATAGTTGACAACAAAGATGCATAGTCATGAGGACCAGCGATTAGGGTGGGGAGGGTCGATTAGGGTTGGGAGGGTCGAGGCTTAGGACGAGGCTTGGTTGAAGGTGAGTGGAAAAATTCTTCCAGTTTTCCTGTATCTTGGGTTGGGAGGAAGGAGATAAGGGGAAGGGGCTGCACCCAGTTGACAAATTGTGTCAGTAGATAAATTAAAAACAAACAAATTCCATTATGCATTAGAAGTTTGTTGGGTTTAGAAGGTTATTCTAACTTGGATTCTGTGTTTTTTTCAAAAGTGTTTTCAAAGAATAAAAATCTTTTACTTTGAGCAATAGGGTAAGATAAAATAATCCATACTATTGTCCTCTTACTAATTGGTTGTTGAACTGAATGGCTTCAGGACTTTTGCATTCTTCAGAATCTATAATTTTAAATCTTGGCCAGATGATAAATAGTACTTATGAAAACTTTTAATTTGTTGCAAGTTTAGAATGAGTATAGCCTCTGTTGGCTCCTTGTCTGCATAGCAAATTGGCCACAATTTAATACAGTTGTTACTTGTTAGGACATGTTGGTCATGATTGAAGAGGGACTGTAGTTTCTCATCGGCTACACCAGACGTGACCAGCTTGAATTTACTGAGTAGTGTATAATATCTCTTTTTTATTGCATGGTTAAAGTTCTGTTGGCAGAAAATGGGAACTAGAAATGCAGGTAAACTTTGCTTTCTCGTAGTTCCACAGATTAGAGAACAAGGTGATAGCTTTCCATCCAGAATAGCATGGAGATCGAGGACAGTGCTGTAACAGAGGCACTTCCTCCCAGTTGATGAGTCCTGTTTGGGATGGGGAAGGGGATTACAAAATTAGCATTTCATAGTTAAAGTGGAGGAGAGACTCTTTCATTAATTTTTTAGAAAAAGATTGGAGACTTGGTCATAGCAACTGAAGCCTTCTGCAGTGCTGGCAAACATACGGGCTTCCGCATCTTCCAGCTGCTGCTTCTCTTTCCAAATGACCGCAGCAGCTGGGGCTGGGTAGGCCAAAGACCTGGAACTCTTCTGGTGTCTCACCTGGGTGCAGGGCCTGCTTGGGCCATCTGTTGCTGCTTTCCTAGGTGCATTAGCACAAAGCTGGATTGAAAGTGGAGCAGCTGGGAGTCCGTCCAGTGCTCTTGGGGGATGCCCGAGTTGCAGGCAGCGGCCCAACTCACTATGCCACAGTGCTGGCTTTGTTTTAATGAAGCTTATTGCATCAGTTTATATTTGCTAAAAAAAATGGGTTTGGTTTTTCTGAGAAGGTAGCTGAGTGATTATTATTTTTTTAAGGAATTATTTATTATTTGAAAGGTAGATATACAGAGAGGAGACGGGACAGAGAGGACGATCCTTCATCATTCAATCCCCAAGTGACCGTAACAGCTAGAGCTGAGCTGAGTTGATCCGAAGTCAGGAACTTCTTCCTGGTCTCCCATGCGGGTGCAGGGTCCGAAGGTTTTGGGCCATTCTCTACTGCTTTCCTAGGCCACAAGCAGGGAGCTGGATGGGAAGTGGGGCCGCCGGGATTAGAACTGGCGCCCATATGGGATCCCGGCGTGTGCAAGGTGAGGACTTTAGCCACTAGGCCACTGCACTATGCCCAAGGATTAATGTATTTTTATTGGAAAGGCAGATTTACAGAGAAAAGGAGAGACAGAAAGATCTTCCATCTGCTGGTTCACTCCCCACATGGCTGCAATGGGTGGAGCTGAACTGATTAGAAGCCAGGAACCTCCTCCAGATCTCCCATATGGGTGCAGGGTCCCAAGGCTTTGGGCCATTCTCTACTGCTTTCCTAGGCCACAAGCAGGGAGCTGGATGGGAAGCGGGGCTGCCGGGACATAGGCCCCATGTGAGATGCTAGCGCTTGTAGGGAAAGGATCTGCCAGTTGAGGCATTGTGCAAGCTTTGATTATTATTTTTAAAAGATTTATTTATTAGGAAGAGTTCCGGAGTGAGGGGGAGGCAGAAAGATGTCCTGTCTGCTGGTTCACTCCCAGATGGCTCCCCTGCCCGGGGCTGGAGCAGGCTGGAGCCAGCTCTGTCCAGGTTTCCTACAAGGATAGTGGTGGCCCAAGCACTTGGACCATCTCTGCTGCTTTTCCCGTGCCTTCATCAGGGAAATGGATTGGAAGTGGAGCAGCTGCGGAGGGGAGTGGGGGATGCCAACGTCACAGACAGCAGGTTTACCCACTGTGCTGCCATGTTGGTGCTCCCTTTAAGGTTAAGAATAGTTTACCCACAGCCTGACGTTATCTTCAACCCCCTAAGTATGATGGAATTGACTTGGATGTAATTGCCTTGCCCTCTCCTATCTGCTGCTGATGAGTTGTTAAATGAGCAGAAAAAAGGCCAGAAGACACGTGGCAGGGAAGGAAAGGACCGGCTCCATCTAGAATCCACATTATCTGCTGGCTGGGTAACAACCTTAGACTGCATGCTGTCTGTGTCCACCTTGGGTTAAGTCAGTGTGGAGGGTCCTGCAGGCCTAGGTGAGTTCACAGTGGACCGAGCGACACAGGCCTGTGTAGCTGTGGGGTCCGGGGTGTGGCCTGCAGGCGGAGGAGAGTCTGGGTGGAGTGACCAGCAGTCTTGGCCCATTTTATAGGCTCTTCTGACAGGAAATTGACTACTGTCTTTTCAGGTTTGAATTTTTTTAAAAAATATTTTTGGTTCAGAATACCTGTACACCTGTGCCCTACATATTTTTTTCCTGTTACTTTTGCGTTGATAAGTTCTAGGAAAGAGTATGATGTTTTTGTCTGCTGTTGGGATGAAGGTATTCTTCTGAGGTGCTTAATTTCCAAGAGGCCACGGGTAAGGGTCATGCAGTTTTTGTTTTGTTTTTGGAAAGCAGACAACTGAGCTCTTGGTTTTCTGTGTAGGAATTCATGAAAAGGGAGTGTTGGCCTGGTGTCACACGGTGCTGGGGAATCTGCTCCCTGGGGCTCTGCTTTTGGTGGTGAGGCAGCTGACTTGGCACAGTGGAGAGACATGGAAAAGGACTGCCCAAGTCAGCATAATCCTCAATTAGGATAAGCCTTATGGTTAATTGAATGTTGAGTGTACAGGTTAAATCCCATCATACCAAACTCCAGGGGACTGGCTACATTATTTTTGTGGTACTGGGATTAGGCTTTATTAAATATTGTTTAAAACAAATTAGCCCTTTTTGTTGTTGGAAGCGTTGGAGGTTTTGGCAGAAAATTTTATGAAGTAATTTCATAAATTACTCATGAATCCTCTATTTCTATGGCTTTTTCTTTTAAAAAGGAAAAAAAATGTATGTTGAGCCAGGCAGACAGGCTATCTTGCTGCACATGTCTTGAGCAGCTCTATTGTTTCATCTCAACAAGCTCGGAGTTCATTACCACCACAGTCAGCGTGGTCAGAAGTGATGGGCAGTTCCCCAGGGTCTCAGGTGGCTGCCGGGGCTTGGTTTTTCTGCTCCCCTCAGATGTCTGCAACTGATACACTTTGTTTTAATGTGAAGATTCCTTCGAGTCAGTACTTGACATGGTTCTTTTGAGCTTTTTGTGGGTGGTGGTCACTAGGTCTGTAAGTGGTATTGTTGGGGAAGGAGTGACAGTAGCACTCTAGCCTGTAACTTGGAATTGATCTGACTTCAGAAAAAAACGTTTTTCTGCCCTCTACTTCTTGGTTGGTGTTGGTGCCCCCTACTCCGCAGGCATTTGCATCCCACTCGCATATCTAAGGCTGGCGCTTGTTTAGTCCTTGGAGAATTTTGATTGGGTATAGGAAAACATTTTTGAAGTCATTCTTTTAATAGATGCTCCATGAAGGACGGAGCTCTGAAAGAGAATTTCAAAGCTGCCCAAGCAGTGTTTTCAGAGTTCTCAAGTCTTAAGAATAATGACCGACTAGTAGGCAGGGAGCCCGCAGCTGTGTTGTGGTATTGTTCCTCCAGCTCATGCATTTGAGCACTCCAGTACAAAAGAGGAGAAAGCTTGGGCAGGGGGAGAAAGGACTTCAGCAACAACAACAGAAGAAGAGGGGGGTCGTTTTGGAGTAAATACTCCTTTCTTTTTAAATAAAAATTAAAAATTAAATAATTCTACTTTGCAGCAATTGTGTACCATAATTTAAACCCCAAATGGACAATTACATAATGAAAGTTAATTGCTCTCAGTGATAAGAATAGCATGGTCACATTCTCAGTTTTAAAACAGAACTTAAGACATTCTACAAGTGAAAATTCTTTTTTCTCTTGATGCCTGATCAATAATATCATTTGTTAGGTTGTTACTCTGAAAAGAATACTTAGCAGTGAAGGATTCAGAGTAATTTGTCGAGTCTCTCTGGGTCTGTTTTTAAATTTATAAAACAAAGATCTCATTTTCCAAGACTTCTTATGTTGGAAAATCCTAAGGCATCACAGGGAATTGTAGAATTTAAAGTTTATTGACCAAAAACATTAAATGAATTAAGTTCTTTGTGTGAAGTCAAATGCAGGTTTCAGAGTGTTCATTAACTGAATAATTTTTTTTAAAGATTGATTCATTTTTATTACAGCCAGATATACAGAGAGGAGGAGAGACAGAGAGGAAGATCTTCCGTCCGATGATTCACTCCCCAAGTGAGCCGCAACGGGCCGGTGCGCGCCGATCCAATGCCGGGAACCTGGAACCTCTTCCGGGTCTCCCACGTGGGTGCAGTGTCCCAATGCATTGGGCCGTCCTCAACTGCTTTCCCAGGCCACAAGCAGGGAGCTGAATGGGAAGTGGAGCTGCCGGGATTAGAACCGGCGCCCATATGGGATCCCGGGGCTTTCAAGGCGAGGACTTTAGCTGCTAGGCCATGCCGCCGGGCCCCTGAATAATTTTTTTAAATGATGTATCTATTTTTTGTTGGAAAGTCAGATTTACTGAGAAGGAGAGATGAAGAGCTTCCATCCGTTGGTTTACTCCTCAAGTAGCCATGTTACCTTCTATTCAGAATTTCGCTGGGTGTGTTTGATGCAGTGGTAAGATTGCCACTTAGCATGCCTGCACTGCATACCAGCGTGTCTAGCTGCTCATCCTGGACCTGCTCTCCACTCTAAAGGGCACCCTGGGAAGCTCTAGGTGATGCCCGAAGCAGTTGGCATCCTGCCACTGATGTCAGTGGCCCAAACTGAGTTCCGGGTTTCAGCCAGGCCTGGTCCTGCTGTTGAATTATTTGGGGAAAGAACCCTTGGATGCAAGATGTTTCATCTACTTGTTCTGGCCCCCAAATAGCCATAAAGGCTGCTGGGTCAGGCTGAAGCCCAGAGCCTCAAAGTCCGACAGGTTCTCCCACATGACTGCCATGTATGCAAGCCCTAGGGCTGCCTCCCACCGCTTTTCTCGGCATTGCAGGGACTGGATGGGAGGTGGAGCAGCTGGAACATGAACTGGCGCCGTGTGAGATGCCATGGTCACAGGTGGCAGCTTTACCCACTGTGCTGCAGCTATCAGCTCCTCCAGTTTATTTGCATATAATACAATTACATGCATATACATTCTTTTTTTTCTTAAATATGTATTTATTTTTGTTGGAAACACAGGTTTACAGAGAGGGAGAGACAGAGAGAAAGTCAATCTGTTGGTTTATTCCCCAAGTAGCCACAGTGGCCAATTTGAAGCTAGGAGCCAGGAGCTTCTTCCAAGTGTCCCACAAAGATGCAGGGTCCCAAGGCTTTTGCTTTGTGACCCTGCTTTCCCAGGCCGCAGGCAGGGAGCTAGATGGGAGGTGGAGCAGCTGGGAGCATGAACTGGCGCCCATATGGGATCCTGGCTCTGCAAACATGCACGGATATCTTCTGTCTGCTGATTTGCTCTCCAGATGACCACAGTGGCCTGGGCCAGAGCCAAAGCCAGGAGTCTTGAGTTGCCATTCAGGTCTCCCCGCACGGGAAGCTGCTGTCCGTGGACTTGGGCCATCATCTTCTGCTTTCCCATCTGTGTTAACAGGAAACTGAATGAGAAGTGGAGCCACCAGGACTCATGCTCTGGTTGGGATAGCAGTGTCTGAGGTGGCAGCTTAACCAGCGCCAACACTAGCTGCGAGTGTATGTAAATATTTAAAAAAGGCTTCTATAGGAGCAACTGAGTATATATTTTTAATCTGAAAGGCAGATTTACAGAGAGCAGTAGAAAACCCAGAGACAGGCATCTTACTGGTTCACTCCTCAGATGACCCATATGGGGTGCTGGTGTCACAGGTGGTAGCATAGGGTGCTGTATGTAGCACCCAGGTCCAGTTACTCTGTGTTTTCATCAGTGCTTAGTGCGGTCATTCTTTGTAGTGAGTGTATTGCATTGTAGTTTTGATACTGAACATTTTTTCTTGTACATTTTTGCCACTTGCATAAAGAGCTATCTTTTTTTTGGTATCTTGTCAATGTTAAAATTGGAATTATTTTATCTTTCTATGGAGATCTAACTTCTTTATTCTATAGGCTAAATTATTTTTGGATATTTTTTTTTTCTTAAAGATTTATTCCATTTTTATTACAAAGTCAGATATACTGAGGAGGAGAGACAGAGAGGAAGTGGAGCTGCCGGGATTAGAACCAGCGGCCATATGGGATCAAGGCAAGGACCTTAGCCACTAGGCCACGCTGCCAAGCCCTATTTTTGGATATGTTTTGCAAATAATTTCAGTCTGTGGCTCCATTTTCATTACTGTTTTTGAAGGGCAAAAGCTTTTGCTGTTAATCAAGTTCAATTTATTGTATTTTTTAAAAGGTTTATTTTATTATTTGAAAGGGAAAGTCAAAGAGAAGGAGAGGAGAGGAGAGAAGAGAGATGGATATCTTCCATCTCCTGTTTACTCCTCACATGGTCACGGTGGCCAGAGCTGAGCTGACCTGAAGCTGGGAGCCTCTTCCATGTCTCCCATGTGGGTACAGGGGCCTAAGGACTTCCGCCGCTATTCACTGCTTTCCCAAGCCAGAAGTAGGGAGAGCTGGGCTGGAAGTGGCGTAGTCGAGGCTACACCCAGCTCCCAGATGGGATGCTGGCGCTGTGGGTAGAGCCTTGGCTGACTTTGCCATGACTTCAGCCCAAGTTTATTGTGTTTTTTAATGTATTTAAAAATATTTTTTGTTTATTTGAAAGGCACATTTAGAGGGGAAGAGACAGAGGTCTTCTGTCCCCTGATTCACTCCCCACATGGCTGTAGTGGCAGGAGCCTGGGCTGGCTGACATTAGGAACCCGGGAACTTAGCCTGTCATTTACAGCCTTCCCATGTACATAGCAGGGAGATGCATTGGAAGTACAACGGTTGGGACTTGAACCAGCACCCAACACCTCAGACTGTGGCTTAATGCACTAAACCAAAGTGGTGGCCCCATGTTTGTTTATCTCTGTCTATTTAAGTAAGTTAGTTCAAGATAGAGTGGGCATTCAGCCTCCTGGTGAATAGTTTGTCCTGTACTGGGGTGATGGTTGTGATCCCAGCTCTGGTTTCTGACTCCGCCTCCTGCCAGTGCAGACTATAGGTCTCCCTCCTGAGCCCCGAGTGCCCTGCTGCTAACCCCACCATGGCCCAGCCTCAGCTGCTGCGGGCAGTTTCTGTTTCTGGTCTCTCTCTGCCTCTCAAATAAATTGGAAAAAAAAAATTGCCCATGCTTCTTTATGTGAGCAAACTGCCAAACCAAGTGTCCTTAGTATTTTTCTCTTTTTAAAGAAATATTTATATATTTATTTATAATTTTAAAGGGAGAGTTGAGAGGGGAGAGAGAGAATCTTCCTTTTGATGGTTTTCTTTTCAAATAGGCCCAACGGCCGGGGCTGTGCCAAGCTAAAGCCGGGAACTGGAGCTCCCTCCAGATCTTCCACGTGGTGGTAGTGGCCCATGTAGTCATTGTCCACTGCTTTAAGATGTGATTATAGATATATCATTTATTATATATACATTCAAAAATTATTTACTTGAAATATATAGCAACACATGGAGAGAGTGAGTTTCCATCTGCTGGTTCAGTCCCCGAATGATTGCAGTAGTCAGTTGTGGGTCAGGCCAAAGGCAGACAATTATCTCCCACATGAGTAGCAAGGGCTTAAGTACTTGCTAATCTTGCACATTAGCAGGAAGCTGGAAACCATCTTGGGATGCTCGTGTCACCAGTGGTGGCTTAATGTGCAGTGCTACAATGTTGCCCCCTTTATTTATTATTTAAGGTTTGAACTGAGATTTTATTATGTTGATGTTTGTTCATCGTCCTGCATCATTGTCAGCCAGGTTCTGAGCCACTATGTTTCTCTCTTTGTTGGGAGTAGCATCTGGGACACTGATGGTGGAAGCATGTGCAGTAGTACTTTTAGTAATTGCTGGCAATCCACATACACCAGTTGCATTTGTCGGTGGGCCATGGCCTTCTCAAATTCACCTTGCGCTGGTAACTTCACCATGCTGGTTTTTCAAGGAACAACTTCTGATGAGCTTCTGTGTCTGTAAGGTCAGGTAACATGAAAAGCTCTGCTCTGTCTGGTAAGCTGCTTGCTCTTTCATGATGTAAACTTTCATGATGTCACTCTTCTGGAGAGTAACCTGGACAGTTGCAAAGACGTATTGCATTGCAGCAGATTTTCTCTTCTCTTGCTGCAAATGAATACCCTGCAAGACCCAAGTGGATAGGAATGGTTTCAGTGACAGTTTACTTTGTTGTCGTCATCTTTTAAAGAAAGATTTATTTATTTATTTATTTTATTGGAGAGGCAGGTCTACAGAGAAAAAGAGAGAGAGAAAGATCTTCTGACTGCTGGGTCCCTCCCCAAGTAACCTCAAAGCCAGGAGCTTCTTCCAGGTCTTCCACCTGGGTGCAGGATCCCAAAGTCTTGGGCCATCCTCTCCTGTTTTTTCAGGCCACAAGCAGTGAGCTGGAAGGGAAGTGGAACAGCCATGACACGAACCAGCACCCACATGGGATCCCAGCAGATGCAAGGTGAAGGTTTAATCACTAGGCTATCGGGCCTGACAGTTTACTTCTTGCAAATCTCTCTTAAAACATGTCACAGGGCTAGACTTTTGAGGTAACAGATGAAGCTGCAGCCTGGGACACTGGCATCCCATGTAGGTGCCGGGTCGAGTCCCAGCTACTCCACTTCTGTCTGTTGCCTGCCAATGTCCTGGAGAAAGTGGCAAAAGGTGACTCAGGTATTTGAGCCCATTTCAGCCATGTGGGAGACCCGGATGCTCCTCCTGCTCAGCCCTGACTTTCAAATAAATAAGTTATTAAATCTGAAAACTGTCCCAAGCCTGAAGTAAAACTGAGCCACAAGAGAAGCACAGCTCTTTGGACCCTTCTGTGATTTCAATAGTACTCAGACCTTGCAGGCATTTACAGTGAAGCTACACATTTTATTATTTTTAACTTAAAAAAACAAATTAGAGTTATCTCTTGCGTTTGTTCCTCTGCTGGGTAAAGGCTGAAGGCAGGAGTCAGAAACTTAAGGTTTCTGTTCGGGGTGGCAGAGACCCAACTACTTGGACCATCACTTGCTGCCTCCCAGGTTTGCATGGGTGGGAAACTGGAATGAGGTGTTGCACCCAGAGACTCTGATATGGGAGATCAGTGTGTTGACTGATGTCTAGGGAAATGCCAGATGCCTGCTTTAGCATTGGTTTTTAAATTTCAATTTCTGGGGCCCAGCGGTGTAGCCTAGCAGCCAAAGTCCTCGCCTTGAACCTCCGGGATCCCATATGGGCGCCGGTTCTAATCCCGGCTGCTCCTCTTCCCATCCAGCTCCCGGCTTGTGGCCTGGGAAAGCAGTCAAGGACGGCCCAAAGCTTTGGGACCCTGCACCTGCGTGGGAGACCCGGAAGAGGTTCCTGGTTCCTGGCTTCGGATCGGCGCGCACCGGCCCGTTGTGGCTCACTTGGGGAGTGAATCATCGGATGGAAGATCTTCCTCTCTGTCTCTCCTCCTCTCTGTATATCTGACTTTGTAATAAAAATAAATAAATCTTTAAAAAAATTTTTTCAATTTCTGGTGCCAGCTCTATGATGTAGTAGGCTAAGCCTCTGCTGTGCCAACGTCCCTAATGGGCATTGGTTTGTATCCCGGCTGCTGCACTTCGGATCCAGGTTCCTACGTATGGCCTGGGAAAGCAATGTGCAATGGCTCAGGTCCTCAGGAGGACCCTGTGCCTGCATGGGAGTCCTGGAAGAGGCTCCTGGCTCGGCTCTGGCTACTGTGGCCATTTGGCGAGTGAATCAACAGGTGGAACTTTGCCTCTCCTCTCTGTGGCTCTGCCTTTCAAATAGCAATAAAAGCAAACAAATCTTCAAAAGGATTTCAAAAAAATTCAATTTCCACTATTTCTGCTAGTATATTTAAGTGTAATTTATTTTTATATATTGACAGTATATATTGTAATCTTATTTTAGTTGCTTTTTTAATAGTTTGTGTAGAGTTGTGCACATCCTGATCATGTAATTGGGTAAAATACCTGAAGGTTTATGTGTAGTGTGTATGCCAATGGAACCAATAAAATAGTAATTTGAACTGTAAATAGAAAACAGTTTACTGAATTGCACGAACCAAGAGCTAGGTGGTTTATCGACTAAAACCAGATGCTGGAGCAGCCAGGAGTTAACAAATTTTATGGAGCTTGCTTTAAAAAAATTATTTATCTTTATTTTAAAGGCTGGTCTAGATGAGTTGGCTGTCATGTCCCCTGTGTGCATATGGGCATGCTGTCCACTGCACAGGCGTGGGCAGCTAAGGAGTCCTGATACCACTCCAAGGTTAGACCACGTATATTGTAGTTTTCCATGTGGCTGGGGCTGAGTCCAGTGATCTAGGTGGGGGATCCACCAAGAAACCTTGCCTGAGATGACTTCAGACTTGACTCTTTTTTTTTTTTGTTTTTATTGGAAAGTCAGATATACAGAGAGAAGGAGAAACAGAGAGGAAGATCTCCATCTGCTGATTCACTCCCCAAGCGACCGTAATGGCTGCAGCTGAGCTGATCCGAAGCCAGGAGCTGGGAGCTTCCTCTGGGTCTTCCATGTGGGTGCAGTCCCAAGACCATCCTCTACTGTTTTTCCCAGGCCACAAGCAGGGCACTGGAGGGGAAGCAGGGCTGCCGGGACATGAACTGGTGGCCATATGGGATCCTGGGCATGCAAGGTGAGGACTCCAGCCACTAGGCTACCACTCTGGGCTCAAGACTCGACTCTGTGTACCAGCTAGTGCACTGAATAGCTAACGCACATCAGTGGATGCAGCTGCCTGGTCAGTTCTGCCCCAGCATCATATTTTGCTGAACTGATTGGTGCTGCAGCTTAGTAATAGCCAGCCTGCCATCGACCTGGTCTTTCCAGCAGGTGCCGTGGCCTAGTCAAGGCGACCCCCACTAACTCTCACCAGGCCTGCTCTGATTTTTTTTGTGCATGTCAGCCTCTGCTAAGGCCTAGACTAGCCAAGCCCGCATC
Source organism: Ochotona princeps (assembly GCF_030435755.1). Lineage (NCBI taxonomy): Eukaryota > Metazoa > Chordata > Mammalia > Lagomorpha > Ochotonidae > Ochotona > Ochotona princeps. The sequence goes on along the minus strand of NC_080853.1, from coordinate 8,914,245 downwards.
CCATCCAGCTCTCATGTTACCTATGGGTGCTGCAGCCTAGCTCAGCCTGGCCTGACCCCAGACCCGGCCCACATGTATGCCAACAGATGAGTAATATGACCAATAAATCATATATACATCCTGTTTGGAGGAAGAGATTGGAGCACTATAATTAATGGGGGAGGTGTTGGACTTTTTTTATCTAGAGGTGAAGTTGGATTTGATTCCTGCTGGTGTTTGATTCAATAAACCCACTACAGCTGAATTGGGATTTAGAGTTGCTGTATATCCATCTACTTGTAGCTGTATGACAATCTACAAGAATACGATTATTCTCAACTGGAGTCTGGTTACTCCATAGATGGTAGGTGCTAAAGATGCTTTCTGGAAATCCAGTTTTACCTTATTGTTTCCAGTATTGCTTTCTTCTTGCTTTATTGTAGTGGCTAGTGCCTTCAGGAATATGTTGAATTCCTATCTGTATTCTCAGCTTGAGGGTGAGTTGTGGGTTTGCTTATCTGTATAGCTTTGTCTTGTTGAATTTCAGATTTTATCTGATTGGAACCTCTGGTAGATAGTGTCAGTGCTTTTGCTTAGCCTCATTGAGTTTGTATGTATCAGGAATTCTGTTATTGCATGGTATGTGTATGTACATTACTGTATTTTGGTAGTGTATGGATGGTAAATCCAGTTAGGTAACATTTTTGTTTCTGTTTTTAGTTATTATGATTAGTGCTGCTATTGAACATTGGATTCAAGTCTTAGTGTGGATATAAGATTTTATACCAGGGACCTCGTGTGATAGCTCAGCTGGCTAATTCTCCACCTACAAGCACCAGAATCCCATATGGGATGGGAAAAGCAGTGGAAAATGGCCTGTTTGGGCCCCTGTCATCCACATGGAGGACTCAGAAAAGGCTCTTGGCTTTGGCCTTGTTGAGCCCTGTCATTGTGGTCGTCTGAGGAGTAAAGCGAACCAGCCAAAAGAGGATCTCTATCTCCCCTGCTCCCCAGTAGACTGACTTTCAAATCAATCAGTAAATCTTTTTTATCTTTAAGATGTGTGTTCAGAGCCCGATGTGATGGTCTAGTGGCTAAATTCTCACTTTGCTTCTGCCAGCATCCCATATGGGTGCCAGTTCAAGTCCCAGCTGCTCCACTTCCCATCCAGCTCCCTACTTGTGGCCTGGGAAAGCAGTAGAGGACGGCCCAAAGCCTTGTGATCCTGCACCTGCATGGGAGACCCGGAAGAAGCTCCTGGGTTCGGATCTGCTTAGCTCCGGCCGTTGTGATTGCTTGGGGATGGAAGGTCTTTATGTATCTTTGTAAATCTTTATCTTTGTAAGTCTGCCTTACTAATGGGGGGAAAATATGTATTTATATGTATGTATTCTAACAATGTGTTCAAATCTTTGGCTTCTTTTTCTTTTTTCTTCTTACCCCTTGCCTTTTTGCCTTTTGTTCCTGAGTCGTAAGATGTTTTATGTATTTTTTTTTTAAGATTCATTTATTTTTATTGGAAAGTTAAATTTGCAGAGAGGAGAGACAGACCTTCTATCTACTGGTTCACTTGCCAAGTGTCCGCAATGGCCAGAATTGAGCCTATCTGAAGGCGAGAGCCAGGAGCTTCTTCCAGGGTGTCCCATGTAGGTGCAAGGTCTCACTTTTGTTTCCATGTAGTTTTTTTTATATATTTTTAAAAGATTTTATTATTTTTTTTTATTACACAGTCAGATATACAGAGAGGAGAGACAGAGAGGAAGATCTTCCATCGATGATTCACTCCCCAAGTGAACGCAACGGCCGATGCTATGCCGATCTGAAGCCGGGAACCAGGAACTTCTTCCGGGTCTCCCACATGGGTGCAGGGTCCCAAGGATTTGGGCTGTGCTTGACTGCTTTCCCAGGCCACAGGCAGGGAGCTGGATGGGAAGTGGAGCAGCTGGGATATGAGCCTACTCCCATATGGGATCCTGGCTCATGCAAGTTAAGGACTATAGCCACGAGGCTACGATGCTGGGCCCAGATGTCAGGAATGTAACAGTGACTGGAAAGACGACCTAAAAAAAAAAAACTAAGTTGTGCAAGTTCTGGGGATTGGTTGTGTGTGTGTGGATTTAGATTTTAGATGGGAAATCATGGTTATCTTTATTGAGAACTGATTGAGTAAGGGCTCAGGATGTAATCCTTGTGAATCTTGTGGGGCAGGGTTGCTCATCGGGAGCCTTGTGTGTCAAGCAGATTGCATTCAGAGGGTTTGGGGGTGGGGTGTTCTTAGTGTCTTCTGAGAACAGCCAGGTGAGCAGTATGGCAGGGCAGGGAACCAGCTGCTTCCGGGGGAGGCATCTGAGTGCTGTGAGCTGGGCATTCGGGCTTTTGAATAGACTGGGACTTTTCATTTTGGATGAGGTGGGAAGCGGCTACAATTTTTTAGACATGCTTTTCAATATTCTGAAATATAATTGATTCCTTTCCCTCTGATTAAAGAATTTTCATTCTTGATTACAAAAGTTAATTGATGTTGATGTACAATATATAAAAGTGCAAAGATTTGTAAACTGAAAGAATAAGGCTTACCAGTAACCTGTGGAGATGAGCATTTCGTCTAGTGGTTAAGATGTGGTTAGGGGGGCCTGGCGCGATAGCGTAGTGACCTTGCATGTGCTGGTCATTTGGGGAGTGAATCATTGGATGGAAGATCTTCCTCTCTGTCTCTTCTCTCTGTATATCTGTCTTTCCAATAAAAATAAATCTTTTTTTTTTTTTAAAAGATGTAGTTTGGGATACCTGAGTTGCATATCAGGTAGTGAGTCTGTGGACGGAAGATTTCTCTGTTTCTCTTTTGCTTGCTCTCTTTCTAACTCCGTCTTTCAAACAGATCTTTCCAGTTTTGGTATATGTGTGCTAAAGCAAGTGTTCAAATCTTTCAAACAAAAATCCTGGGGCAATTGCTGTGGGTAAAGCCACTGCCGGTTCAAGCCCTAGCTACTCCACTTTTGACCCAGCTCCCTGCTGATGCGCTAGTACATCAGCGGAGGGTGGCCCAAGTGGGAGACCCAGAAGCAGCCTCTGTCTTTGACTGTCTCAGTCCTAGCCATTGCAACCATTGAGGGAGGAACCAGCTGATGGAAGAGCTGATTCTCCTCTCTTCCCTTGCCCCTTTCAAATAGATAACTCTTAAAAAAGCAAACACACCCCTCCAGTTGTCCCGGAGCAGCACATGAGTCAAGCAGGGAGATTTGGATTAGACAGCTGTTAATAGTGGTACAGTTGATGTATGCTATGGTGATGGCAGTGGAGGTGTTAAGTGATTGTGTGTATTTTAAAGGTGTACTTGGATTTGACTTGGATGGGTCTAAGGAGAAAACTCGGGTGATTGAAACATTTTTTAAAAAGCTTTATTTATTTTTTTCTTGGAAAGGCAGATATATAGAGAGGAGAGAGACAGAGAAAGATCTTCCATCTGCTGGTTCTCTGCAAGTGGCTGCAACGGTGATTGCTGAGCCAATCTGTAGCCATGATCCTACCAAGAGCTTCTTCTGGGTCTCCCATACAGGGGCAGGGTCCCAAGGCTTTGGGCCATCCTCTACTGCTTTCCCAGGCCACAAGCAGGGAGCTGGATGGGAAGTGGAGCAGCTGGTACTTGAACTGGCACCCATATGGGATCCCGGTACTTGCATACAAGGATTTAGCTACTTAGCCAGTGCACTGGGACCCATTTTACCTTCCCTAATCCTTTGATTAGAACAAAACACCTCTTGAATGCCTTGCTTCTAAGACTTCATTTTGCCCTTTGATAGAATTTTCTGTAATGGTTTGCCTAGGTTGTTGTAGTATTTTTCTTGGTTTACTAGGTTTTTCAACCTGTTTCAGTTAGGAATTTTGGCTTTGCCTTTCTTGTTCTATAAAACTGTGTGTATTTTTTTTTAAAGATTTATTATTTTTATTACAAAGTCAGATATACAGAGAGGAGGAGAGACAGAGAGGAAGATCTTCCATCCGATGATTCACTCCCCAAGTGAGCCACAACGGGCCGGTGCGCGCCGATCCAATACCGGGAACCTGGAACCTCTTCCGGGTCTCCCATGCGGGTGCAGTGTCCTAATGCATTGGGCCGTCCTCAACTGCTTTCCCAGGCCACAAGCAGGGAGCTGAATGGGAAGTGGAGCAGCCGGGATTAGAACCGGCGCCCATAAGGGATCCCGAGGCTTTCAAGGTGAGGACTTTAGCCGCTAAGCCACACGGCCGGGCCCAAAACTGTGTGTATTAATGGAAGATAAATGTGTCTGCACCGAGAATCATCTGCTTTGTTTACTCCTGTAGTCTTGGCGCTCCAGAGTGGTGACAAGCACTGAAATGTTTCTGGGATAAATTTAGAGTAGTGGTAACAAAGGTTTTGCTTGTTGGGTGCTGTGTGAGGAGTGCTTGAACTGGATGGTGCTTCCACTTTACAGCTGAGTGAGTGGTTTCCTGTTACAGTGCATGGATGGATGTGAGGGAAGAAGGGGAGGTAGAGCTGGTGTTGGTGGAGGATGCTGCCAGCTATAGTGATTTCATCAAACTTAAAATGTCATCAGTTGGGGGCCACTGTGTATGGCACTGGTGTTTTGTAACTCGCTTTTTGGGAAATGTTTTTTTTTGTTTGTTTGAAAATCAGAGTTACAGAGGGGGATAGGGAGAGAGAGATCTTTGGCCTCGGGTTCACTCCGCAGATGGTTGCAGTGACCAGGGCTGGGCTAAGCTCAACCGGCAGCTTCTTGTGTGTGTCTTCTGACCCAGTCACTTGGGCCATCCTGCACTGCCCCTCCAGGTGTGCCTACTAGGGAGCTGGATTCTGTGTGAAACAGCTGAAACCGGATCCATAGCCAGTTGGGATGCTGGTATTGCAGGTGGTGTTGGTTTAACAAGTTGTGCTACAGTGCTAATGCCCATAAGTGAATCTTTTTTTTTTTTTCTCTTTTATAATTATTTGTTTTTTTGGGCCGGCAGCGTGGCCTAGTGGCTAGGGTCCTCGCCTTGAACGCCCCGGGATCCCATATGGGCGCCGGTTCTAATCCCGGCAGCTCCACTTCCCATTCAGCTCCCTGCTTGTGGCCTGGGAAAGCAGTTGAGGATGGCCCAATGCATTGGGACACTGCACCCGCGTGGGAGACCCGGAAGAGGTTCCTGGTTCCTGGCTTCGGATCGGCGTGCACCGGCCCGTTGCGGCTCACTTGGGGAGTGAATCATCGGACGGAAGATCTTCCTCTCTGTCTCTCCTCCTGTCTGTATCTGACTTTGTAATGAAATAAATAAATCTTTAAAAAAAATTATTTGTTTTTATTGGAAAGTCAAATTTACAGAGAGAAGGAGAGACAGAGAAAGATCTGTGTACTGGATCATTTTCCAAGTAACCACAATGGCCGGAGCTGAGCCAGTTCAAAGCCAGGAGCTAGGAACTTCTTCCGCGTCCGCCACGTGGGTGCGGGGTCCCAAGGCTTTTGGACTTGGGAACTGGCAGGCAAGCAGAACAGTTGGCATGTGAACTGACGCCCATATGGGAATCTGGTGCATGCAAACCAAGGGTTTAGCCACTATGCTGTCGTTGCGGGCCCCCATAAAAAAATCTTCAAAAGAAAAAATTCAATTAGAAAGCATAGTATTTTATATATATATACTATTTTTGGAAAAAAGTGAAATTGCCCATTAGACTATGATGTGTTGTCAGTCATATGGTATGTTCTGATTTCAAAGATATTGCAACATGAAAAAAATTTCTAATTTTGTAAACACAAACTGTCATTCAACTATTGGAATCTTATAGAGGCAGATGCTTACCTTCACTTTATTCATTAGAAGATTGTGATGATTTGAAAGGCATTTAAAGGAGAGAGTTTCTGTCTGCATGTCCACTTCTCAGCTGACCTCAGTGGCTCAAGCCAAAGGCAGGAGCTTCGTGTGGGCCTCGCACAAGGAAGCAGGGCCCAGGGCGTGGGCTGTTTCTGTGGCTTTCCCAGGCACATCAGCAGGGAGCTGAATGCAAAGCGAAACAGCTAGGATTTAAGTCGGTACCCATACGGCATGTGGGATTGCAAGTGGCAGCTTAACCCATTACACTATAACGCAGGCCCTGATTTTTCCTTTTTAAGAAAATAGCAAAACTATTATTTTTGCCACGTATTAGCTACTCTATGCATCTGTATATGCAAAAAAAGGCTTTGTGTATGTGTGTGTCTCAAGGAATTTATAGTCTGGGGAGGTGAGAAATAAATAAGAGTTAGATATAGGAGTTTTAAATAACATTTCAGGGGCTAATGGAGCAGGTTTAACAAGGCAATGCAGGATTAATTGCCAAGTAAATTGTACGAATAATTGCTTATGGAGTTGAGAGGAAGGGGAGTTGCTTGAGGCTGGGTTTATCCAGGGAAAGATTGAAATGAATTCCTGGGAGATATTTTTCAGTTAGTGAAGTTATTTACTTTACTTTTAAATCATATTATATTAATTTGTTTTTATAAATGATACTGCAAACTGAGTGTGAATATTTTGTAGCAATTTTGTTTTCTCTGTGTGAAATCATAGGAGCTGCAAATTATTTGAAAGATAAAAGAAATGTTTTCTACCTGTGTTTGCTTCTGTGGTATCAAGTGGATGGGGAAGGTAGCCGCTTTAGGAAGACTTGGGAATGCAGAGAAAGGGCAGCTCGCATCGTGAACTGCCTTCAGTGACACACAGACTCAGTTTCACTTGCCAAGGTTGCTTTTTTTATGACTCCTAGTGTTTGTGAGGAACTTCTAAAAGTTAGAAACACTAGTGTAGATTTTGACATTTTGAAATACAGAAATATTATAGATGCACAGAAAATAAAGAAAGGGCCGCCAAGTGCCAGGAGGTTGTGCTTGATAGTGTTTCTGGGTGTGCTTCCGATCAGGCACAGCTCAGCATTAGCCTTCAGAGGGTCATTCATTCATTCATTGAAAATGCAGATATATGTAGAGAAGGAGAAACAAAAGGGTCTTCCATCTGCTGGTTCACTTCCCAAGTGGCTGGAACAATCAGAGCTGGGCCAATCTGAAGCCAGGAGCTTCTTCCAGGTTTCTCACGTGGGTGCAGGGTCCCAAGGCTTTGGGTCATTTTCTACTACCCTTTCAGGCCGCTAGCAGGGAGCTAGATGGGAAGTGGAGCAACCAGGACACGAACCAGCATCCTTATGGGATCCTGGCAGGTGCAAGTTGAGGATTTAGCTACTAGGCTATTGTACTGGGTCCTATCCTCGGCTTCTTTTTTTAATTTATTTTATCAAAAGATTTATTTATTTATTTTATTACAAAGTCATATACAGAGAGGAGGAGAGACAAAGAGGAAGATCTTCCATTTCTGTCTACCTAGAAATCTTTGCGAGTCTGGCATGGTGGCCTAATGACTCAAGTCCACGCCTTGAGCACACTGAGATCCCGAATAGTGCTGGTTCTAATCCCTGAGACCCTGCTTCCCATCCAGCTCCCTGCTGTGGCCTGGGAAAGCAGTTGAGGATGGCACAAGGCCTTGGGACCCTGCACCCACATGGGAGACCTGGAAGAGGGTTAGGGCTCCTGCCTTCAGATCGGTGCAGCTCTGACCATCGCGGCCCCTTGGGGAGTGAATCATTGGATGGAAGATCTTCCTCTCTGCTTATCTGAGTTTGCAATTTAAAAAAATAAAAAGGGGCCTGGCGGCGTGGCCTAGTGGCTAAAGTCCTCACCTTGAAAGCCCCGGGATCCCATATGGGCGCCGGTTCTAATCCCGGCAGCTCCACTTCCCATCCAGCTCCCTGCTTGTGGCCTGGGAAAGCAGTCGAGGACGGCCCAATGCATTGGGACACTGCACCCGCGTGGGAGACCCGGAAGAGGTTCCAGGTTCCCGGCTTCGGATCGGCGCGCATCGGTCCGTTGCGGCTCACTTGGGGAGTGAATCATCGGACGGAAGATCTTCCTCTCTGTCTCTCCTCCTCTGTGTATATCTGGCTATAATAAAATGAATAAATCTTAAAAAAAAAAAATGTGCTTTAAAAGACAAAAGACTGTAATGTGCTCATCAACAGTTGCTTTTTCCTGCATTGAAAATAAAAGGTAAAAAGAATCTTTGCAAGGTCTAACATGTAACCGTTCAGGTAACAGTGTGTTTATATATGTCTTCCTCTATGAATAATAAATAGGAAGGCTAAAACAGAAAGGTTAATATAAGCATTTTTAAAACCAGATTTTATTTCTTCTCGGAAGCACTGTTTCTGGAGATTTTTAAATCCTGATGCGCCAGGTTGGTCCTTTAGCTAAGGATGAAGCACTTTGGTGGTAGTGTTGCCATGGTGACTGTCTTCCAAGTGCTGTCTCAAGGTCACTCATCACTCACAGCTCTGAATACTTGGATTTTTAAAGAAAAATATCTACACTCAGTGGATAAAGTGAAGCTGATTGTCATGTCGCCTTAATCAAGCTTTTTAGGAGAATTATGTATTTAAATAGTGTTTTGTGTTAAGAGCATTGATAAACTATTCTTTTAACATTAAATTTTCACCTTCCAGATTAGAAGCCTGTGTTGTACTGTTTTGATTAAATCCTATTTGTGTCTTTTCAATATGAAGTGACTTCATTTTTTGTTACATTTATGTTGAGGATGCCTAAATATGTATCCCTTAAGATTTATTTCTTAATGGAAGAGCAGAAATTCCTGAATATTTTTCTTGAACCTTGAAGGCGTCTCTTGCTTCTGTCTTTATTCATAAAAGAACAGAATCATCTCCAAATCGCCTTTTAGAGATTTGTCTTCTACTTGCCTTCTGTTTCATGCACTCTTTGTCTTATACTATTATTTTCTCTGTCCTAATTATCTGAATTTTTATCTTTTAGTTAAATACAGATGTTTGAGAAAAGCTGTTCATTAAGTATCTTTATATGTCACTTTCAAACCACTGAAAGCATGAATGAAATGGCCTCTTGTCATCTTCGTTGTGGGGATAGAAAAATCAGTGGTAGTCGCCTGCTTGAAGTTGGCAGGTGACTTTGAAATCAGCAGTGAGGAACACTGGAAAAAGGAAAATGCTAGTCAGACAAATGAAATGCTGCTGGAACATGCATGGCTGGACAATTAGCTCTTTTAGTTGGTTAGGAGCTGACTAGTCGTGGGACTTCCCAGGGATCACCGAGTAAGTCCTTGGTGAGCGTTTGTTACTCGGTCTTGCAGGCAGGTGCCTTTGCAATGTCTGATCAGGTTGTTTTTACGTGCTTGAATGTCAGGGAATGCTGAGCAAATCGCCAGAAAAGATAGTAGTGTAAGCCAGCTACCGTTTGCTTCATTTGTGCATATTTATGGTCCTGCTTTTGCTATTTTATTTGAAAAGAGGAGTTGACTTGGAACTGTGTAAGCTGTGATACAATGCTGCAGCGTAACTAGAAAAGAGGTCGTTGGGCTTGAAGGCCGGTCCCCTGTGCTCACCCTTTATCCTCTATGTATTACTGCCATTTGTTGTGTTGGGCTTAATTTTCCTATCTGCTAAGCAAGGAGGTCCCATTTGCATTGTGAGTTTTCATAATTTTACTGTCAATATTTTGTGCAGTACAGTTTTATCTTGAGTAATGCGGGAGAATTACGGTTGTACTAATGCAAAATGCTATTTCAAACTGACTTTTCTGGATTTGTGTGCAGTCATTTCCTTTAACAAGCCAGGTACGTTTAACCGGGCTTTTCTAACGTTTGAGTGGTCAGCATGTGTTTGGGAGACAGAGGACTTGAGAGTTCTGTCTCTCCTTACTCCTCAGATGCCCACAGTGGTCTGAGATTGAGCCAGTTGGGAACTCAGCCTTGTGTGCAGAACAGCAATCCAGGAGCTTAAGCCATCACTGCTTCTTCCCAGGAAGCTGGAATCAGGAGCCCGAGCTGGGATTTGAACCCAGACCTGCTGCTGGGGAGCATTGATAGGCTAAGTGCTGGCTTCTGAGTCTAAAGCAGTTATTTATTTTTAGAATGTATTTATTTACTTATTTGAAAGGAAGAGGGACAGAAAAGGGCTTGGGAGAGGAGAGGAGAAGACGGAAGAGAGAGCTTCCTTCCTCTGGTTTGCTCCCCAGGTGTGGCGCCAGCCAGATTTGGGCCAGGCTAAAGCCAGGGGCCAGGCATTCTATTGGGGGTTCCATGCTCCTTCCCAGGTGCTTAGCAGGAAACTGGATTGAACGTGGATTATTGCATATGGGATGTTGGCGTCACAAGCGACAGCTTAACATGCTGCACCAATTACTGTCACTTTAAGCAGTTTAGGAAATAGAATGTGAGTGAAAAGTCAGAGCCATTTATTTTTCAGAAGTATATCTATTGCATGTGCTTGTATAGACAGGTAGTTTTTACTTTGGTGGATCACTTTAATTGTGCTGTCACTGCTATATTTTTGTTAGTATACGGACATACTTCATTTAAAAATAATGCCAAATGTGATTTTGGTGCAGTCTAAAAACAAACCATCATTGATATTAAAACAATGCCACCAAGAGCATGCTACCAATGCTACCCACTTACTCAAATAGTCCATAGAACAGATTCTTTGAAATTAAATTTCTGGGCCTGAGAATGTCTGACGAATAGCTTATGCTTGGGTAGATATTTCAGCATTGCCTTCCAGAAGGGTTTACTGTGTTAGAGACTGTTTCTGGTGAGACACAGACACCTGCTTTCTGTGTGCATGTTTCGTGGATGACAGTCTGATCTGCCGCTATTTATTGAGTGCCTACCTTGTGTTAAGAATTGTGCCAGGTGCTTCACTTGCCTCTCTCTAATCCTGGTAATCCTGTAAGATATTAGTTTGATCCCCATTTACGCTGGAGGAATTTGAGGGTCAGAGAGGTGAACTAGCACGCTGCTGCCTGCATCACTTGTGAATGGCCATCCCGAGGGTTTAAACCCTAGTCTGGTCCCAGTCTGTTCCTTACACAAGTATTCCTAACATTGCAAGAGTGAGCAGACCATCTTTTTTTTTTTAAAGATTTATTTATTGGAAAGATATTTACAGAGAGAAGGAGAAATATAGGAGAGAAAGATCTTCTATCCACTGATTCACTCCCTAAGTGACCACAACGGCCGGAGCGGAGCGGAGCTGAGCTCAGCTGAGCTGAAACCAGGAGCTCTTCCTGGTCTCCCACGCAGGTGCAGCATCCCAAGGTTTTGGGCAGGGAGCTGGATGGGAAATGGAGTAGCCAGGACACCAACCAGTGCCTATAACGAATCCTGATGCTCACAAGGCAAGAATTTAGCCACTGAGCCATCGCACTGGGCCCTCTGAGCATCTTTTAATAGGTACCTTTACAGATTCAGAAGCTAGATGTTTTCCTTCAAAAGAGGTGTTGTTATATAATTACACAGAATGCTAATGCTGATTGTTTCACATCAGTCATAGTCTAGATACTATAGATAACGCAATGATAGTTTTGGAGATGAAATATATGGTATATAAGGGATCTTTTAAAAGTTCATGGAAAATTCATGTTGTGAAGAAAATGATGCTTAAATACCAAAAATCTTTTGTACAAAAATTGATTTTCCTTTTGGTTTCATTTTCTATTAACTTTTTGAAATATGCTTATGTAATGTGTGACCGTGGTTTTAGATGCTTGATTTTTTTGCGGTGGGGTCTTTGCCAGTCTGTTTAATTTTGAGTGATAGAGACCCAGTGACTGCAACTAGAAAAACACTGCTATCTTATAAATTCAGCCTAGCTTTAGAAAGAATGATCTGTACGTTAGGGCTGTCATTACAGAGTGCCACGGACTGGAAGGATTAAGCAACAGACATTTGTTTTTCAGTGATGGAGCTTAGATGTCCAAAGATGGAGTTGTTGGCCAAGGTTGCTTTCTCTAGAAGTGTCTTCCCATAACCTGCAGATGGATGACTGGCTTCTTGTTGGGTGTTCACATGGCCATTTCTGTGCTTGTTAGTGTCTTTTTTTTTTAAATTATTTATTATTTAACTTCATTAATTACATTGTATTATGTGACACAGTTATATAGATACTTGGGTTCTCCCACCCCTCCCCAAACCCTCCCACCATGGTGGATTCCTCCACCTTGTTGCATAACCACAGCTCAAGTTCAGTTGAGATTCCCCCATTGCAAGCGTATACCAAACATAGAGTCCAGCATCTTATTGTCCAGTCAAGTTCAACGGCTTCTTAGGTATACCCTCTCTGGTCTGAAGACAGAGCCAGCAGAGTATCATCCCAGTCAATTGAAAGCTCCAACATACCATCAGCAAAAATTTACATCATTATGGAATTAATTGACATAGTAATGAGTAACCAGTATGTTAAAAGTAAATGCGAGTTCCCAGCCACCTTCTGTGACCACCTCACCTACACTTCAATTTTAGTTTATACACAACATATAACATTCAAAACATAACATGTTATACATAACATCATATCATCTTAAATTAAGGCAAACATGTGGTATTTAACCTTTTGTGATTGGCTCATTTCCCTTAGCATTATGGTTTCCAGTTTGGCCCATTTGGCCACAAAGAACTGCATTTTGTTTTTTGCTTGTTAGTGTCTTAATCCCCCCTAATTAGATTATATCTAGTGGCCTTTTACTTCCTTAGTATCCCCAAGTACTTGTACCGTAATAGTCTGTTACTGGGGTTAGGACCTCAGGATATGAAATTGGAGGCACAATTCACTCCTAACATCAGCCATTTTACATTTTTTCCTTTCGTTTTGTATGTTTTATATTTGTGATGTTTGAATGTGTGTGTGATTTTTTAAAAAAATAATCATTTTATTTTTGATGATGTTTACATGGGATACATGCCCATGTGAACCAACGATTAGGGTGGGGAGAGTCGAGGAATGGGAAAATGGATGAGACAGCTGCTTCCAAGCCCTTTTTCTTGCTGTATCTGGGGAAAGTGGGGAGAGGAACGGAGAGTGCGTCAGTCCTCGGGAATATGGGATGGTCAGCTAGTGTCATCCCAGAGTCCCCAATGTGGAGCATGGTCTGAGGGTACTGCTTAAGTGGTTTTGTTCTGAGAGGCTGTTGATTTTGTTGTTCCAAGGTTGAGGATAGTTCCTCCAAGGTCCATTTGCTGACATAGTCCACCTTAAATTTGAGACAGAGCAGCCCCGGCGTGATAGCCTGGTGGCTAAAGTCCCACCTTACATGAGCCAAAAACCCATATGGGTGCTTGTATCCCTTAAGGGCACCCACTTTCCATCCAGCACCCTGCTTGGTCCGAGAAAGCAATCGAGGACGGCCCAAAGCCTTGGGACCCTGCACCAGCATGGGAGACTGGGAAGAGGCTCCAGACTCATGGCTTCAGATCGCCTCAGCTCCGGTCATTGCAGCCACTTGAGGAGTGAATCAATGGACAGAAGATCTTCCTCTCTGTCTCTCCTCCTCTCTATATATCTTGACTTTGCAATAAAAATAAATAAATCTTTAAAAAAAAAGATTCTGTTAAAAAATTTGAGATAGAGTGAGTGTGCAGTCCCATTGACCATTGATTAGTTCATTCCCTTTATGCCCCCCAGGTACTTGTCAGGCTGTGCTGAGTGAATCCCAGGCTCCTGGAGTCAGGAGCTGGACGTGGTGCTAAAGCTCACCTGTGGGATGTGGGTGTCTTCGTTACCATCAGGCTCAATGCATGCTCCTCAACATGTTTTTATTATTATTTTTTCTTTTTAAAAGGTTTATTTATTTGAAAGAGTTAAAGAGACAGAGCTTCCACCCACTGCTGGCTCCCTGCGTGGCAGCAATGCCAGGGCTTCACCCGGGTCTCCCATGCATGTTATTTTAATGTAGTCAAAGTTTAGTGTTCTCCTCTATTGTTGATGAAATGGTAGGATCTAGTCTAGCAGTGTTTGTAAACAGCTTGTTTCTCTTGGTTCAAGTTGGAAAATAATTGGAATGACAAATAGTAGAAGTTGTTTGGGTTTACTTGTACCCAAAACAGTCTGCCAACCAAAATCTGTTAGTATGCACTGCTTCTCAAGGTTTTTCTTAGTCTACATATTGACCCAGTGTTAGTAGGAAAACACAAAAAAAAATTCTTTTTGGGTGAATGGCACTTCTCCCCTCTTTAAGTGAACTAAAAGTAAGAAGTTGTCATCTGACAAAGTGTTGGTTTAAGAAATGTCTTGGTAGGTATTGTGGCACTGCAAAAAATATTTTTTTTAAGATTTATTTATTTTTATTGGAAAGTCAGATCTACAGAGAGGAGGAGAGACAGAGAGGAAGGTCTTCCATCCGATGATTCACTCCCCAAGTGAGCGCAATGGCCGATTCTGTGCCGATCCGAAGCTGGGAACCAGGAACTTCTTCCAGGTCTTCCACACGGGTGTAGGGTCCCAAGGATTTGGGTCGTCCTCGACTGCTTTCCCAGGCCACAAGCAGGGAGCTGGATGGGAAGTGGAGCTGCTGGGATTAGAACCGGTGCTCATATGGGATCCCGGGGCTTTCAAGGCGAGGATTTTAGCCGCTAGGCCACGACGCCGGGCTCCGGCACTGCAAAACATGACAATTTTAAACGTATTTATTTGAAAGGCAGAGAAAGCATTCACCCTTTAAAAGCCCAACAGCTGAGGTTGGGCCAGACCGGAGCCAGGAGCTCGGTGCGTCTCCGGCAAGGCCAGGCCAGTGCTTGGAGCCATCGTGTGTCGCGTGCTTCAGGGAGCATTTGCCGGGAACTAGGGTCAGGAGTGAAGCCTGAACCTTGGAACTCAGGCACTCTGGGATGTGGGGATCCCAACTAGTAACTAACTTCTTGGCCAAATGACCACTCCTTAAAAACAATTTTTATTTTTGTTTATTTTTATTTATTTTTAAAATATTTACTTGAAAGGCAGGGTTAAAAAAGAGTGGGGGAAGAGAGAGGAGAAACCTTTTGCCCACTGCTCCCTTCACCACCTGGCCATGGTGGCTGGGGCTGAGTCGGGCGCTTCTCCGGCATCTCGCGCCTGGGTGCGGGGCCTGTGGACTTAGGGAACATCTCCCGCTGCTTTCCAAGGCACTTGAGCGGGGAGAGGGATGACAAATGGAACGGCCAGAACGTGAACCAACACACCCAGTGAAATACTGGCATCACAACCTGTGTCACAGTGCCAGCATGAGTGGTTTATAAAAAGCTGAGCCGGTAAGAAATACATTTATTTTATTTATTTTTATTGGAAAGTCAGAAATACAGATAGGAGGAGAGACCGAGAGGAAGCTTTTCCATCCATTGATTTACTCCCCCAAGTGGCTGCAATGGCTGGAGCTGAGCCAATCCAAAGCCAGGAGCCTGGAGCCTCTTCTGGTTCTCCCATGTGGGTGTAGGGCTCTAAGGTTCTGGCCCATTCTTGACTGCTTTCCCAGGCCACAAGCAGGGAGCTGGATGGGAAGTGGGGCCTTTGGGATTAGAACCGGCAACCATATGGGATCACAGGGCATGGAAGGTGAGATTTTCATGGCTAGGCTACCGTGCAGGGCCCAAGCCAATGACATTCTTACGTTATTACTGATTAACGGTGCTTTACAAGGTAGGCAAAAATACCTTTAAAATTTTGAAACAGGATAGGGCAGCCAGGCTGTCCAGTGTCAGACCATAGAAAATATTTGAGCATTAAAAAAAAAAAAGAGCTGGAAGATGTGCGGGCCACTGTTTTGTTTGCTTTTGTTTTATAGTCAAAATTTCCTTTCAGGTCCTATTTTTGGTATACAAACTGCGGTGGTCCAGGAAGAAGACCAGGCAGCAAGCTGCTGGGCCTGAGTTGCATTTGTGTTCTGTGCCAAGTGAAGAATGTGTTGAGTACTTGGATGAAACCAGGAGAGAGGAAAGATGGTGTTGGATTGGAGAGGGAATATTCACTTTTCTTCTCCTGGTTATGACAAGTAGCTAGTGGGTGACTTTAAAAAAAAATATTATTGGAAAATCAGATATACAGAGAGGAAGATCTTCCGTTCTGCTGATTCACTCCCCAAGTGGCTGCAACTGCTGGAGCTGAGCCCATCTGAAGCCAGGCCCAGAAGCTTACTGTTTTAACGGGACTTTCTTTACTGTTTTGAAATGATTCATGTGGTGGGAAAAAAAAGAGTCAGGAGAAATTGAGGAAAAAAATGATGCTCTTCATTGCTTGTAATGTTTCTTGAGGAGAAAGGAGCGTGAATAACTAATGCCTCCCATTGATGCTGCTTTCGGATTTGTCCTGTTTCAGAGGAATGCCCTCTGATCTTGCTCAGGCCTTGTCAGTACCCTCCTTACGCTTGGACCCCTACTCCTCCCAGTGTACTCAAAGAAGGTTCAAATAGGTATTTGCATATACAAAAGTTATACACCTATTCAATAGTAGCCTTTTCCTGTCGGTCATTGGAAGGTAAAAGATTGTAAAAGACACAATATTAATTAGTGTGGTCTTGAGAGTAGCAGCACTTACTCCTTGTTCAAGTTTTTGACACAAATCTCAATCAGAAAAAGATTAAAGTGAAAAGGAGAGACAAAAACAGAAGAGGATAGGGCCCAGTGTGGTAGCCTAGCAGCTAAAATACTTACCTTGCACGTACCGGGATCCCATATGTGCGTTGTTTCTAATCCAGAAGGCCCCACTTCCCATCCAGCTCCCTGCCTGTGGCCTGGGAAAGCAGTCGAGGATGGCCCAAAGCATTGGGACCCTGCACCCGCGTGGAAGACCTAGAAGAAGCTTCAGGCTCCTGGCTTTGGCTCAGCTCCGGCCGTTGGGGTCACTTGGGGAGTGAATCAATGGATGGAAGATCTTCCTCTGTCTCTCCTCCTCGCTGTATAACTAACTTTCCAACAAAAAAATAAGTAAATCTTTAAAAACAAAACAAAACAAAGCAAAGCAAAACAGCAGCTGATGGCCCAAACCTTGAACCTGCGTCTGCGGGAGAGACCCGGAAGAGGCGCCTGGTTCCTGCTTCCTGGCTTTGGCCCAACCCTGGCCATCGTGTCCATTTGGGAAGTGAAGCAGCTGATGGGCGTTCTTTCTGTCTCCTTCTTTCTATAAATCTGTTCTACCTTTCCAATAAAAATAAATGTTACAAAATATTACTTAAAAATCACGTAGAAAAAACAAATAATGAGATAAGTTACTTTGTTGCACAACCATTAAAAACATCAAAGTGTATTCCTGATTGTAAATAGAATATTAAGGTTCAAGTATAACCAGATTCAGTAAAAGGGAACTGTCCACAGCAACGATGGACTTGGTGTATGGAGCCGGAAATGAGATAGCCCAAGTTGACCAGAAGTCGGTTAGCAGCAGGAGGCTTTTATAGATTAGGGAGGAGGTGTTGAGGAGCTTACATAGTTCCCATAAACCTTTCTATGGAACCATCAACTGTTTCCATACCTTGTTTGAAACTTTTTGTTTTGTATATCCTATCAAGTGTTCTGATTCAAATGATATCCAATCAGTTGTTCTCATACAGTTGATATCCTATCAGTTGTCATCCTGTTTACTCTCCTTCTACAGGCAACAACATTCTATCCAAGGAACATCTATATTTGTTGCCCATGCTTAATATTTTATCCAATTGGTAGAAATGTGTTTAGAGTCTTGAAGTATAGATATTTGGAGTATAGAGTATTGTACATAATATGGTTTCTTAATTACTCTATACGTCATGTTGTTGACTGTTTAAGGAGAGGGTTTGTTTTGTAGTGGTTGATAATATGTATTTTGATGATTTTTTAAGCATGGAGGTGTAAATTTTATGTTAATGTTGATTAAGATGAAAATTCAGTTGAATTTCAGAACAAAAGCTGCAAGTATTTTCCAGTTCAGGCTTTTGTGTTTAAGATTTCTACCATGATTATTTTTAGGTCTCTTTTTGGTTTTGTGTGAAAGAAATTTGAATCTGATTCTGTTTTCATCAGTGGTCTGTATCCTCCTTTGTAGGCACTTTGCATAACAAGTACAGGTTAAATAGTGCTGAATGTTAAGTTTACTTCAGTGTTTGGCATTAAATGATTTGTATGGAATAAAAATGATGCATTTTTAAACATTACAGGGGAGGGTATCTTTGATATACTGTTGATGTGAAAATTACATGTTGGGTTAAATTTTGTAAATGTTAAGGAATGAAAATATTTTAATTTGCCCATGCTAGGAGCTCTGAGGTCTCCCTGCACCCTGTCCCCTCCTTCCCCCCCCCCACCCCCCAGCTTAGCTGCAGGCAGATGGACTCCTGAGTGGTAATAAATGCCATCACCCACTCCCTTCCCCCAGCCTCGCGCCAGTCTTAGTGTGCCTGCAGCTGCAGTGGTAGGCATCTTTCAGGAAGTGACCTTGGCTTGTATTAATCAAATTCAGAACACACAAAAAAGCTGCTTGCTAACATGCTGACTTGATGTAAAATTTTATCACACCCATTTTCTTTCAGAATGAGGCCATCTTGTAAGAAGATATACGGAAGGCTCCTAATTTAATGTAGATAAAGCTTTTTGCCAGCCATATTAAGAAATCAACTAGATCTGTTTTAAAATTGTAGTTTTCTTATTGCCAAATACGCAAAAGGTTTTGAGAGTGCTAACTAGAAAATTACTTGTTTTTAATGCTGAATTAAGAAATGACTATTTCAGCTTTACATTTACTTACTGTCTTATAACAACTGACATTAAATTACTATGCAAATTTTATGCACTATGAAGTATAATGTACATAAACTAGAGGCATTTTAGCAGTGTGCTAAGTAAGGCACTTTTGCATGTTGGTTACTTTGGGGTTTTCAAAAATTTCCGTGTCATCTGCTGGTTTGTATAAGGGTGATCTTACATGAAATAATTTTCTTAGGCAATAGTGGTACCTGGATGGGCTACTAAGCTTCAACTTAAGTTAGTAGAATGCTAAAATTCAGCTACCTTTTGTATCCTTGAGAAATATTGCTAACTAGGTTGACTGCTTATTTAGAGTTCACATGATTATTCTGATAAGAACGGTGAATATGGCTATTTTGTACTTGCATCCTTCAGATGCTCCACAGAGATCTAATATTTTAATTTGGATCTAGTTTTAAGTGTAGTACAGTAAATATATAAAGTAGAGGTCTTTGTTTTAGCCATGTTCAGTGTTAAATACAGAACATTGAAAATAGTATTTAATGGTTTATCAATTTCTGTGTTTGGAGGAAATTGACATAAAAAATTGAAGGGAGGGTGAGTTGGGTCTGTTGCGGGAGGTTTCACACCTGAGTCCACTGGATAGCCGATTACTCCTGAATTTCTTAAGTGTCTGAGAGAGAAACAGAGGAGAAAAAAACATTTAAACCTCAAGAGCTGTACCTATTCCATCTGCAGATAGGCAGTATGAAAAGAAAAGGAATATTCTATGTTTATGTTAATGATTTGGGGAGGGGATTGGAAGCCATGCAATTAGAAAAACTGGGGTGTAAATAATTAAATGCCATTACCTGAGTTATTTTTACAGCATTTGCTGGAAACACAGCCAGCACTGTCTTTTATTACTGTTCTTAGACTTGCAGTCTTATGGAAGTGTGTCTCTGCTTAATTTCATTCTTTGTCTTCATACTGCATGAATGCTTGGTGTGGTAGTTGTTACAGGGTGTAGCAACAGTTATTTCAGGAAGGAAAATGATAATTACTTGATTGTTTATCCCCTTTAGCATCTGTAAAAAAGGGCACGATTTTAAATAAAATTGTCACTGTGAACTCAAGACATTCTTTGCCATCTCTAGCTTCTTTCAGAGAGAGAGAGAGAGAGAGAGAGAGAGAGAGAGAGAGAGAGATGAAGAAACAGAACACCTTACAAGAAAGCCAGTATTTGCAATCTTGGTAGCCAATGGGTTAATGTTCATTTGCAGCCTGAGGGGTCAGCAAGCAGTCTGTTTCCTGATTGGCTGCTAAAAGGTGAAATTGAAACCACTGTAAACTTTTGACCCTGTAGCAGTTCTGGTGGAACGCCTTCCGCTGGTGGAGCCCGGCTGCTGCCCTCCCCACCCAACCCTCCCACCCTCTTTCCTGTATTTATTTTGCGTGCTCCTGCGGCACTGCACGCACTTTTTCCAAGGGACATGGAGGGAGGCAGAACATGCACTAGCAGGCAGTTTCAGTAACCACCTCATTCTTAACTTCAGCTTCGCCAAAGATATGAGGCCTCAGTAAAAACTGGTCTGCCAAGCGGATTTATTTTAGTTTTCTTCTTAATCTCAAGGTAATTTAAAAAAATGCTAGGGCATTTATTGCCATAGTTCAGTCACTGGATAATATCAATATATAAACAAAATGCATGGTACAATTTTTTCTGGACATGTTGGTTTAAAAGGGTTTACTTTGAGCTACCTTTTACATATCCTATTTATTCAGAGTTTCTATGTTTCATGCAATTTTTACATAGATGGCCTCCTTTGCCTTTTGTTTTTGTTAGTTTTATTGGAAAGGTAGATTTACAGAAAGAGGTGTTCTATCCACGGGTCCACTCTCAAGTGGCCACAAGGGCCAAAGCTGAGCTCATCTGGAGTCGGGAGCCTCTTCTGAGTCTCCCTCGTGGGTGTGCCTGGACCATCCTCTACTAGCTTCCCAGGCTGTAAGCATGGAGCTGGATCAGAATTGGAGTAGCCAAGACTAGAACCAGCACCCACACGAGATGCTGGCACTGGTTGACAGGATTAGCCTGGTGAGCCACCATATCAGCCCATCAGCCCTTCTTTTCCCTTCTTTTTGTTTTTCGGATTTAGTCATTTTTATTGGAAAATCAGATTTACAAAGAGAAGGAGACATTGAGAAAGATCTTCCATCTGCTGGTTCACTCCCCAAATGGCCACAATGGCCGTGGCAGAGCTGATCCGAAGCCGGGAGCTTCTTCTGGTTCTCACATGTGGGTTCAGGGTTCCTAAGACTTGGGCCATCTGCCAGTGCTTTCCCAGGCCATAAGCAGGGAGCTAGATGGAAAATGGAGCAGCCGGTGCCCATGTGGGATCCTGGTGCTTGCCAGAGGATTAGCCAGTTGAACCATGGTGGGGGAGGGATGGGCCTTCTCTTTTGAATTTTGATTATAACTAGGCAAGAATTGCAAAATTGCGCATTATTTATTCATCTATTTTACAATTGGCTTTGGACTGCCTAGCTGTCAGCTGTGGCTGGTGACTCCCGTTTCTCAGGCCAGCCCTGTGGCAAGGGCCGGGTAGGTGTTCCTTCTCTCCTTAGGAACCACTCGGGCTTCCTGCTGCTCTTAGGTGTCTTCTCTTGTCCCTGGTGTGTTGCTGTCTGGCTGCGTGCGACATTTATGTTCAGCAAGTGCTTACTGGGTGAACCTGATTCATTGCAGAGGTGTTAGTGGCTCCTCTTACCTGCTTCCTAACTGGTTATGGGAACTGATTTGCTGCATTTTCCAGGACCAGTACAGTGTCTGACATCTGATAGGTGCAGTTAGTAGCAGTTAATTGAATTAAATGTCTTGCACAGGGTCTTGTCAGTAAGCTGGACTTGATCAAACCTTTGTTTTTCTGAAACCAGAGATTCTATTTTCACTTCATCATTTGAATTTCCATGTTGACTGTATAGAACGAAAAGTATATAATTTTAAAATTATTTGTTGTGATTATAACTTGTTAAAATAACTACATAGAATGAATTGTCATCCTAATCCTTTCTGTTATACATCATAGGATAAATGGCAATGTGTCAGTTTTTTAGCCCTTTTCCTATTTTATCAGACATTTGCTTTTCCTTTTCTCCCATTAAAAAAATGCTATTTTTGGGCCCGGCGTTGTGGCCTAGTGAATGCCCCGGGAGCCCATATGGGCACCGGTTCTAATCCTGGTGGCTCCACTTCCCATCCAGCTCCCTGCTTGGTCCGGGGAAGGCAGTTGAGGACAGCCCAAAGCCTTGGGACCCTACACCTGCATGGGAGACCTGGAAGAGGTTCCTGGTTCCCGGCATCGGATCAGTGCAGCACCAGCCGTTGCGCTCACTTGGGGAGTGAATCATCAGATGGAGAATCTTCCTCTCTGTCTCTCCTCCTCTGTATATCTGACTTTGTAATAAAAATAAATAAATCTTTTAAAAAAATGCTATTTTTTTTTGAAAGGCAGAGAGAGCTGTCCACCTGCTGGTATGCTCCAGTGCCTGCCAGGCTGACCCAGGAGCCAGGAACGGCCCAGGTCTCCCCAGTGGGTGGCAGGCACTCAGGCAGTGAGGCCCTCGCTTGCCTCCTGGGGCATGCAGAATGGTGAGTGCACCCTACGCCTCGGCTCTCTGACTCAGGCACTTGGGTGTGGGGTGCAGTGTGGGACGCCAGCGTCCCCAGTGGGGATTAACGTGCTATGTTGCAATTGCTGCTGCACCAAAAGCATTTTTACTTACTTGGACACGTAATAACAGACTAAAAAACAGTAAAGTTGTGTTTTTCTGAACTTACATGATTGAAAAAATATGGTAGCCTTTATGTAATTTTAATTTTTCATTAGGCCCCATGTGACAGCCTTGTGGCTAAATACTTGTTTTGGATGTGCCAGGATCCTATATGGGTGCAGGTTTGTGTCCCAGCTGCTCCACTTTCCATCCAGCTCCCTGCTTGTGGCCTGGGAAAGCAGTGGAGGATGGTCCTAGACCATGGGACCCAACACCTTGTATGGGTGACCTGGAAGAAGCTCCTAACTCCTGGCTCTGGATCGGTTCAGCTCTGACCATTGTGGCCACTTGGGAAGTGAATCAGCAGGTGGAAGATCTTTCTCTCTGTTTCTCCTCCTTTCTGTAAATCTGACTTTCCAATAAAAATAAATATTTTTTAAATTTTCTAAGATTTTGTTTCCCCTTTGCATTTTGGCTGTAGATTGGTTGCATCTGACTCTCATAAGTGAAATCTGTTATAAATTTTGACAAAGGAGATGTTTACCACTTGATAAAGCGCTGTGCAGCAAAACACCGTTGCATCTGACAGCAGTGCTCTGCGGCCTTTAGCTGGATGTCCAGGGTGTGAGCCTAAACTTACTCTGTAATGCTTTGCAGATGAGTGGATGGCATCTGGGTTTTCCTGCATCTTTGTGACTTCAGGACAGTGAGGAGGTGATCTCTGGGAGTGGTGCCAGCAGGAGCAGGGAAGAACAAGGAGCTTCATATGACTGCTGATAGAGCCCTGGTCACCACCACGTTCTACAGCAGAGGAGAAAAACGCGTCCGCAACATCGCTGGCCACTTATGTCCTGTTGGCATTTCCAGGCGCCAGCATTATGTAGTTCCAATTTTCTTTTTCTTTTGTCAACATTGATTTATTTGAAAGGCAGAGATTTGGAGAGAGAAACAAGAGGTAGAGGGACAGACATTTATCTTCCACCCTTCTGGTTCCCTCCCTGAATATTCAAAGCAAGATTCAGGAGCTAGGAGCTTCTCTGAGTCTCCTTTGTAAGTACGGGATGCTGCTGCTTTTCTAGGCGCATTCGGAGGGAGTTGGAGCAGCTGGGTGTGGGATAACCATCTATGGGAGATGCCGGTACTGTAGGTAGCAGCTTTACATGCAATATCATGGGATAAGCCTCCTAGATTTTCGTTCACTCTTTTTCTTAGGTTGACTATTCATTCTGGCCTCAGCTCGTCTGAGATGCCCTTTACTAAGCTCCCTGCTGCCCATTTTATATCGTCAGTCCTACAGAGGGCGCACTGCCTCCCCATCCGTACTCACTCTGTTTCGCATATATTCCGTGGGGCTCAGCTATTGGCTGTGTTGTTTCTTTCCGCTTCCCGGCAGGCCTGCCAGTTCTAACATGAATGCTGTTACTTTTAGGTTATAGTTGTCCTGATAAAGATACTACTAGAATTACTGGCTGTCAGGTGACTGCTCTATTGTTGCATTTGGAAATTCTTAAGTAGAGGTGAATGTTTTTCTTGCCTCATTTCTTTGTTACATCAGGACCTACTTTATAGTTTCTTCATGTGGGAAAGCCTACTGTTCACATGTTTTATTGTATATTGTCCTCATTTTCCTATTTGGAAATAATACTTTTAGGTGACCCAAATGCATCCTGTTACGAAGCGGTCAAGGAAACTTTTCTGGCCCTTGGACCCTCCCCCTGTGCTTGCTTGCTTTGTCCACCCTGTGGTAGGCCTTGAGCTTTTTGGGACCAAGGCATTTACGCATGAGTACTGCCAGGGTAACAGTGTTGCCTTACTGACTATTGAACATTCATGTTGGACAAGTGAGGGCATTTCGGTACATTTATTGTATATGTTGCATCTGATTTTTTTTTTTAAGCATAAAAGTGATAATATGGGAAAATGAGGTGTCTGCTCAGATACCTGGGAAGAACCATGGTACCTGATGGCTGTTGTATTTTCCGGGTAAGGGAAAGGAACAGTTAGTTTGTGTGACTAAAAACAATGTTTATATGAAGAACAGAGCATTGGAAGTTAACTCCTTTCTTTTTCCCCCTCAGGATTAAAATATTTGCTGAACAGTGGACCCAGAGACCAATAAAAATAAACTTCTACCTGAATATCATTTGACTGGTTAGCCAGGTAATTCAGTTTGACTTGATCTTTTGTGATTTTTCTTTAATTTGTTTTAATTTAAACTTGCTTTCTGCTTAGTGTTTTATTCTGTAATATTAGGTGGATACATGGGCTTGGGATGTGTGCTGGCCTGCCTCTCACCGAGCCTTCTGGGGTTAGCATGAGAGCACACCTGCCTCTTCTGCTTCGGCCTTAAGAGCAGATAGTAACATTGGGCTCAGCCTCACAGAAGTTTGTAGTAGAATTGCTTGAGATTGCTTGGTTTGACAAGTAAACTTTTACCTAAGCTTTTCTAAAATTAAAAATAAAAATTTAAAAAGAGCCATTTGAAAGGCAAAATTTTAGAACTCCCCCCCCCCCCGGCTTTCTAGGCACCCGGAACTCCCCCTGGACCCTCAGGTGGCACGGCCTCTTGTGTCGCGGCTGTCTCTGCCTGCTCGGGGCATCGGCAGGACGCTGGGTTAGAAGCGGAGCAGCTGGGCTGGTGGGAGATGTGAGCAGCTGAAGCAGTGACGCACCTACTGTGCCAGTGCCTGCTCCTCTAAATAATTTCTTGCTACCAGATTTAGCTTGCTGTACTCACAGTTTGGATGAGGTCATTTTTCCTCCAAATTATCTTAATTTAGTAGGTTATTAGGCTGCCAGGAAGTAATCTACCTACCTTCTATTGGTGAGGTTTGTCCCAGTAAACCCAGAATAAGTACTAGACAATGGTCTCTCCGCATTGCAGTCTTTGTTAATAATTCGAAAAATATTTCAGTTGTAACACTTAAGGTCTGCTTGTTTTGGTGAATCAGTTTACAGATATTTACTAAACCTACAAAATGATACTCTTGACATGAAAAGTAAAGAGGATTCCTTGTTTTACTGTTTTTAGTTACGTGTACATGTAATTTTACAATCATTTTTGTATGTTCTTAGTCTTTTTAAGATTTTGGGGAGGGGGAATTTGGAGTATAAACCTGCAGATGGAAGAGTTCTCTCTCACCTTTTAAAGGTTTGTTTTTGATTGGAAAGTCAGATTTGCAGAAGGAGAAACAGATCTTCCATCTGCTGGTTCGCTCCCCAGACAGCCACAACAGCTGGAGCTGAGCTGATCCAGAGCCAGGAGCCTGTAGCCTCCTCCAGGTTTCCCACACAGGTGCAGGGTCCCAAGGCTTTGGACCATCCTTGTCACTTTTCCCAGGCCACGATCAGGGAGCTGGATGGGAAGTGGAGCAGCCAGAACATGAACTGGTGCCCATATGGCATCTGTCCCTTACAGATCGATTAGCCTCTTGAGCTACAGCGCCAGCCCCCAAGAGCTTTCTCTTAACTGCCTTCAGATCAGTTTTTATTTTCAGGCAGAGAGAGCTTTCTCATTCCCTAGTTTGTTCTTCAGATGCCTGCAGCAGCCTTGCAGTGGGGCCGTAGTGGGAGTGAGGAAGTCAAGCCAGGCTTGCTGTGTGGGTGGCTGGAACCCTTACCACTGCCTTGCACCATCTGCGTTGGGAGAAAGCTGGAGTCAGACCCGGGCACTCTGATGTAAGACATGAAGTGCCGGGGTTGACCAGCATTTTAACTGTTAGGCCAAATGCCAGTTGTTACTTAAAAATTCTGTTTTGGGCCCAGCGTTATGGCATAGCAGTTTAAGTCCTCGCCTTGAACATGCCGGGATCCCATATGGATGCTGGTTCTAATCTCGACAGCCCCACTTCCCATCCAGCTCCCTGCTTGTGGCCTGGAAAAACAGTGGAGGACGGCCCAAAGCTTTGGGACCCTGCACCTGCGTGGGAGACCCAGAAGAGGTTCCTGGCTTCGGATTGGCTCAGCTGAGGCCGCTTGGGAAGTGAACCATCGGATGAAAGATCTTCCTTTCTGTATATCTACCTTTCCAATAAAAATAATAAATAAATCATAAAAAAATAAATTGTTTCCTTGAAATTTGAGATACAATCTGATGCTATTTAAAATTTTTCAGTCTGCAAAATATAATTTATTAGATTGAAGGCTAGCAACAAATAAATAAAGCAAAAGCTGTTTTTTTTATATATGCACCAGAATATAGAATTAAAAAAAATAGCATTCATAACAATAGCTAAATTTCTCTCTCCTTTTTTTTTTCTCTGCAGTGTGTGATTCTGTTTTTGCTTAGTCACATTTTGAAGAGTTTGTTGACTTTAGAGATATATATATATATATATGAAAAACCTGGAGGGGTCAGCATTGTGGTACGCAGGTTAAGCTAGCATCCCAAGTGAGTGCTGATTCAAGTCCCAGCTGCTCCTCTTGGCTCCCTCCTTGAATCATTGTCCCTGCTGAACTGTAGCAGGCCAAAGCTAGGGGCTGGGAACTCCATCTGGGTTTCCTGCGTAGATGGAAGAGGTCCATGTACTTGGGCACCTTCTTCTATTTTCCCAGGCGCATCAGTAGGGAGCTGGATTGGAAGTGGAGCATCAGGGATTCAAACTGGTGCTCGTATGAGATGCCTGTGTCCTGGGCAGTGGCCTAGCCTCTTGCTATGCCTTGAACTCAGCTTCACATTTCTATGATTGATGGATTTGGTATTTTATGTCAGAGCCATTTACTTATTATCAGTCAGCTGCTTCTTCCTTGCTCAATGTAAGTGGGAGATAACTAGTCAGATTAAGAGATGAAAATCTTGATAAAAGGAAAATATTGAAGATTGTTTCGAAAGAGTTTTGTAGGGATAGATGAAGAATACACAGTCCTTGGTTGGTGATGACCTGTTATTGCTTGTTCTTTGCTTAGCTTACTGGGAAATTCTATTACGAATGTGTGTAATTCCTTGCTTTTTAAATTAAATAATGATTTGTGAGATTCAACCATTTTGTATATAATTTTTATTACTACTGTATTCTTTCGCATGGCTTTTCCAGGATTCACTTTTCTTTCAAGTGTTTTATTTATTTATTTGAAATATAGAGTAACAGATCTCCTATCCTTTGGTTTAGTCCCCAGACAGCCAGTGTCTGTAAGAGAAATCCATCAGTGTCTGTATCTTGAGAAATAGTTAAAAAAGAAAAAACAGTTCACAACCTGTAACTGTAAGGTCCATGTAAATTACAGCAGCATTTTTGTTTGTGACAAAGTTTACCTTGAAACAACTCTGTTCTTACTGTCATATCTAGGTTTGTCTTCACTTTCTTTTGCCTTCTCGCTGTGGGAATCCTGTGATTGTCCCACTCAGAAACCAGTTTTCAATGTTCATAGAGTTTGAACTTAATCTCAATCACATAGCAATTTAAAAGGTAATTTTTTTGAGACATTGCTAATATATGCTGTAGGTGATGTTTTCAAAAGATGATTCCTGGTGATCGTTGTATTTTAAAGTCAAAGGCCGAAATTAAGCTGGTTTACTTTCAGAATGTTGCATTCTGAATACGCTTTATTTATATATATATTTTAAAGATTTATTCATTTTATTACAGCCAGATATACACAGAGGAGGAGAGACAGAGAGGAAGATCTTCCGTCCGATGATTCACTCCCCAAGTGAGTCACAATGGGCCGATGCGCGCCGATCCGATGCCGGGAACCTGGAACCTCTTCCGGGTCTCCCACGCGGGTACAGGGTCCCAATGCATTGGGCCGTCCTCGACTGCTTTCCCAGGCCACAAGCAGGGAGCTGGATGGGAAGTGGAGCTGCCGGGATTAGAACCAGCGCCCATATGGGATCCCGGGGCTTTCAAGGCGAGGACTTCAGCCGCTAGGCCATGCCGCCGGGCCCAAGATTCATTTTTTTTTTTTACGCTATTTTTTAAAATTTTTTTCTATTAATTTATTCATTAATTACAGTGTATTACATGACACAATTTTATAGGTACTGGGATTCTCCCCCCTTCACCCCAAACCCCTCCCCAATGGTGAGTTCCTTCACCTTGATGCATAACCACAACTCAAGTTCCGTTGAGATTCCCTAATTAAAAGCTCACACCATACAGAGTCCAGCATCCCAGTTGTCCAGTCAAGTTCAATGGCCTCTTAGGGAGGCCCTCTCAGGTTTGAGGGCAGAGCCAGCAGAGCGTCACCTCGATCAATTAGAAGCTCCAACATATCAGCAACAATCCAGGTACGATGAGACTGGTACAGAGTCCACTGATTGACATAGTCCATCTTAGAGTTTCCCCTTGTCCAGTTTTTCGCTGCAAACATATAGCTGAGGTGGTTGATATACTCCATCTTCTATCTTTTCTTGGTTAATGTTTTGATTCCTCCATTTTGTTCAGGGGAATCCCCAAAGAAACTTTGAGGTGTTCCCAGTCCAGGCTCCTACATGCACTACTAGTAAGCACAGTGCCCGCCACAGTCCATCACTCTGATCAGCTGGTGGTTGTAATCCCTGGGTTGGTTCTATTCTGAGCCCCGACCTCCATTGGAACCGATGAGTATTGCAGCTCTTCCCGGCTCTGCACGATTCATTTTTTTTTAAGATTTATTTATTTTTATTGGAAAGGCAGATATACAGAGAGGAGGAGAGACAGAGAGGAAGATATTCCGTCCGATGATTCACTCCCCAAGTGGCTGCAATGACTGAAGCTGAGCCAATCCAAAGCCAGGAGCCTCTTCCGGGTCTCCCATGCAGATGCAGGATCCCAAAGTTTTGGGCTGTCCTCAACTGCTTTCCCAGGCCACATGCAGGGCGCTGGATGGGAAGTGGAGCTGCGGGGATTAGAACCGACACCCATATGTGATCCTGGCAAGTTCAAGGCAAGAACCTCAACCACTACGCTATTGCGTCAGGCCCACAAACCACTTTTTATTAATCCAGCCACCCTTTTCTGTTCTTGATGAAAATGGATGGAGATATGATTTGGATAACTATTCATAAAAACTGACAGCTTTATTGGATTTGGACAAATACAGATGGAAAACAACTCTGAAATCAGTTATTCTGTAATTGTTGTAATATTTGCATTTGCAACTTAATTAAGAAACATAATTGGCCTGAATATCAGGCCAGTGATCTGAACTCTGACATGGTGTGAAAATAGTGCAGTTTGGGCCCGGCGGCGTGGCCTAGCGGCTAAAGTCCTCGCGTTGAAAGCCCTGGGATCCCATATGGGCGCTGGTTCTAATCCCGGCAGCTCCACTTCCCATCCAGCTCCCTGCTTGTGGCCTGGGAAAGCAGTGGAGGACAGCCCAAGCTTTGGGACCCTGCACCCACGTGGGAGACCTGGAAGAGGTTCCAGGTTCCCGGCATTGGATCGGCGCAGCACCGACCGTTGCGGCTCACTTGGGGAGCGAATCATCGGACGGAAGATCTTCCTCTCTGTTTCTCCTCCTCTCTGTGTATATCTGGCTTTCCAATAATAATAAATAAATCTTTAAAAAAAATGAAAATAGTGCAGTTTATATCCATGGTATCAGACAGCTCTGTCTTATGCCAGCTCCTATTACTTTCTTATGATTGTATTTGTTTCCAAAGATTGTTTTAATAAGAATTTGGTTTTGAATCAGTATAATACTTAATATATAAAGCCTGTAATATTTAGAAGTTGATACTGAAAACGTTTAAACTTCTGACCTTGAATAGAATTTGCTGTGTATAATCATTGCTTGCAGCTGGTGGATTCGAAAAATTGCCTTTTCTGGGTTTATGCTTTGTGAGAAATAGTATGTATTAGACACGAGTGTGTGACAGCCGACGTTGATCTGTGATAACAGGACCCTTGCTCATTTTCACATTTTAAAGCAGATTTGAAAGCTCTACATGTGCACACATGCTCGACATGTTTTTTAAGCTTTAAATAAATTTTCCATTATGTATTGCTCGTCATTAATACACGAAACCATCGCTCTGTGAAGAGCGTCGTGTGTTCACCCTCAGTGCAGAAGCATCCAGAGAACAGCAGTGCAGGACATTTCATTCATTTCCGTGGAATTCTGAATTTTAAATTATTACAGGTTTGTTTGCAAGTCTGAGTTAGAGAGATCTTCCGTCCTTTGCTTCATTCCCTAGATGTTTGCAAAGGGCAGGGCTGGGCCAGTCCAGAGCGAGGAACTTCATCTGGGTCTCCTGCATGGGCTAAAGGGGCCCAAGCGCTCACCCATACTCCGCTGCTTTGCTAGGCCATCCCCAGGGAGCTGGGGCAGAAGCAGGGCAGCTGGGACGTGAATTGGTACCCATAAGGGGTTCCTGCATTGGTGCACTTTGCCACAATGCTGGTCCCAATGTCTTTCAAACAGATAATAAATCTTTAAAAAGAAGTAAAATCAGAAGTATATGGTTCCTACTCTTGGTTCTTAAAATTATCTTTATATTTAGATCATGATAAATAAAAAAAATTTTTGAACTAAAAATGTTTCATAATATGTCAGCAAACTTATTAACATCTTTTGTGGTTGGTGTTTTCACATATTTGACCCTTTGATATTGGTGTACACATCAGATTAAGTTGCTACAAGATACTAAGACAAGCTTTTACTTTAGAAGGTAAATTGACCATGCACAGCTATGATCCTATACTCTTTTCCTTTCCAGACATGCTGCAGGAGGGCGAGGCTTTGATTTCTAGGCCGTGGGAAGGAAGTTGGAATTTAATGGTTCATGTGTAGGAGAAATTTTAGATGGATTTTTGGTAAGCCTGTTTTGTGGTATGAAGACACCATGTAAATTGTTGGTGTTTCAGTACTTGAATAGCTCTCCCATTTATTTCTATTTGAAATGTAAGAAGCCTGAACTCCGTTCCATTTTTCTTCTGGCAGTTGAAAAGGAAGCCGTTTTTATTAAGAGTGATGTATTGGGAAAGGAATTTTAAATTTAGGCTAGTTAAGTTGCCACTGTCTTTCCATTTATGAAAATGGTGGCAATCAACTATGAGTGTGAAACCCGAGTTTTCCAAGATGAACTCATACTTAATCACTGACGACCCTTGTGCCATATTTAATAACAATTCTACATTTATATATTCTTTTGACTGAGGAATGTGTAGTATCAGAAATTTTAAGAAAATACATGAGCTGTTTACAGAACAGCAATTCAAGTTTTCCTCTCTCTACCATAGCATCTGCTGTGATTTGACTGTCCCTTCTAAAATTTGTCTTGAAATATAATTACCATTGTGGTAGTATTAAGAGTTGGGATCTTTGAAAAGCAATTCAGTAATGGATTGACATTGGGCCAATGGGCTAGTTACCAAGGGAGTAGTAGACTTTTTTTCCCTTCTAAATAAAGGTTTATTTATTTATTTAGTTATTTTGAAAGCAGAGGTAAAGAATCTTCCTTCTGTTGTCTTACTCTCCAGCTGGCCGGCAACAGCTATGACAGGGCAATCCCAAAGCCAAGGGCTCCACACATGGGCACAGAGGCCCAAACAGTTGGGTTATTTTCTGCTCCTTTCCCAGGTACATTAGCAGGGCATTGGATTGGAAGTGGAGCAACTGGCCGCCATTTACTGTGCCACTGTGCCGGCCTCCGGACTTGGGTCAAGGTCATGCTCTGCCCATTTTGCTCTCCCAATTTTGACACCTGCCTCCCTTGTGCCTTGGGGTGGTGGGGCACCAAGTGTTAGTGCCATCCTCTTGGGCCTCCCAGCCTTCTGAGCCAAGAGCCGGCTAGACCTGTTCTCTCACAGGCATTCCTTTACAGCAGAAAACCGCCAAGATTTTAGCATTTCTAAGACAGCTCTTTAATTCTCTGACAGCCATTTAGATAATTTAGATAATTTACATAAGTTAGTGTAGGAATTAGAAAACACAAATGTATTATTTTCTGAATTTAGGTTGAAATCAGTGTGCTTTATGTTAGAGACCCTTGTTTCTATCTATAGCCCTTAAGATTCTTAGGGAAACTCATTTAAGAGCCTGCCATTTGCCAGACACTGAGGTGCTCTTCATTATTGGAGGTCTAATTTTATTTATAATCTTTCCAACAATCTTGTAAAGGTAGCTGAAACAGGCTAGGTCAGGTAGCAGGGAGCTGGATTGGAAGCAGGGCGGTCACACCTGGAACTGGAGTGCTGCTGTCAGAAATAGCAGCTTAACCGACTGCAGCACGGGCTGGCCCCTGCTTTTTGCTTTCTTAAAAATAGTTCACTCTGGGCTCGGCAGTGTGGCCTAGTGGCTAAGGTCCTCGCCTTGATCCCATATGGCTGCTGGTTCTAATCCCGGCAGCTCCACTTTCTCTCTGTCTCTCCTCCTCTCAGTATATCTGACTTTGTAATAAAAATAAAATAAATCTTAAAAAAAAAAAATAGTTCACTCTGGGCCCGGCAGCGTGGCCTAGCGGCTAAAGTCCTTGCCTTGAATGCACAGGATCCCATATGGGCGCCGTTTCTAATCCTGGCAGCCCCACTTCTCTAGGACAGCCCAATGCTTTGGGATCCTGCACCCGCGTGGGAGACCTGGAAGAAGTTCCTGGATCCTGGCTTTGGATCGGCACAGCACCGGCCGTTGCGGCTCGCTTGGGGAGTGAATCTTTCTCTCTGTCTCTCCTCCTCTCTATATATCTGACTTTCCAATACAAATAAATAAAATCTTTAATAAAAAGAAAATAGTTCACTCCCCATACTTTGTGGGTGCTGGTTGGTGTCCCAGCTGCTTTACTTCCCATTCAGATCCCTGCTTATGGATGGGAAACAGTATGGGATGACCTGAAGCCTTGGGACCATGCACCTGTGTGGGAGACTTGGAAGAAGCTCCTGGCTCCTGGGTTGGCTTTGGATTGGCTCAGCTCTGGCTGTTGTGGAAGGTCTTTCTGTCTTTCCTTCTCTCGATAAATCTGATTGGTCTTTCCAATAAGGATGAATGATTTTTTAAAAAAAAATAAAAAAGGTCACTCCCTAATGGCTACAGTGGCTGGGGCAGAAACCAGGCGCTAACAGCTCCATCTGAGCTCCTATGTGGGGAGCGGAAGTCCAAGCACTAGGACTTCCTACTGCAGCTCGCCCAGTAAGTGAGCTGGAAGCTGTGCCCCTTTGAGATGCTGGCATCGAAAGTGGTAGCTGTGCCATAACACTGACAGCAGGTTTTGTTGGCAACCAGTTTAGTTGCATGATGGATTTTACAGAAGTTCATAATTATGCTCTTAAAATACCGAGGTAGTCCCTGCTGCCTTTCCTAGACAGGCTGCAGTAGCTTTTGTAAAGTACACAGAAGCTTTTTATGAAGTTATGAATCCCCAAGTTAACCTTTGAACATCAACAAGGGAAAGCTCACTCTGCATTCCCGTTTGAGATCACTGGAGTGATGTTGCTGCAGCTTGCTTCCCGGGTTAATGCGACCTCGTCTTGAAGATGTGGAGCCCCACAGAATGTGGTCAGCTATTGTTTGGAGGTCAGGAAAGCTTACAAAGTTAGTGTGGAGTTTCCATTTTGATGTTTTTAACCTGTTACTGCTTCCTCACTGTCCCAATGGTTAGTAATGTGAAAAGTACTTTCTTGCTTTCTTTTTGGACATTTTCAAAAGGATTTTATTTGAAAGGAAGAGTTAGAGGGGACCTCAGAGGGTGACTGACTGATTTTTCCCCCCAGCTTATTCACTGTCCAAGTGGTTGAGGCTGGGCCAGTGTGAAGCCGGGGGGTCTAGAGCCCCATCCAGTTCTCCCAAGCGCTTGGGCCACACTCTGCTGTTTCCCTGGCCACAGCAGCAGGGAACTAGGTTTGAACTGGCAGCTCTACCTAAAAGGGATCCCTGCGTTGCAGGTGGCAGCTTAACACACAACACTACCTACTAGCCTTTTGACAAATATTTTCATTCTTTCTTTGTATATAGTATTATTATCATCCTAAGATTGGTAGTTGCTTTAGAGGTTTAATTGCTAGGAAGATCTTTGATAGGACAGGTGACTTCTACGGACATTTCTAATACTGTTTTTAGACATTTATTTTACATAATCCTGGCGCAGTGGCCTAATGGCTAAAATCCTCACCTTGCATGCTCCCGGGATCCTACACGGGCACCAAATCATGTCCTGGCTGCTCCACTTCCCATTCAGCTCCCTGCTTGTGGTCTGGGAAAGCAGTGGAGGATGGCCCAAAACCTTGGGACCCTGCACCTGTGTGGGAGACCTGGAAGAAGCTCCAGGCTCCTGGCTTCAGATTGACATAGTACCGGCCGTTGTGGCCACTTGGGGAGTGAAGCATCAGGTAGAAGATTTTTCTGTCTTTCCCTTTCTGTTTATCTGCCTTTCCAATAATAAATAAATAAATCTTTAAAAAAGTTTTTATTTTACTTGAAAGAATTACAGAGAGCGTGAAACACAGAGATCTTACACCCATTGGCTCATTCTGCTGATGCCCACAATTGCTATGGCTGAGCCAGGGTGAGGCCAGGAGCCAGGATCCAAGAACTTCTGGATCTCCCATGTGAGTACAGGGACCCAAAATACGAAAATATTAGGATAAGATATGAAAGCGTTGAGAGCTTTCTCTGGGAGAATTGGGGAAGGTGTCAGTTGATGGTGATCTTAATATTTTAGCTGGATGTAAGATTTAAAAACAAAGGAGTGACTTGAGGTTAGAAACAAAACAAAGTGTTTCAGGGATTATCTTTTACCAAAACTCTTTCAACATAGATTACTTTGGAGGGTGTTGGTGGTGCGGGTAGTGAAAAAAAGGATGACGTGTTTAAAATGAAGCTCAATTTAAAGTGTATGAAGCTCAGACCTAGAATTACATAGCAGATAGATCCATGCCTTGTAAGAGGAACAGGAGTTCGCAGCTGGTTAGGATGCTGTCAGAAGAGGTTAATTCTGTTTAGGTGGAACAGACTTGCTTTGCTCGTGCGCAGTGAGGACGTGTGAACTGCTCTGCTGTCCGTGCAGAGGTGGAAAAGCCTGTTGTAGCTGCCCCCGGGTGTGCCGATGGCAGGCCCAGCCTGGTCGCAGAGGCCCTGTGGAGGTGGGATGGAATGCAGCCTCGTCAGGGTCCAGCCTGAACTAAACTTGAAGGAGCTTTGTAGTCAACCTGTGTGCTTGAGTGAAAAGCAGGCATCCAAAAGGAGAGGAGAGGCTGTGTGTGTAGAGTGATTGACTCCTGTTCGGACGGTTTTCAGTTCAGGTCGTATAGTAAACGTAGAATGACTTTGTTGTTGCTTGCTGCATCCCTTTCCTGAGATGCTGGGATTACAAACAAGTAGCAAGGGCAAGAAATGCGCAGGACTCCAGTCTGCCCTGTTTCCTTGTGGATGAGGCCTTTGCCAGAGCTGGGTGTTGTGGATACCAGAAGTGGACTCCTGTCTGTTTTTAGAAGGTGTCTGCAGACAGTTTCCTATTGGCTGGATTGCTGTGGTGCTGCAGCCTGTAATTGTGCACGTTTTCTCTTCTGGTACTGCGGGAGTTACTCGTGCTGTGGTGCCATTCATCTGCGGCCTGTGCCCAGAGGGCCTGCTGTTGGAGCTGTAATTGCACAAAAACTGAAAAATTGATTGCATTATCTCAACTATATCGTAGCCTCCCAAAGCTAAATTGTTGTCAGCAAAACAAAAGGATCTGGGTGTTTTTTTTATTTAAAAGCATTTGTTCTTTTGCCTTCTCCTTGCATTTCTTCTTGTGATCCCGTGGGTAACAGGAAGCGGAGGCAGGAGACCTTGGAAGAATCGTCTGATCAGTGAGATTTTCATGATGGCCCCATGGTCATGCCCTTGTCTCTTCCCCTTGCCTGTGAAATACACAGGTGACCAGCTTGCGGTAACATATCCAGAAAGCCTTGTAATCTGCGTGATATTTCGGGGAAAAAATCATCTCCAGCGTTAAGCCCATAGATGAACTTTGTGGCAGCTACGCAGAGTTGTCTGAGTAGGAGCGCTGATTGGAAACTGGAATTTGGAGTGCAGCCTTTATGGAGTGCCTGTCTCAGGTTTTCCCAGAGGCTTTGATTCCCATTCCCTTCTCCCCTCCCTGTCCCCTGCTTTTTCTTTTTCCTCTTTTTTTTGTATTGTTATTTTGATGATTTTTTTAAGATTTATTTTTTATTTTTATTTGAAAGGCAGATATACAGAGAGAAAGAACTTCCGTCTGATGATTCACCCCCCAAGTGACCGCAATGGTCGGTACTGTGCTGATCCGAAGCCAGGAGCCAAGAACTTTTTCCAGGTCTCTCACACGGGGTCCCAAGGCTTTGGGCCATCCTCAACTGCTTTCCCAGGCCACAAGGAGGGACCCTGCACCCACGTTGGAGACCTGGAGGAGGCTCCTGGCTCCTGGCTTCAGAGTGGCTCGGCCCCAGTCATTGTGGCCACTTGGGGAGTGAACCAGCGGTTGGGACATCTTTAACTCTGTATCTGCTTCTTTATATCTGTCTTTCAAAAAAAAAATGCTGAGTGGTTTAAAATTTATTTACTTATTTATTCAAATTCTGTTTTTCACTCCCACATGGATGCTGGGGTCCAAAGCACTTGGGTTGTTCTTCACTGCTTTTCCAGGGCATGAGCAGGGGCCTGGATTGGAACTGGAACAGCCAGGATGTGGATTGGCACCCACGTGGGATGCCTTTATCATAGTGGGAGGCTCAGCATATTGTACCATGGTGCTGGCGCCAATTAGGAATTGTTTTAAGTTTTTTTTTTTTAATTGGAAAGGTGGATATACAGAGAGGAGGAGAGAGAGATGGGAAGATCTTCTGTCCAGTGGTTCACTCCCCAAGTGACTGCAACAGCTGGAACCGCACCAATCTGAAGCCAGGAGCCCGGAGCTCTTCCGGGTTTCCAATGCGGTTGCAGGGTCCCAAGTCTTTGGGCCATCCTCGACTGCTTTCCCAGGCCGTAAGCAGGGAGCTGGATGGGAAGCAGGGCCGCCGAGATTAGAGCTAGCGCCCATGTGAGATCCTGGTGTGTGAAAGGCAAGGACTTTAACCACTACGCTATTGCGCCGGGTCCTGTTTTAAGCTTATAACAAAAATGCATCTCTACCTCTTAAAATTATCAACTAATTTAAAGAGCATATTCTACATGTTCTGTACAATACAAAGGCAACATTTTATTAAAAAGATCTAAGAATCCCCTCCTGTTCTTTTATCAAGCCCCTCTTGTTAACAGGTACCAGAGTGCAAACATTAAATTAACTGTGAGGCTTTGCCTAAGGATGTTGAAGAGTTGTATATTTTCAAAATGAAAGCTTTCTATTAAGAACAATGTGATTTATAGCAGCAAATTAACAACGCAGAAGTTACTTACTGCTGAAAGCTCCAGGCTGCTTTTGTCTGAGGGGCTGTCCTGCGTCTTTTTATTTCCTCCTGCTTTCAACTAAGGCTCATACTACGAGGACTGAAGCTCCCCCAAGGCCTGCAGCATTAAGGAGAGTAAGACAACAACCAGGTTCTCCATGAGATTGAATTTCTAGAAGCTGGCAGCGGCCATCGGTAGTCTGCTTTGATGTTGGTGCCCCTTCGACAAAGGCGGCTCAGGGGCACAGATGCCTGCTTGGTCCGCTGTCGGGTTTGCTGACCGCTAATGGTGCCTTTTCTCTTACATGGTATAGGATCTAGTCAGTCTAGGATCAAATGTTGCATTCATTTCTGGTAGGTTTTGAAATCTAGACTTTGTCTTTTATGATGATTACTTTTCTGGGCTTGAATTTCAAGATCTGTATATTTATTTGAAAGAGTTATAGAGAGTGACAGACCCTAGAAGGCTGCAGTGGCTGGTGCTGGACCAGGCTATGGCCTCCTGTGCCGCAGGGGTCTGGGTGGAGAGTGAAGCCTTTGGGACCCGAGCCGGTGCCCACAGGTAGTGTGGTGTTGCAGGCAGTGATGGTAACCACTACGCCACAAAGCTAATCCTGCTGATGACTTTCTTTGGCTTGAAATTGTTTAAAATTGTAGATTTCCTGAGATTGTGTGATCCTGAGTTATGTTTTAAGAGACACTTTCAGTCAAGTTCAAGTGATTTTCTCTGTTTCTGTGCAATAGTAATTAAAATAAGGAAAACCAAAAAAAAAAAAAAAAGAGACACTTTCAGTCAAGTTCAAGTGATTTTCTCTGTTTCATTTAAAATTATGTCAAAGAGAATACACATTTTTCAGACATCTGTTCTTTATCCTTTACTGCCAAAATTATAAAATGGGTTTCAGTAGTACTTAATATATACCTATTACATTAATGATTGTGGTGATATAATTCAGAAATCCTGACTATTTATCATGTGATTTGGATTTTTAAAACTACTTATTTTAAGTATAATCAGCATCTTCATTCTTTTTTAAATTTTAGTCTTGTTTTCCTTCTTGATAGTTTTGTGCCACCTAGTGGACATTTGTATTATTTGGGCTGTTTCTCATTAAAAGTGCTTTACAATGTTTGACTATTGATATAGAATTGAATGATTCTTATTGTCATTTCCTAAAAGAAAATTTAGTACCGATAAAATTATTAGTAAGTGAAGGCAGAAGGTGTCTTAAGTTAAATTATTGGCTACTGTGTGTTAAAGTGACTTCTTTTTCTCAGGAAATACCCTACATTTTTTCTTAATAAATCTTTAGCTATTCTATACTCTATTTCTATCAAGAAACATCAAAGGCCCAGCGTGATAGCTTAGTGGTTAAAGTCCTCACCTTGCACAAACCGGGATCCTCTCTGGGTGCTGATTCTAATCCCGGCAGCCCCGCTTCCCATGCAGCTCCCTTCTTGTGACCTGGGAAAGCAGTTGAGGACAGCCCAAAGCCTTAGGACCCTGCACCCACGTGGGAGACCCGGAAGAGCTCCGGGCTCCCAACTTCGGATTGGCTCAGCTTCAGTCGTTGCAGCCACTTGGGGAGTGAACCATTGGACGGAAGACCTTCCTCTCTGTCTCTCCTCTATTTATATCTGCCTTTCCAATAAAAATAATAAATTAAAAAAAAACAAACATCAAAATAATTGGTGCTCTGTGCATCAATGTCAAAATGTCCCCTCAACCTCAGGAACATGTACGCCAGTTGTAGCATGTCGTTCCCGTACTCTGGGTTTATTTCCTTGTGATGGAAGAGAGAACTCACCTGGGGATTAGTATGAATGAGATTCCCAAAGGGACCTGCCAGGAAAGAGCCTGGGGAAGTCAGACTTCTATCATTTGGAGACCTCTTTTATTTTTAATCTTTATTTATTTTTATTGGAAAGGCAGATGTATAGAGAGGAAGAGAGACAGATCTTCTATTCCCTGGTTTACTCCCCAAGTGGCTGCAGTGGCCGGAGCTGAGCTGATCAGAAGCCAGGAGGTGCTTCTGGGTCTCCCATGTAGGTGCAGGGTCCCAAGGCTTTGGGCTGTCCTCCACAGCTTTCCCAGGCCACAGGCAGGGAACTGGATGGGAAGCGGAGCAGCAGGGACATGAGCCGGTGCCTATATGAAATCCTGGGGCATGCTAGGTGAGAACTTTAGCTACTGGGCTATTGCACTGGGCCCTGGAGACCTCTTACCAAATTACAAGATAAGGTATTACTGTATAAATAAAGTTGAGGGTTTTGTCAGCATTGAAGACTTGGCAATCTCCTTTTCTTGTTATTGTATAGGAGGACAGTGTATTTTTTTTTCTCTTAAAGCTTATTTGTTTATTTGAGTTATAAAGAGGCACAGATTAAGGAAAAAAGAGACCTGTCCACTGGCTCACTCCCCAGATGCCCAAGAGCCGAGGTTGGTACAGGCTAAAGGCAGTAGTGCAGCTTGCAGTGAGTCTGCTGTGTGGGGTAGAGGCCCCAGCCCTTGGCTCATCTGCTGCTGCTTTCCCAGGCTTTGTTAGCGGGAACGCTGTGTGGGAAGCTTAGCAGCAGGGGCTTGGACCTGCACTTGGATTTGGGATGCCGACCTTCGAGGCAGCAGCTCAACTCCTATGCCACAGTACTCATCCCAGGATTTGGAAGCACTTCTGCCTCCAAGTTGAACATTCTGAATACTTACGCTGGCACATGAACTTGGGTAGTTGCAGTATTATAGTTTGTGACAAAGTGTGCTGATTTGTCTGACATTTTAGAACTGGAAAGTGATACTGATGTATTGGATGTGGTCATTCCACCCTACAACATTGTCATCGAGTCATGAATATTTCATAATGCTCGTGTCTGCCTAATTATTCTTCCTTAGTTGCTGATGAATATTCAAAATGAGTGGACCAGGAGAGAACTCCTTGGATCCTCGGGCTAGTGACTCGCGAAAGCGTAAGCTGCAGTGTGATACCCCGGGACCAGGGTATGTGCTTCATGTGGGCCTGGCCTCCCCTGCCCAGCTGCGCCCTGTGGGAAGGCAGCATGTCTGCTTCCACTTAGTAACCTTCTCCGTGCCGACGGGCGGTCCTAACGAGGGGAGCATCCTTAGTAAAGGTTCATAAGGGGCTGGTTCCCATGGAAGAGCATTCTGCCAACAGTCAGGGGAGCACTGAGGAGCAGACGACCAAGATTTGGGAAGAATCTTTGATTCTGACCGTGTGAGCCTGTACCGCTCTTTCTTTACAAAGCCAGAAGGTAAACCAATGCTGGTTTTTCAATGGTACTGCTCTTAGCCTTAAGTCAAGATCTCTGTCCTTTGAGTTTTACTATGATAATTGAAAGATAAATGGTCTGAAAAATTAATGGTCAGCATGAACTATAAGTAGTTGTCACTGTTTTTGTTATTTCTTACTATCTCTCTTACTTATTCCTGCTTTCCTGATAAAGGAGCTAAGGCTAGCTCTACTCAAGGCCATTTAGCGAAAAGATGGAGTTGAATTTAGGTTTGCATGAATTTCTGCTAACATGCCGATTACAGGACAGTGCTTTGAGTTTCCGTTAGCTCAGTTTGGTTTGCTTACGTGTGAAAGCAGTGCTGCTGTATGATAGCTGACGGGAATGTCGTGCCTCTCTGTTTCCTCAGTCTCACATGCACAGGTGAAAAGTGGAGACGAGAACAGGAGAGCAAATATATTGAAGAACTGGCCGAACTGATCTCTGCAAATCTGAGTGATATTGACACATTCAATGTCAAGCCAGATAAATGCGCGATTTTAAAGGAGACAGTAAGACAGATTCGTCAGATAAAAGAGCAAGGTAATACAAAGTAAGAAAAACACTCAAGTTTTTGGGGGAGAAACTTCTTGTTGTTTATGTCCCACCTCCCTTTTGTTTTAAAGGTTTATTTATTTGAAAGGCAGTGTTACAAAAGCAGGGGGGAGTGAGAGAGAGTGAGCTTTTATCAACTGGTTTGTTTCCAGATGGCCACTGTGGCCGGGGCTGGCTCAGTGTGAAACCAGAAGGCAGGAGCTGCACCCAGGTCCTCATGGTTCTGCTTTTTCTATATCATTAGCAGAGTGCTATATTGGAAATAGAGCAGCCTGGACTTTTACCTGTGCCCGTATGGGCAGCTGGGGTTGTAGGTGGCATTCTTTTTTATAAGAAGATTTTATTTTATTTTTATCAGAAAGGCAGATAAACAGAGAGAAGGAAACACGAAAGATCATTCCCCAAGTGGCTGCGTCGGCCAGAGATGAGCCGATCTCAAGCCACAAGCTTCCGGGTCTCCCATGTGGGTGCAGGGTCCCAAGGTTCTGGGCCGTTGTCCACTGCCTTCCCAGGCCACAGGCAGGGAGCTGGAAGAGAAATGAAGCAGCTGGGACACGAGCTGTCACCATATGGGATCCCAGCACGTGCAAGGCGAGGATTAGCCCCTGGACTCTCCTGCTGGCCTGCGGGGGGCGTTCTTCCCGTGCTGCTCACAGCTCCAGCTTCTGCATTTTGCCCTTCTGCTGCCTTCTTTAGACAGCCTGCAGCTACTTGGGGTTAGTGGCCGTGTGCAAGGGTAAATGCATGCACTGTCTTTGCTCTTTAGGAAACAGTCAACAGAATTGGAATGTCATTGTTGCCATA
The DNA here is from genome assembly GCF_030435755.1 of Ochotona princeps. NCBI lineage: Eukaryota > Metazoa > Chordata > Mammalia > Lagomorpha > Ochotonidae > Ochotona > Ochotona princeps. The sequence goes on along the minus strand of NC_080853.1, from coordinate 8,872,072 downwards.
TCACATGTTAGTTCTGTTTCAGGGCACCATGAGGTGATGCATTTAGTGCTGAATGAATTTAGGGTATCTTTTTTTTCTGGGTAATTATTCAACAATTTTAATGTACAATCATGGCATCCTCTTATCAGGACATTTTCTTTATGTGTGTATGTATGCATATGTGTCTTTGTGTCAGATCTGTAACTTACATACATGTGCTATATTCATAGAGTTGTCTCTTGTCTTTTCAGGAAAAACGATTTGCAACGATGATGATGTTCAGAAAGCTGACGTGTCTTCGACAGGTCAGGGAGTGATTGATAAAGACTCTTTGGGCCCTCTGCTGCTTCAGGCAAGTGTGGAAACATTCGCCATCCAATGCTGTGAGAGAGAGAGAGACAGACAGACACGATATACAGAGGTCTCCCATCTGTTGGCTCACACCCCACATGACCCTAGAAACTGGGGCTGGGCCAGGTTGAAGCCACGTGCCTGGATCTCAATCCACATCTGCTGCATGGGTGATAGAGTCCCCTGCAAGGGGCCGTCTTACAGTTCTACCAGACTCATCAGCAGGGACTGGGAGTAGGGCTGGCACTGTGGCATAACAGGTAAAGCCCCCACCTTGATACCTGCGTTCCAAATGGCACTAGTTTGAGTTCCGGCTGCTCCAACTTCTGATCTCACTCCATGAGAATGGCCTAGGAAAAGCAGCAGATTACTGAAGTGTTTGGGCTCCTGCCCCTCATGTGGGAGACTGAATGAAACTCCTGGCTTTGGCCTAGCCCAGCACTGGCCGTTGTGGCCATCTGGGGAGTGAATCAGTCTGTCTCTGTCTCTTCCCCTCTATCTGTGACTGACTTTCAAATAAGAAATTAAATATTTTAAAGAAAACCTTGGAATTCGATTGGCAGCAGAAGCACTGCACCTCCAGCTTGCGATTCTGTATGGACGCAGTGTCAGGTGGCAGCTGCTGTGTCGGTTAGTGCTCCTCCACTCCTCCACTTCACAAATACAGGAGAATAAAAAATTGGAACTTTTTAAAAAAGATTTATTTTTATTATTGGAAAGGCAGATTTACAGAGAGAAAGATCTTCCATCTGCTGATTCACTCCCCAAATGGCTACAGTGGGCAGAGCTGAGTCAATTTGGAGCAAGGAGCTTCTTCTGGGTCCCCCACCCAGTGCAGGGTCCCAAGGTTTTGGGCAGTTGTCCACTGCTTTCCTAGACCGCGAACTGGGAACTGGATCAGAAGTGAAGAAGCTGGGACATGAACTGGCACCTATCTGAGATCCTAACACTTGGAGGTGGAGGATTAGCCAGAGGAGCTGTTACCCATCTAATTGGAAACATTTGTCCTATTCACCTGCCTCCGTGCTCTGACCCTTCCCTAATCATCAGCCCATTTGGGCATACATCTTTCTCAGCTTTGTAAACAACACTGAAAATAAGAAAAACCTAATGCTTTTTTTTTTGGGGGGGGGTGGGGGTAATCCTTGTGTTTTGGCAGTAATAATTTTGGTAGAAATGATGGCTCTCAGTTGTTTGTAGTGATTGTTTAAATTTTCAAGTTTTGTTTACTGCCAAGGCTGCTGTCTGAGTCAGCTAAAGCTACCCTGATAGGACACCACTTGATCGTGGGACTTTACCAACCAAGTTTACTGCTTGCCGGTCTGGAGCTGGGAGGGTAAGATGAAGGTGGCAGTGGAGTTGGTCTCTCTTCTTGGTGTGTCACTTGACATTTATGGGGGTTCCTGGCTGCCAGTCTGCCTGGAGTGGGGTCCCCACCTTACAACCCCTTTCTCCTTAGTCACTTCCTCGGAGACCCTGTTGTTAGATACAGTCATGCTGAGGACCAAGATTTCAGTTAAGAGTTTGGGGGTGCAGTTATATCACTAACAGCCCAACTAACATATCCCTTTTCAGGCATTGGATGGTTTCCTGTTTGTGGTGAATAGAGATGGAAACATTGTGTTTGTGTCAGAAAATGTTACCCAGTATTTGCAGTATAAGCAGGAGGACCTGGTTAACACAAGTGTCTACAGTATCTTACATGAAGAAGATAGAAAGGATTTTCTTAAGAACTTGCCAAAGTCTACAGGTAGGCTCTTACATGTGTAGCAATGTTTAATGTTTCCCTCTTATCATTTCTTTTAAAATAGAATGAATGTTTAAGGAAGCAACAGATCAAACTTGCATGTAAAGGCAAGTAGTGAATAGCAAACTTAAAAAAAACGACTTCTTTATTTGGAAGGCAAAGCTATAGGGAGGGAGGGAGGGCGAAAGAGAGAAAGAGAGCGTGATAGGATCCGTGGTAGCCTGGGCTGCAGCAGCTCGGGCTTACGCAGGCCAGAGCCAGGAGACTGCCTGGGCTGCCTGAGTGGGAGGCAGGGTGCCTGAGTACTTGTGCTGTGTTCTGCCTTTCTCAGCACATCAGCAGGGACCTGGGAAGGGAAGTGGAGCAGCAGGGACTGGAACCAGCACTCACATGGCATGCAGCTCTGGCTTACCTGGCTGAGCCACAGCCGCAGACTCGATAGTGAACTTATAAAAAATATTTATTTATTTATATTAAATTGATTTACAGAATGAAGGAGAGACAAAAAGATTTTTCCATCTGCTGTTTTACTCTCCAAATGACTTCAGTGGCTGAAACTGAGCCAGTCTGAAGTCAGGAGCTTCTTTTGGGTCCCAAGGCTTTGGATCATTCTCTTCAGCTTCCCAGGCCATAAGCAGGGAGCTGGATAGGAAGTGGAGCAGCCAGTACATGCAGCTGAGGCATCTGGGTTGCCGGACCTGCAGGAGGATTTACCTGTTGAGGCACCACACCAGCCCCAATAGCAAACTTTTCAAATATGGCCATAGGGAATTCAAAATTTGGTATTTCATAGGGTCAGAATATGGAGTGAATTAATAAAATATACAGTTGTTCAAGTTGTAATTATTTGGATGCTTTATGTATTGCCACTGCGAAATGTTAGTGTCATTGTTATGGAAAACATGCATAATGAAAAATGCAGCTTGGGAGCTGGTACTGTCAGGTAGTAGACCAAGCTTCCACTTGCTGTGTTGGCAACCCTGTGGGCGCTGGTTCAAATCCCACTGCTCCACTTCCAGTTTAGCTCCCAACTAATGCACTTGGGGAAGCGGCAGAAGATAGACCCTGTACCCACAGGAAGACCTGGAAGAGTTTTTTGACTACCAGATTTGGGCCAGAGCAGCTCTGGCTGTTACGGCCTTTTGAGGAGTGAACGGTCTCTCTCTGACTCGTTCTCTGTAATTCTGCCTTTCAAATAAGAAAAATATGTTTAAAAAATGCAGCTTGAACTCCTGATACTCATTCTTCTAGTTACCCACGTTCTCTAAACATGATTTCCATTTGTCTTCCAAAGTCAATGGGGTTTCTTGGACGAATGAGACCCAGAGACAAAAAAGTCATACATTCAATTGCCGTATGCTGATGAAAACGTCGCATGACCTTCTGGATGATCCGAACACCAGTCCTGACATGCGCCAGAGATATGAAACCATGCAATGCTTTGCCCTGTCTCAGCCCCGGGCCATGATGGAGGAAGGGGAAGGTGAGAGTACTTCCATGTCTGCGAAGTTCAGTGAAGACTTGGAGTTGTGGAACTCGCACTGTTGTGGCTCTTGTTGGATTCCCTGTCCCCGCTCAACTTTTTTCTTCTTTTTTTTTTTTTTAATAGAAATTTTATTTTGGTGGAAAGGGTCAAGGATTGGGGGAAAGTGGGTGAGAACGTGTTGAGACCGGATTTTCTTTTTCTTCTTGTCTGGGGGAAGGGAGATGTTGGGAGGAAGCCACATGCAGCCTCCTCAGTACCTGGGTATGGGAAACGGCCACCTGCTGTCATCCCAGGTTCCCTGAGGTAGGGCATGCTCCAAGGGCTCTGGTCGAGTGGTTTTGATAATTACAAAATGCTATCAGTCTTGCTGCTCCAAGAATGAGGAAATCCTTCCAAGGACCATTGGCTGACATAGTCCACCCTAGAGTCTCCATTCGCCCAGATGTTTGCTGTCAACGCTTGGCTGGGGTAGTTGTCCAGTTCTGCCCTCCTTTTTCTGCCATGGTACTAGATGTCCTCTACAGGCCCCAATGGACTGCCAAATCCTCCATGTGCATCTGCGTATGCTGTCCACGACCTTTCCACTGAGATGGCCCAGTTCTGACACAAGCACTCTATGGTCAGTCCACCAATTCTGCAATTCTCCCCAGGGTTAGAGTTCTGAGTCCAGTGGTTCAGTTTGGGGAACCCCCAAGGAAACCTCATCTGAGTGATCCCAGGCCTGTCTTGTATGTGCTTGTTAGTCACCCACATCAGCCTGTGCACACACTGGTGGTTGCAATTGCTGCATCGATTCTATCTCCAGCCCCATCTGCTACATAAATCAGCCCAGGCCTGCCCACCACACAGTCTGCCCTCACGTACACCAGTGGAAACTATAGCTTAGTTGGAATGACCCCCAGTAACCCTCACCAGGCTCACCTCCTGCGCTGCTTGCTATGCTCTCCAGTATGTGTGGTAGACCAGTCCAGTCTGTCCCACATTCCGTCCAGCTCTTGTACATGTCAATGGGCATTGAAGTCTAGCTCAACCCTACCAACCCCACTAGCTAGCCCATGCTCTTGCCAGCACGTGCCACCACCTGTCTAGCCAGGCCCGCCTGTAGCCCATGTTCAACAGTGGGAGTTGCAGCCCATCAAAGAGGTGCCCACTGTTTCCCTATTGGACCCACTCCCAGCCCTGGATCTTACATTTTCCAGGTGGTTCTGCAGTCTAGCTTGGCAGTATTTGTACCCAGTTTGAGCACTTGCCAGCTGATGCTGCAGCATAGCCCAACTAACCTGCACATACTCTGGCTTATGTATGCACCTGTGGATACAGATGGTTAGCACAGCCTGGCTCTCCCTATAATCCTGTTCACATGAAGGCCGGCAGGTGTTGTAGCCTTGCCCAGTCTGGTCTGTCCCTGACCCAGTTTTCATGCTCACCTGTGGCAGGGCATCCCCCACCATACTGGGCTTGCACTCCTCCTCCCCAGAGTCTTGCATGTGCTGGTGGGTGCTGTGGCCCAGTTTGGCGGATGCTATAGACTGGCCCAGCCCAATCTGCCCCTTGTTCCAGGTCATGCTAGTGGTAACTTAAAGCCTAGCATAGCCCAGCCAGCCTCCAGTTCTGGCCCTAATGTGAACTGGTTTGTGTTGTGGCCTGATCCAGCCTTTCCTGCACCCTGTCCTGGTTCTCAGATCTGCCAGTGGGTGTTAGGAACTAGCCCAGCCTGACCTGCCCCCAGACCTGACCCACGTGTATGTCAGTGAGTACCATAACTTGGCCTGGTCTGGGTTGTTCCCAGCCTTGGTTCTTGTGCTCACCTGCAGGGACTGTGTCCTGGCTAAGGAGTTCCCCAAGCTCCTCTATCACATCTCCCTGGGCAGATCTCACGCACATTGGTGGGTCCTTGGCCCAGATTGACATTGTTTACTTCCTGTCTTGGGAGGAACAGCAGCCATGCCCAACTGGCCCACACCCATTCTGGTTCTTGCTGTTGGTATGGCTCTAGCTTTTACATGGTTCAGTGGGAACCAAGGCCCAGTCCATCTCCTGTCTACCCTGGCTCTCACATACACCAGTGGGAGCTGGAGTCTAGTCCAGTCTGGCACACCCCAGACCCTATCCACACCCATGCCAAGGGACACTACAGCCATGTCCAGCCCAGATCACTGCCCCATTCCTGCTCTTGCACTCACCAGTGGGAACTGCCAGCTGGAACATCCTCTTTACTCCCCAGCTAGGCCTGTTCCCAGCCACAGATCTTCATGTGCCAGTGGTTGTTCTGATGAAGTTCAGTATAGCCCACCCCCCATTTTGGCTTTTGCCATTGAATGCTGCAGCGTGACCTGAAACCCAGGCCCGATTGAAGTTCTCCAAGCCTGGTCCACCAGCACACCAGGCCAGCATACTATCCCCTTCTTTCCCTCCCTCCAGCCACCCAGGATCAAGGATGTGGGGAAATCCCCAGGCTTGCTCTGCCCGTCTGGGCAGGAGTCCCCAGGTCCCCACATGCCCCACCAGCGCCATCCCCCAGGCCATGCACAAGCCCACTCTCCGGACCCCCACAGTCTGCCGCCCTCCCATGTAGGTGCCCCTACTCACCTCTTGAATGGCTGTGTCTGGAAGTTCTTATCTGGTTGCATTTTTTATTGCAGATTTGCAGTCCTGCATGATCTGTGTGGCACGCCGCATCACCACAGGAGAAAGAGCATTTCCACCCAACCCTGAGAGCTTTATTACTAGACATGATCTTTCAGGTAAAAACTGGACATACACCTTCTCGCGCCATGATCTCCAGTGAAAGTGACCTGTCCCTGCACTGTGCACGGCACTGTCCTCAAGGCTGCACTGGCTGCAGCAGTGGCTCCGTGTGGATTTCTTCCAGAACCTTAAGAGACTCTTACTAAAGCTCTTAGTATTTGGAGAGTGAACCCAGTGGGTAGATTTCTCTGCTCTCTAACACTGCCCCTAAAATAAATCAATGACAAATTTTAAAGTAAACACATAAAAAAGTGCCCTTATGTGGTGGATAGTGTGGTGCAGTGGGTTAAATCCCCCCCCCCAGGATGTCCATTTAGCACATCAGAGAGCAGCTTGCGTCCTGGTTCTCCTTGGACCCAGCCATGCAGGAGACCCAGCTGGAGCTGGCATCCTGCATTTCACCCAGCCCCCTGGCTGTTGTTGGCATTTGGGGTGTTAAACCCAGGAATGGAAGATCAGTCTCTGTCACTCTGCTTCTCACCGAGATGAAAATAAATGTTTCAGATGATCTGAGCGTCTTCCCTCATTGTGAAAGAACGCACGTCTGGTATTTTTTTAACTTTCATTTGAAAGAGAGCACACACATGTGCTGTCTCATCCACTGCTTTACTTCCCACATGTCCCATTGGCCCAGACCCCAGAGTTGACAACCTGAAGCTGAATCTAGGCTTCCCAAGTAGGTGATGGGGCAACAAATTAGAGTTAGCACTGTTGACTTCCAGCATGTGGAGTGGCAGGGTGGTGGAGCCGGGAACTCAGCCCCACCATTCCAATGGAGGATGTGGGTATACTGACAGTCGTCTACCTCATTACATAGCAGTCCCTTCCCGTCACTACAGTGGACTGCTGGGCACAGGCCACTTACAGAGGGAATAGATGTATTTAAGCTCATGGTTACGGAGCTTCAGAGTTTAAGATTGGGAATCGATAGAATTTGGTTCCTGGGCACAACCCGCTGGTGGCAGCCCATCATGCTGGGACAAGGTGGGTGATGGTGTTGGCAGAACTGAGCTCTTATCACACAGGACAGTTCAAGCATTTTAGGAGTTCTATGCCAGGATTCTGGGCAAAGACCAAATATTGCAAGTAGAACTTTGTACCTAATAAGACAAGCTCTGGATATAACAGAAATTTGAACCAGAGAAGGTGGAGGAGTGAAAATCTGATGTATTTTGTTTTGCAATGCTAAATGTGTTGGTAATTCTTGGTTGGGTTTAAATCTTTATTTTCTACTAAATAGGAAAAGTTGTCAATATAGATACAAATTCACTGAGGTCCTCCATGAGGCCTGGCTTTGAAGATACAATTCGAAGGTGTATCCAGAGATTTTTTAGCCTTAATGACGGGCAGCCGGGGACCCAGAAGCGTCATTATCAAGAAGGTAAAGTAATTGAATTGACTCTTCATCTCATTTCTCACTGTCTTGGGTGTGCTGTAGTGCATCTACTGAGCATACGATCCCCATGGTTATCTGTGGGTGTTTGTGCTGGCAGGTGATCTTGAGCACACTTTTGCCTGTCCATAATGTTGTAAGTACACTGTTCCCTTGTGTTTTGAAAATATGTTCAAAATCTATTGCTTTCTCTTTATGGATATTCATGTCACTGCTTCTCATTACTAATGCTGGCGAATTTCCCCTGAAGCCTACATCCACGGCCATGCAGAAACACCAGTGTACCGGTTTTCCTTGGCTGATGGCACCATCGTGACTGCACAGACAAAGAGCAAGCTCTTCCGCAATCCTGTAACTAACGACCGGCACGGCTTTGTGTCAACCCACTTCCTCCAGAGGTAGGGATGTGTTGTCGTATATTCTTGAGTGAAATGCATTAGTGTTTCCAAGATGCTTTGGTGTTTAGATAAAATGGGAGAAGCAGCAGAAAGGTGCTTAGATCTGGTGAAATGCGTTTAGATGCCTCGATTTAAGGTATGTTTTCTTTAAGGTTTTATGTGGAAATGACTTTTGTTCGTTAATTACTTCTTGGGTAAGCTGGAGGAAAACGCATTTATAATGTGATTACTTCTGTTCTCTTTTATTTCAAATAATACACTCCTTTGCTTTTAGGGTCTGAATTTAAATTTTGAAAGTACTCTTTAGGAATAAAGTGTTCTTACTGTCGCTGTTGCTGATGGTAAATGAGTAATGCATGAGAAAGGATTCTTGAGTAATTTGCAAGATCCTCCAGACTAACTCCTATGGCTAAGATTCTGGTTCCCAGTGCTGTGCTGGCGGTACTCATGGGAAGTTTTGTCACTTATTTTAAAGTAGGTTTTTAGGTTGATAACTGATTTGTGCCTGAATTGGACAAATCAGTTGGAAGAGCATTTAATGAATTAAATTCCTAGGCAGTTACTATGTCTTTTCTGGGAATGTTTGAGGACTGTAGTGCAGGGCTAGCATTTTGTAGTGAAGGTTTGATGTGGGTTTTCTTTGCAGGGAACAGAATGGGTATAGGCCAACCCCAAGCTCTGTTGGACAGGCCGTTAGAGCTCCTGCCCCAGCTTGCAGTAGTTCTGTGGGTGGCATGAACGTGTCAGCCAACCAAGGCCTACAGATTCTGAATAGCAGGACCTATGGCGTGGCAGACCCCAGCACCACAGGGCAGATGAGTGGAGCTAGGTATGCGAGCTCCAGTAACATGAGCTCGCTGACGCCTGGGCCGAGCATGCAGTCACCATCTTCGTACCAGAACAACAGCTATGGACTCCACATGAGCAGCCCCCCGCACGGGAGTCCTGGTCTGGGCTCCAGCCAGCAGAACATCATGATTTCGCCTCGTCATCGCGGTAGTCCAAAGATGGCCTCGCATCAGTTTTCTCCCGTTGCAGGTATTCATATTGGCACTCCTTTCTTTTTTTTTTTTTTTTTTTTTTTAAGGTAATTTAAAAAATCATTTTGCCAGTGGAGAGATAGAGCTCCTGTTTACTGGTTTATTCCCCCAAATACTTGGAATAGCTCAGGTAGGGCCGAGGTCAGAGCTGGGAACTCAGTCCAGGTTCCCTGTGTGACAGGCTCCACTTACTTCAGCCGTGACCTGCTGCTTCCCAGGGTCAGGTATTGAGCCCAAACCTTCCAGTGTGTGATGCACACATCTTAACCCATGTCCTGACTCCTGGGCCCAGTGCCTGCTCTAATTTTTGTTTTTAAGCAAATCTTCTTTTATTTCCATATCACTGTAATTGTTACAAATTTATTTTAAAGTGAATTTTGAAGAATTAAGTGGTAACGTGTTAGTCTGATAGCTTCTTTTCCTAACTCTTCTCAATCCAGGTGTGCACTCTCCCATGGGGTCTTCCAGCACCACCGGGAGCCACAGCTTTTCCAGCAGCTCTCTCAGCGCCCTGCAAGCCATCAGTGAAGGCGTGGGCACTTCTCTTTTATCAACTCTGTCTTCACCAGGCCCCAAATTGGATAACTCTCCAAATATGAATATAACCCAACCAAATAAAGTAAACAGTCAGGATTCCAAAAGTCCCCTTGGCTTGTACTGTGACCAGAACCCAGTGGAGAGTTCAGTGTGTCAGTCAAATAGCAGAGAACACCTCAGTGACAGAGAAAGTAAGGAGAGCAGTGTGGAGGTGTCAGAGAATCAGCGGGGCCCCTTAGAGAGCAAAGGTCATAAAAAGTTGCTTCAACTACTCACCTGCTCCTCTGATGACCGGGGGCATTCTTCTCTGACCAATTCCCCCCTTGACTCAAGTTCTAAAGACTCCTCCATCAGCATCACCAGCCCCTCTGGAGTATCCTCCTCGACGTCAGGGGGCGTGTCCTCCACATCCAATCTGCACGGGTCGCTGTTGCAAGAGAAGCACCGGATTTTGCACAAATTGCTGCAGAATGGGAACTCGCCAGCCGAAGTGGCCAAGATTACTGCCGAGGCTACCGGCAAGGACACGAGCAGCGCGCTTTGCTGCGCAGAGGGAAGCATTAAGCAGGAGCAGCTCAGTCCCAAGAGGAAGGAGAATAATGCACTGCTTAGGTATCTGCTGGACAGGGATGAGCCGAGCGATGCCCTCGCCAAGGAACTGCAGCCCCAGGTGGACACGGCAGAGACTAAAATGGGTCAGTGCAGCAGCGCCACCACTGCCAGCTCAAGCCAAGGGAAGGACACAAAAATTAAAACAGAACCAAGCGAGGAGGTAATTTGTTTTCTCTCTCTTATCCCAACTTAGTCATCATGTCTCATCATTTGCTTTCGATATGTTATACACCAGTTCTTTTGTTTTAGGTTTGGTTTATGGAAATTAATCTTGATCTTTTGTTCTGTTATTCTTTCAGCATCAGTAAGTTTACTCTGATATAGTGTAGAAATATCAGATGTATATATTTAAAAATATAACTTCTTAGTGGCCATTTTGAAATCTTTTTTTTTCCTTTTTAAGATTTATTTATTATTATTGGAAAGGGAGATTTCCAATAAAATCTGGTGTTTTGAGGAACACCAGAGGTTGTTGATAAAAGAGCAGATAAAAGGCTTAGGGAAGACCAACAGTTGGGTGTAGGTTTAGTTTCTTTAACTTAGTGTTTGCCAAGTTTGTTGACCAAAGCTGTTTTGAGAGCGTGCCTAAGAATGTGTTCCTGAGTGTCAGCCTGTCACTTTTATGTCCAGTGACGCTTATTTACAGAGGAAATGTGTAGACTCACATCCCCGACAGACGAGGCTCAGGTCACTGCAGTGACCAGGGTCAGCTGCAGAACATTGTACAGTGTGAGAACCAAATGTTTGAAAAATGCCCCATTTGAAAGCACCAAATCCAGTATTTATCTTAGTGGTTTAAGCTGCCATAAAGGAGACAACCTTAAGTCGGGCACTATCATTTCAGGTAATTTGTTTTCTGCTTGCTCGCATTTCCTGTATTCTGGTGTGTGTGTACATCTAGGAATGTGTACAATATGATTCTTAAAATTTTGCTTCCAGGGCTCTGGAGACTTGGATAACCTGGATGCTATTCTTGGTGATCTAACCAGTTCTGAATTCTACAATTCCATGTCTACAAATGGTAGTCAGCTGGGGACCAAGCAGCAGATGTTTCAAGGAGCTAATTCTTTGGGTAAGAAAGTACCAACAGGTTGGTTTTTTGCAGTCTGTGCACACTGATAAACATACCACAGATATTCTGCCTCTCAGTTTCTTTTACTGGTTTTTAATATGTGTGTGTGTGTGTGTGTGTGTGATTTGAAAAACTTCTTAGATTTTTTTTTTTGTAGTGTCTTTTTCTAACTCATATGTCAGTAATCATGGTGCTTATAAGAAAATGTTCATCTTTGATTATTCTAGATGAGTAATGGGTGTTGGGGCATATAGTGTCCTTGTCCACACACAGGAGGATTAAAAAGCAGTTCAATCTGTAGATTGTAACCTGTTCTTTGGGGTTGGCTTTGTAGTACAGTGGTGAAGTTGCTGCCTGCAGTGCTAGTATCCCGTCTCGGCACTGGTTTAATTCTGGCTGAGGCACTTTCCATCCAGCTCCCTGCAAATGTTCCTGGGAAAGCCCTGCATCTGATGGGAGACCTAGAAGTTCCTGGCTCTGGCCTGGCCATTGTGGACTTTTAGGGAATAAGCCGGTTGGTTTATTATCTCTTTGTCCCTCCCTCTCTGTAATTTTGCCTTTTAAATAGTTAAAAACAAAATTTGGGGACTTTGTCATTTAACATGAGAGTTTTCATCTTGAGTGTTTGCTGGGTCTCTCCCAACCTCTCCTTTGTTCCTGTGTGTTTGCTTCTTTATCAGTTTAATGAGGATGTATTGTGTGAACCAAGTATAAAGGAATAATTGATGATGGCTATTCCTATTTGCAGAGGTGCTATTTCCTAAACTGAAATGGATAGAAAATTGGAACAAGAAAACCAAGTTAGGAGGAAATTCCATGTTTCATTCCATATTTGATTAGAAGACAACCTGTCTGGTTGGAAGAACCTATAGGAGTTTGAAACCTTTGCAATATTAAGTAAAACAGAATAGGAATGAACATGTTAGACTCAACAAGTGATCAGTATTTCAGCCTCAGAATGGTTTCTGTTGTATTTGAAATATGGGATTTTTTTGAGGGGGAGGGGCAGGGAAGAGGCTTAGTATTTATGTATTGACTTAAAAGATTTATTGAGGGGAGAGGGAAGAGCCTCCTGTCTTCTGGTTTACTTCCCAAATAGCCATGGCTGGCACAGGGCCACGGCCAGGCTGAAACCAGGAGCCAGGAACTCCCTTTGGTCTCTCACGTGAGTGTCAGTGGCCCCAGCGCATGACTCTTCTACTACTACTTACTCAGGCCCATTAGCAGGGAGCTGAGTTGGAAGAGAAGCAGCTGGTGCTCATATGTGAGTTGGTACCACATACAGTGGCTTAATGTGCTGTGCCACAGTTCTGGCCACCTTGTTACAGCTTTCTCTCTTATACCCCCTCTCTCAATCCCAAATTAGGTTATGTGCTTCTTGCTGGATTTCCTAACACCATTGTACATCTCTGTTGCACTTCTCAGCTGGTTAACTGCCCCCATTCTCTGGAAGGCAGAGCCTGAGTCTTGTGCTGCATTAGTTACAGTGCCTCACAAAGAGCACACCAACTTTATTAGTTAAATGGGCTGGGGGATACATGCAATGAATGTGCAAGATTCTTAGAAACCTTGGACAGAATTGTTGAATATTCCGTGGTCAAGATGTTTCAGAGGCTGAAGCCAGGAGCCTGAAACACCATCTGGGTCTCTCACATGGGCGGCAGGGACGCAAGTGCTGGGACCATCTTCTGCCACTTTTCCAGGCACTTTGGGGGAACTGAATTGGAAGTGGAGCAGTGGGATTTGAACTAAAACACCAGTACAGGATACTGGCACCACAAGTGGCAGTCTAATATGCTGTACCACCATGCCAGGCCTTATTTATTTAATTTAAAAAATCTTTTACTTGAAAAGCATAGATAGACACACAGAGGGTCAGCGATCTCTTCATGTGCAGGTTCACCCCAGAGGCCCACGAGAGCCAGGCTTGGGCCAGTCTGGAGACAGAAGCCAGGAATTCCATCAGGATCTCCCACTGGTGGCAAGTGCCCCAAACAGACCATGGTTGAACTCTCTCAGGAAACTTAGCAGGAAGCAGGATTGGAAATGGAGCAGCTGGGACTTGAACTTGCACTGTAGTCTGATGCAGGCTTCCTGAGCTCCCTAGTGTTTACTTTGTAGCGGAAGACAATGTTTATTTTCATGAGAAGGAAAGCCACCCTGGGTTGGGGAGTTGCAGTGTTTGGTATTGATTTGTGTGTTTTGCATTGTCAGGATACTTGTGTACACAGTGCTTCTGTTTTCACCAGGTTTGAGAAGCCCCCAGTCTGCACAGTCCGTTCGCCCTCCCTATAACCGAGCAGTGTCTCTAGACAGCCCTGTTTCTGTTGGCTCAGGTCCTCCCGGAAAGAATATCAGTACTTTCCCTACGTTACCAAAGCAACCTGCGATGGGTGGAAATCCCAGGATGGTGGACACCCAGGAAAATTATGGCTCAAATATGGGTATGTTATTTTTGATTCGTGTTTGTGATGAGAAAAAAATCTTTTTTGGCAAAGAAAATTTAAAAAACTTAAAACCTGTTAAATAATTGGGACTCAATCATAAGCTTTTCTCCCCTCCAGCGTTCATGCTTGAAATTTTAATTGCTGTATTGGCCCAGCGTGGTAACTTACTGGCTAAAGTTCTCACCTTGAAGGTGCTGGAATCCCATATGGGCACTGATTCCAGTCCCAGTAGCCCCCACTTCCCATCCAGCTCCCTGCTTGTGGCCTGGAAAGCAGTCAAGGACGGCCCAAAGCCTTGGGACCCTGCACCCACGTGGGAGACCTGGAAGAGGCTCCTGGCTCCTGACTTCCAATTGGCTCAGCTCCAGCCCTTGCGGCCGCTTGGGGAGTGAATTAGTGGACGGAGGATCTTCCTCTCTTCTCTCCTCCGCTCTATATATCTGATTTAAAAAAAAAATAACTGATATGATTATTTAAACTGTTGGAGTCTTTCAGTGCTGTGACTTTTTTGAACCTGAAATGAACACACGGCGTGGTGACCTGTCAGCACCGTCCTGTTGGCCAGCCTGTTCTTATGGTGGCAAAACACTTCGTTGCCAGCATTGAGGTGCATGATGACTGCACGAAATAAGGAGGAGTGTAAATAACATGGGAAAGACCTAATTATTTCTGTCTGTCTTAGGTGGACCAAACAGAAACATGGCTGTGACTCAGACTCCTTCCTCGGGAGACTGGGGCTTGCCGAACCCAAAGGCCAGCCGAGTGGAACCCATGGGCTCAGGTGCCATGGGCAGACCAGCAGCAGATTACAATGGCTCTTTACCCAGACCTGCACTGGGAGGCTCTGTGCCCTCCTTGCCCCTGCGTTCTAACAGCATCCCAGGTGCGAGACCAGTGATGCAGCAGCAGCAACTTCCAATGAGTGAGTGTCCCCTTCATTGAAAAGAGAAAATTGAATATTTCAGGTCATTTTTGCTGTTGACTTATTTGGACATGTGCGTGTTTTTCTCCTCCCCCCAGGGCCTGGTGAGATTCCTGTGGGAATGGGGGTCAACCCCTATGGCCAAGCAGCCCCAACTAACCAGTCAGGTTCCTGGCCGGATGGCATGCTGGCCATGGAACAGGGCCCGCATGGGACTCAAACCAGGTAAGGCTTTTTGTGTTGTTACCTCTGTTGACAAGTTAGTATTGGATTATGGGGGCATACAGGCAAACCTGAAAGAGTATGAGAAAATTCTCTATGAAACTGAGGTACTTGGCCAAGGAAGGCACTTCTCAGAACACTGAAACAAAGTGAGGCTGAGGTGAACAGTGCAGCCTGTCGGAGGGAGCCAGGAGAGCTACGGAGTGCCGTGTCACCGCCTGTCAGTGGTTAGGACTCAGAACCTTCCAGAATTCCGTGAGGCGGGGGGCGATCAGCTCCTGTGTGATGTGACAGGATAGGCATAAGTGCCAGTGATTTCATCAATGATGTTCAAAGGATACATTATAGCTGTCTGGAAACTTACTGTGGATTAAGACAGTTGTTTTCTAAAGTTGTCTGAATATTTCTTTTTAAAGATTATTTTTAAATTTTATATAATTTTATGACATAGTTTCATAGACTCTGGGATTCCCCAAGCCCTCCCCCCATATTGAATTCCTCCATATTGTGACAGTGGTACAGATCATATCCAGTCTCGATTCCTTCATTGTGGGTATGGACCATGCCGAGAGCCCAGCATCTTATTGTCCAGATAAATTCAACAGTTTCATTGGGAGACCATCCTTGGTCTGAAAGTAGAGCTGGTAGAATATCATCTCCTACAGTGAGATGTCACTACACAACTTCAACAACAGGAAGAAACATCGACATTAAGAACATCATGAAGTTAATTAACATGGTATTGAGTGACCAATATGTTAGAAAATGCAAGTTCTTAACCACATCCTGTAACTACTTCCTTGACATCTCAATTTTAGTATATATAACAACTGAGTATAAACTTAACATCAAAGTTTCTATGCAGTTACGTCTTGTTTAGCATTAACAGTCATAAATTGATGAAGTTTTTCGGGGAGAAAAGTTGTCTGAATATTTCAGTGATGATAGTGGAGGGGAACTGAGTACCCTTACCCATTTTGTGAAAGAATGGAGGGTCAGTCTCTGATTTAACTTCTAACCTATTTGCTTGTAAGAAGTCATGGTCAGTGTCCACTGTGACTCAAACTGTATGGTAAATTAAGAGAAAAAGGAACCAGTTTGTGGATTGATAGTGATGTAACTAAGTATGTTTATTAGCTGAGTGTTCGTAGATAGTGATGTAACTGAGTTTGTTAGCTGAGTGTTCGTAGATAGTGATGTAACTAAGTGAGTTTGTTAGCTGAGTGTTCTGGTTGTGCGCAGCAGTGTGTTTCTTTTTTTTTTAATAAAGATTTATTCACTTTATTATTACAGTCAGATATACAGAGAGGAGGAGAGACAGAGAGGAAGATCTTCCGTCCGATGATTCACTCCCCAAGTGAGCCGCAACGGCCGGTGCGCGCCAATCTGAAGCCGGGAACCTGGAACCTCTTCCAGGTCTCCCATGTGGGTGCAGGGTCCCAAGGCTTTGGGCCGTCCTCAACTGCTTTCCCAGGCCACAAGCAGGGAGCTGGATGGGAAGTGGAGCTGCCGGGATTAGAACTGGTGCCCATATGGGATCCCGGGGCTTTCAAGGCGAGGACTTTAGCCGCTAGGCCCAGCAACAGTGTGTTTCACACTTGGTGTCGGAGAACTGTGGCACCTAGGGCTGCAGTTCTGAACTTGGTATTGCGTAGTCAGTAGGTGTTTTGTGGGTTAGGGAAAGCCAGGGTGTTTTGGTAGTTGTCTGGCTGTAGTCATTGATATTTTAGTGTTTTTATTCTTTCTTCTGTGCTTTGTTTGATTTTCCAAGTTTTCAAATATCGCAGTTTCCATCATCTTTATTCTTATCCTGAAAACAGTCCCCTCCCCCAGTCCCAGTCTCTGCTGTTCTCCGAATGCGTAGCATTTGGCGATTATTTTTGGTAGCAGGATTGTGGATGAAGTTTTGATGTTCTGAGATGACCTGGTGCAGTTTTCAAACCGCTGGTCTTAAGTTTAAATTGGTGCTGGTTTCTCGTTTATATGGTTCACAATTTGCAGTCATGTGAGATATTACTGCACATGAAAATACTGTGCCTCGGTGCTCGGATCCAGTGTTGTCTTTAAACAGAGAATAAATCGACGGCAAGTCACTTTCTGGTCCTTTCTCAGGAATTCCCTGGATGATCTCCTTGGGCCTCCTCCTAACCTGGAAGGCCAGACTGATGAAAGAGCCTTGCTGGATCAGCTGCACACCCTCCTGAGCAACACGGACGCCACGGGCCTGGAGGAGATCGACAGAGCGCTGGGCATCCCCGAGCTGGTGAATCAGGTAGGCTGTGGGTGTGCCTGTGCCCGGCACAGGAGCCCAGAGCCGTGGCCTTGTGCAGCTGTGTGTGGGGTACTCCTCCCGCTGACGTTACAGCACGCATTCATAGCATTTGTTAAAGCAGACTTTGTGAATGATGTCACTTCTAGCCAACTTCTGTGTTACGGACATGTCACATTTTAGTCAGCCATAGACATCTAATGAGCCTATAGTTTACAAATTACTGCCTTTTGTTAGTTATAAGTTCTTGTTTGTATAGATACCTATGCTTCCTAGCCAACCATTGTGTTCTCTGAGGAGGCAGGCCATTTTTTTTTTTCTGTTTAAATTAATCAGCTTGGACAAACTATTAGCTCTACCAGCCATCTGACCAGAGCACGGTTTCTCCTTTTCCTGTTTGTATGCCAGCTTCTTGATGATATGGCGTTTACAAATCTGTATTTCTGAAAGGAAGCTGGGGAGAGTGTCGGTGCTGGGACTGTGCACTGGGAGAGGGAGCTGGGAAGTGTCGGTGCTGGGACTGTGCACTGGAAGAGGGAGCTGGGGAGTGTCGGTGCTGGGACTGTGCACTGGGAGAGGGAGCTGGGGAGTGTCACAGTTGCTGACTGTTCTGGACGGTGAATGTTGACACTAGGGAGTGCGATGCAGGGAGATTCGGAGGTACTTGTGACACCCAGGTCATGTTGTAGAGTAGGCATTTGTAGAAATAAAATGAAGAG
Organism: Ochotona princeps; assembly: GCF_030435755.1. Lineage (NCBI taxonomy): Eukaryota > Metazoa > Chordata > Mammalia > Lagomorpha > Ochotonidae > Ochotona > Ochotona princeps. The sequence continues at coordinate 8,854,130 of NC_080853.1, read as the reverse complement.
TTCGGAGATGTTTGAGTTGGAGGCAGATGTTTCAGAGATAACTTCCTGTGGATGAAAATGCCCAAGCATAGAGTGTACGGAAAGGGAGGGTGGGGTTTGGGGCCACGCCCTGCGAGACTCTTGCTGATCATCCAGGAAAAGGCCGACTGTTCCAGGACATGCTGTTGCATGCTGGGAGAATGGTCCAGGCCTGTGACGGAACAGATGAAGGAGAATGCAGTTCTTGAGGCAGGTCATAGCACAACAGGCATTCTTCCTTCAGAATATGTAAGGTACATTTTGTGAGGTGATTAAGACACTAGTTGGAATGCCTGCATCCCGTATTGGAGTGCCTGGATTCAAGTCCCAAGCCTGCCCTCCATTCCAGCACCCTGTTCGTGTGTGTCCTGGGGGCAGCTGGGCAGCAAGTGATGGCTCGGATGCTTGGGTCTCTGCCACCGACGTGGGAGTTCCAGGCGGAGTCCCTGGCCTCTGGCCCTCACCTGCCCACTTGGGGAAATGAACCAGCAGTTGGGAGACCTTTGTATCTCTGCCCTTCAAATAAATATTTTAAAACATTTTTAATTTTTACTTTTTTCCCTGCCATCTGCTGATCCTTAACCTGTACATGTCCCAGCCCGTGGCGGAGTGATACCTGTCATGTGATTTCGTAAATACTTGTTAGACAAATTGATTCCTTCTGTTCTACTTTTTGCACCACCATGTTCATCTGGTGTATATGTGCCAACAGAATATGAACATTTGTTTATTTCTGTGGGTTCTATTAAAAAAATCGCCACTTGCTACCTTCAAAAGTGTAAAATTTAGGAGAATGGATTGACTGCAATGATTTTAATTGGTTTCTAGTTGGCGCGGGCGATCAACATTTGTTGCTGCACTGGTCTGGTTTGGAAGCACTTTTGTTTCTCCAAGTGTTTGATGGGTTATGATTATCTGGCTCATACAGTATCTGAGTGTCTCCCTGTGTCATATTTTGTGCCGGACAGTAGGACATAGTCCTGACAGAGAGGGTGTGTAGTGTGTCCTTGTGACACTTTGAAGATGATACGAAAGTCGCCTTGATTTTGCTTTTGGGATTGTGCAGCGTGATTGCACTGCGTTCCCTCGAAGACTTGCTTTGCTTTTTGAGCTTTCAAAGGTGTACTTCACTGTTCATTTTTGTCTTTGATGTCAAGGGACAAGCTCTGGAGCCCAAACAGGATGCTTTCCAAGGCCAAGAAGCAGCAGTGATGATGGATCAGAAGGCCGCGTTGTACGGGCAGACGTACCCTGCACAGGGGCCTCCGATGCAGGGAGGCTTTAACCTTCAGGGGCAATCACCACCTTTTAACTCGATGATGAATCAGATGAACCAGCAAGGCAACTTTGCTCTCCAGGGAATGCACCCAAGGGCCAACATCATGAGGCCCCGGACCAGCACCCCCAAGCAGCTCCGGATGCAGCTGCAGCAGAGGCTGCAGGGCCAGCAGGTAACCAACCGTCCTGGACGCCGCTCGGACCCGCTGGGCTCTGTGTTGACCTCGCTGTCTTCAGGTTCTTTTGGCTCATGTTCCTCAGAGCTCTTCCCATTGCTGTCTCTCTCTTCTCTCTCTTCTCAATCAAAAGAATTCCTTTTGTGTGCATTTCCATGTAAAATATGTACAGGTGACTCTTTGCCAGAGTCGTGCTTTTAGAACTGGATACTGGTTTTTTAATTGAAAGATCAGATATACAGAGAGGAAGATCTTCTGTCCATTGATTCACTTCCCAAGTGGCCACTACGGCCGGAGCTGAGCCAATATGATCTGAAGCCAGGAGCCTCTTTGGGGTCTCCCACGCGGATGCAGAGTCCCAAGGCTTTGGGCTGTCTTTGACTGCTTTCCCAGGCCACAAGCAGAGAGCTGGATGGGAAGCGGGGCCACTGGGATTAGAACCAGTGACCATATGGGATGCTGGCACACGCAAAGCAAGGACTAGGCGCTAGGCTACCGCGCCATCCCTTTAAACATTTCTTAAGGATTTATTTATTTAGAAGAGCTAAAGAGAGTGTGTGTGAGTGCACTTCTGCCTGTTGATTCACTCCCGGATGGCTGCAACAACCAGCCTGCACAAAGTTGGAGCCAGGAGCTTCTTCCACGTTTTCCATAGGGTGGCAAGACCCCAAATAATTATGTCATTTTCTGTTGCCTTAGCAGGGAGCTGGATTGGAAGAGCAGAGTGCAACTTGAACCCGGTGCAAGTCCTTAGTATAAGTAACCAAATAGTGGAGCCTCCTTGGTTTTAGCCAGTGTTTGGAACCTCTGATTTGTAGTTGTATAGGGCCAGAGTTTTTTACTTCCAACTAATGTTCCAATTTTATTTGAAAAGTTATTTTTTATTTGAGAGGTAGGAGTGGGTCTCATCCCCACTTACTGGGGAGTTGAAATCAAGAGCTGGAACCCAATCCAGGTCCCCCAGGCAGGCGCAGGACCCCAGCCACCTGAGCCGTCACTGCCCCTCTAGGGTCTCCGCCGACAGGAAGCTGCCATCCAGCTCCTGCCTTCTAATGTGTGATGTGGGCGTCTGAGTCACCCAATGCCTACCTCCCCGCAGGTGTCTTAGGACTGAATTTCTAGTGTGTGTCTAAAGTATGCTGAATTATTAAATGTGACAGAATTAAACTGCACAGGTTGACCAGTGACTGAGGGCGCCTGGGAAAGCTGGGCTTGTGGCTTCCTGGTACCATTTTACTTGTCACTTTCCTTCTTTTCACTAGAAGTTACTTAGGGAAAGGTGATAGAGGATGTACTTTATTCACTGCTGGTCTGAGCAACTTCAACCTGCTTGCTAAAGTGCCTGAACAGTCAGGAAGATTCTCTTTCAACTATAAAGTGGCACTTGTATTTTCTTCCCCATGTCAAACAGTAAGGCTTTATACATTAGGCAAGCACTTTCCATCATTAACATTTTAAAAGAAATGTTTGTTTTCGTCTGCTTGAAAGGCTGGGTGGTAGATGCCAGAAGATGTGGATAGGTACCTCTTGTCTCTTTTGCTTTAGTTCCCAAATGCCACCACAACCAGGGCTGGGAAGGGATTCTGTCTGGGGTCTCCTGTGGGTAGCAGGGGCTCAAACGCTTGGCTGTGACCTGCCGCTTCCTGGACGGCATGGGCAGGAGGCTGGGTGACGGGTGGAGGTGCTGCGCCTGGGCCTGGCACTCCAGGACGGGGTGCGGGACTTGGAAGTGGCAGCTTAACTGTGCCCCACACAGCACTCCCCTGCTTCGTTAGCTGTTTGCAGTGTGGAAGCATACTTGGTTCAGTTCGATGTGACATTTAACCAAATGAGTGGATTCAGAGGTGTCACTGTGACTGTATTGGGTGGCGCTGAGGGCTTGCTGAGCTGTTGGGGCATGTCAGCAGATTCCTTGCCATCTAACGAGCCTGCTTCACTTTAGTTTTTGAATCAGAGTCGCCAGGCACTTGAAATGAAAATGGAAAACCCAGCTGCTGGCGGTGCTGCCGTGATGAGGCCCATGACGCAGCCCCAGGTGAGTGTCCCGCGTCCTCAGCTGGGGCAGGAGCTGCTGGGCTCCCAGTCTGTGCTCCCAGTCTGTGCTCCCAGTCTGTGCTCCCAGTCTGTGCTCACTGCACAGCCCCTCACCTGTCTCCTGTTCTGTTCTTTTGCTGGTGGTGACAGGAGTCGGCAGAGGATTCCTTCGTTAAAATCACTCTGATTAGAGTTTTTTTGTTGTTGTTTGTTTTGTTTTAATGTGTAGGCAGTTGTTGTGTCAGAATAGCAGCTATCCCTTGGTTTTTAGGAACTTAAAATAACCTGTAAGCATTTCTGCGTTCCAGGATTATGAAAACAGGTGTTCATTTGATAAAATACAGTTCCAGTCTTAGTGATGGTCTGTTCTGGGAGGGAAGATTCACGTTCTGTGTCTGCAGCGGGTGGTGGGGAGAGGGCTTTGAGTCACTGATGGGAGGGAGGCAGATGGCTGACAGTCGCCTACTGTGGATGTTGTTTAAAAACAACAAGTGGTGAAATGTTTGGCTTATTGCCTTCTTGGGCCCCACTTGGAAGTACCTGTACAGTTGGTAACCCGACATCCTGTGAAAGTGGGTGGGATGGGGCCTGGCGGCGTGGCCTAGCGGCTAAAGTTCTCGCCTTGAAAGCCCCGGGATCCCATATGGGCGCCGATTCTAATCCCGGCAGCTCCACTTCCCATCCAGCTCCCTGCTTGTGGCCTGGGAAAGCAGTCGAGGATGGCCCAATGCATTGGGACACTGCACCCACGTGGGAGACCCAGAAGAGGTTCCAGGTTCCCGGCATTGGATCGGCACGCATCGGCCCGTTGCGGCTCACTTGGGGAGTGAATCATCGGACGGAAGATCTTCCTCTCTGTCTCTCCTCCTCTCTGTATATCTGACTTTGTAATAAAAATTAAAAATCTTTCAAAAAAAAAAGTGGGTGGGATGCCCTACAAAGAGATGGAGAAAATTAGTATCTTGCAAAGGATGCCCTGAGCTGAGCTGTAGAGCTGTCGCTTCCTCACTTAGCATGCAGATCCTAGCACCTGGCAAGCTCTTCTCTTCTCCCTCCAGAAGGTTTAGATGAGATTACTCCGTCTTCCCTAGTGGGTTCTTGCTTGTCTTGAGTGGAACCCTGTAACCCTATCCCCTTCTTGCTCCATCCCATTGCCCCAACACGTTCTCAGTCTTCTCTTTAATAGTTTTATTTCCTGGTTCCTGAAGAGTTTGTGTTCAGATTCTATCCCTAACTGTTCTGTCACTTTAGCTACATTGAAAACTTGACAACTTTTTTCCCTCGGCACCAATAACCACCAACCCCTTTTCTAGCCTGAAAGTTTTTATCATAAAGACTGGGTGGTGGTTTTCCCTATGCCCTGATGCAGCGCAGGGGTCTCCTGTGTAACAGCACTGTTTTCTTGGTTGTTGGCAGGGTTTTCTTAATGCTCAGATGGCTGCCCAGCGCAGCCGAGAGCTCCTGAGTCATCACTTCCGACAGCAGAGGGTAGCCATGATGATGCAGCAGCAACCCCAGGCCTTCAGCCCGCCCCCCAACGTGACCGCCTCCCCCAGCATGGATGGCATTTTGGCAGGATCTGCGATGCCACAAGCACCGCCACAGCAGTTTCCATATCCACCAAATTATGGTAAAGTTGACAGGGAACGGGCATCTCTCCCCAGAGTGACAGTGGAAAGGACTTGAGTGTCCTGAGAAGCAAACACTGTTCAGCCCCTCTCCTTACTTGTGTGTCGCGGTGTAGGAGAACAGGCCAGTGGCAGGAATGTACTGTGTGGGCTCTGCAGGTCCACTGCAGGGGCACCTCAAGAGTGACACTGATTTCTCTGTAGTTCTGCCTTAAAGAGTCTCTAGGATGCTGTGGGGTTCAAGCTAAACACCTTGGATGCAGCCCACCCACCTTGGGACAAGAACTCTTCCCTCTCAAGGCCAGGGTGCAAGTGGAGAAAGTCCTCTGAGCATGGCAAGGCCATGAAGCCACAGCCTGTGGGTGATCAGACAGGGAGCCTGTGTGTGCTGAGCCCCGTGCTGTCACCGCCATCCTGACTAGAAGCAGGGACGCAGCCCCTTGTACCTGTTCCCTTTGGGAAGGGATAATGAGGTTACTACAGAAAGCTGATGATCTGAGAAGGAGGCATGAGCAGTCATTTCTTTTTCTTTCATGTTTCAAGGAATGGGACAACAGCCGGACCCAGCCTTCGCAAGAGTGTCCAGTCCTCCGGATGCAGTGATGTCACCAAGAATGGGTCCTTCCCAGAATCCCATGATGCAGCACCCTCAGACTGCACCCATGTATCAGTCCTCAGAAATGAAGGGCTGGCCATCAGGAAACCTGGCCAGGAACAGGTAAAGACCAGTGCCATCAGAAGTTAGTCCCATCCTAGTGCCCAGAGTCCAGGAAAGTAACCTGTATGCACTTTGAGCCACGTTCGGTTGGAGAGCTCAGCAGTGCGGGTTATTGAGTGTGCTGTTTGGTGCTGAGTGCAGACAGCGTGAGAAATGGAGGGCAGGCTCTGGGGAAGATCCTCTTCGATGCTAAAATGGTGTGATGGCCTCCATGTGTGCTCTGTGTTGCTCAAGCAACTCTAGGGGTAACCGTGCACTTTCTTTGTAGCTCCTTCGCCCAGCAGCAGTTTGCCCACCAGGGAAATCCTGCAGCGTATGGCATGATGCACATGAATGGCAGCAGTGGTCACTTGGGACAGATGACCATGCACCCCATGCCCATGTCCGGCATGCCCATGGGTCCTGATCAGGTATGCGATGGCTCCCTTTTTGAAGAAGTTTCTTGTGCTCTGAATAGAACCTTCTTCCCTCTGTGATCTATAGGTTCTAAGTAGGTTTTAACTTCGGTGTCCTGCTATAAATTAAAAAATATAGTAATGGAAAACCAAAAAGGAGGAAAAAACCCAAATATGTTTATTAGAAAAACTTTGGGTTTGAAGGCATTTGGCATTCCATTCTTTGATAATGTGTGATCTAAGCCAGAGCTAGGGTGCAAGCCTTCACTGGAGACAAAGGGATTTTGTGTGTGTGTGTGTCATGTTAACAGCTTGTTTTGTTCCTGTTCTCTCTGATTGCTAACAGAAATATTGCTGACGTCTGTGGACCAGGTCCTCTGAGATCACCGTCAGGTGACCCTGTGCAGGGACCGTCGGGCGGGAGAGTCGTTTGGAGTGTCCCATGTGGTTTCCGTCCAGGGTGTTGCAAGCGATGACGTCCGAGCCAAATGGACTTCTAAGCTGCAGCGCAGTGTCTGCCTGTCTCCTGGTGTCCAGAGGACGAGCATTTCTGGTGTCACTCCTCCCAGGGATGCGACTCTGGAGATACGAGGTGTCACTGATCGCAAAACTCCCTTGTGTCACTTCTTTCTGCCTTGATAGCCAAAGTCTTTCAGATCAGTGTAGGTGGCCAGAGGACATCGGAGAGAGCGAGAGCAGTGTTGGACCAAGAACACAGTCGCAGTCCTGTGTCCGTCTGTGCTGAGCGCTTCCCTTGGAATTGGCTTTCCCTACGCGCGCCCTTGGCTGGTGGTGGTGAACACTCTGTCCCTGACGAAGATTTCGGAGTGTCCCCACGTTCTGTAATGCTTCACCTCTAGGGATTGTCATCCATGTCGGATGGCTTTGCAGAAGGGAAAATGAGATGACAGTATTTAATTGCAGCAGTAGCAAAAGTTTTACATGCTAGCGTGCAGCTGAGTGCACTTTATTTAAAACAGAAGGATAAATGCAATATTCTTGAGGTCTTGAGGAGTGAACCACATTCCTGGTTTTTGTCTAATCTGTTGGACAAGAACTACGATTTTTTTTCTTTAAATACTAGTGTCACCCTTTGCCTATATGGTAGAGCAATAATGCTTTTTGAAAATAAACTTGTGAAACTCAAGGCCAGGTACTGCATTCTGAATCAGAATTTTGCAGTGTTTCTGTGAATAGCTTTTTTTTTTGTAAATATGACCTTTAAAATATTATATTATGTAAAATATGTATATATCTTTTTTTTTAGATCACAGTAACTCATTTTTACAGAGTTTGTGAAGATAAATATTTAACATTGCTGATTTCAGTAGCTCAGTGCGGTGGGCTGCCAACACAAGAGCCCTGCCCTCAACTGTGTGGCGTGGGCAGGGACCGCGGCCGGCAGCTCTGTCTCCTCCAGCCTGCGAGGCCTCACCCCTATCCATCTCATACTCTAAATGCTTCTAAAAGATCAGTTACTTAGATGTAGGCATTTTAAATTAAAAAGAAAAAAATCTGCCAAAACCAAGCACTTTTGTTAATTTAGGGGGAAAGAATGAATATATGGAGATAAATTCTTTTTAAAAATCAGGAATCAAAAATAAGCAGTTTGATTTAAAAGAAATCTGGCTTTTTTTTTTTTTAGTCCATAAATGAAACAGTAGCAATTCTTTGTTTTTAATTAAGTTGTCTTTTCATCCATTCTGGGAGGATTTTGGTGGCTAGGACCCAAATCCCATGTGAGTTCCCAGGAGTAAGCTTGGGCGTGTTCCCTTGCCCTTCTGCTCGCACGACGTGGTAGCGACGTGCCCATGAGTTAGAGCAGTGTCCCTAAGAGTGGTCTGCTGGGGTCTGGATCCTGTACACCCCCTCTTCAGTCCACCTCGTCTCCTGCAGCTGCCTTCCCCCGACACCTGTACAGTGACTTAGGAGCAGGGGGAAAATCGAGTTTTAATTATTTTATTGGGGTTAATTAGGTTCAAAACAGTTTCATAGAGCTGGGTTTTTGGAATATTTATGAATTTCAAAGATCTGCCAGCATCGGCATAATTTTCTAGCAATACTATAGTAATACTACAATAACTTTTTTACAGTTGTTTTTCACACCTTCACCCCGTCTGAAGGAAGTGGGTAAGATGGCTTGATTGGGAAGAGCATCGGCCCTGATGTTCCCAGAGCCACCACTAGGGGGCACTTTGCTTTTTCCCAACAGCGTATAGAGCATTTTGAGTCTCCTACCCCTTCTCCACTGGTGTTAAAGTTGGGATTATAAATCCATAGACTTCCCCTCGTTGTACTTTTCTGGTGACCCCTTCTCCTGTCTGCTGGGTTCAGGTAGCGCAGAGGACAAGTCTGTCCTGACCAGCCGTGTCGGATGTGTTTTGCACTCCGACAGAACTCCGAACCCAGCAGGAGCTCGCCGCCTGCCCTCCTCCCTCAGGCCTGGCTCTGGGCTCACCTCCTTTTTATATGAGGGACAATTTAAATTTATTACAAGTGTTTATATTTTCTACCTATTCATCTTATTGGTGCAAACTCAAGATTTCGATTCTCTTTTGATCAGTGCCATCTTTGAGACATTTAGTTTTTTAATCTTTCTTGCCCTTTTATCTGTTATGGATGATTCTCTTTGTACTCCTGCTGCCAGCCTCTCTCCACCCTTTCTTCACCCCTCCGCAAACCTAGGTGTCTCTGGATGACCAGGACAAGTCAGTTTTTCATCTGCTTTTAGAAATGTGGGATATTTCCAGTACCTACCTTTTGTTTGTTTTGCTGAATCCAAAGATATATAAATTAAAAATATATTTTGTGACGCTCAAAATGATATAACACATACATGTTTTTTCCTTTACAAAAATAGAAGCAGCATTAATGTTCATATTAATGCCACTTTTAAAATTGCATCTGGATCAAAAGGTGTAAATATCATACACAGTACTGCTCAGACTCAGCGTTTACTGTCTGTGGTGGGAGAGTGGAGAGCCGGCTCCTGTCCTCGCAGCTAGGTACAAGCAGCTGGAGAGAAATGAGGCGGATTGCCCGTCACCCTTGCCTGTACAGAAGCTGGGGCAGCGTCCCCAGGCAGCATGACATGTCAGGCCTGCTGTCAAGCAGCGTGAGTGGCTTTCAGCCGCAGGGTCACTGTGCAGCAGTGAGCAGCGTGTCCTTCCCAACGTGTGGACGTTTCAAGATGGAAATGTCAGGCCGAGAGCAATATCTCAATTCTCAGGAATTGATTTAGAGTATTAAGAATGAATTTTGTTTCAGTCGAGTTTACATTAAGTACTGCTTTAGAATTCTTTCATCCCTCAGACCCCCGAGACCACGAGAGATGACTTCAGAAGGTGGGGTGCTGAGCTGTGACTGCTTCGCTGGCCGTTTTAGATGTTACTGTAAATAAAGGTTTCTATTTAAAGTTCGAGTCTACCAGCTTGTTTTTGTTGTTTTGTTGAAGAGGTTAAAGAAACCTATTTCAGGTCATGGTGGCAGTTTGTGCACCATTTGGACAGGTGGCTGGGACACTGGGTCCCCTCACCTGGGAGCGCCCAGCTTAAGTCCTTGCCCCGGCCCCAACGCCAGCTTCTCAGAGGGCCTGGTGGAATTCTTGACTGCTGGCGTTGGGCCTGTCCCAGCCTCTGTACATTTGGGGACTGAAAGAAAATAACGCCCCTCTCCACCCCCAGGAACAAAACCCTTGGCAACTGTTGCCAGGTTTGGGACACTGCAAAAGCTAGAACTGTTGTTACAAAATGTAAGGACTTCCCCGGTTGGTAAGTTCACTGAGCCGGTCACGGCAAAAGCCTCCGTGATGTATTCAAGGTTTTGCATTCGAGGTTCTGGCCCGTCTGGTACACAAAGCCACTACGGTGCACTTACCTGTGTGGTTTCTTGAAGTCTGATACATTTTAGATACTGATTTACAACCGTTTGTTCCCAGCTACACATTTCTCTAACCCTGCAGCATCTCCTTGGAAAAAGGTACTTGTGGCTAGTATCTTGAATTCTTTACAAAACAAACACAGCAGAACACTCCTGGGAATTAACAAAAAGTCAAACGTTTCTTCATATTTAACTGCTGGTCATTGGCTGAGGTTTTGAACACTGTAGGGCAAAACTTCATTACAAATATGATTTAAAATGGGGCAGACCAGTACCTTCACCGACAGTTCTGGGCTAAGAGGGACCGCGGGGCATGGGGTCTGTGCGGCAACACAAAGCTCACAGTGGCAAGGGGTTTTCTCTGACAACTGGCCACAGGGCGTTTATTTGCACAGCACTCTGGAAAACCGGGATTTCTTATTAGTCAGATTCCCCTGTGTTCCCGTGTGGGTTACACATCAGCAGTCCTGTATATACAGCCAAGTCCATGTCCACAGCGGCAGCCGGGGCACTCGGTCAGCTTGGTCCCCCTCTTGGATGCTGCTTACACAGGGCTCGCCGTCTAGCATCTGCAATGCGCCCCAGTCCTGCTGCCGCTGAGTCCCTCTGTGTGATGAATCAGAATACGAGCATTTTAAAAACGGGTTGTCTCTCCCCCTAGATTGAGAAAAATTCCAGTGACTTTCACCCTTGGGGAATTTCCAAGAGGCCGTCTCCACTGTTCTCCCTCGCGAGCCTCCTGGGGACGGTTAGTGGTGACTTTCTGATAGGAAATGCGTTCTGTGTGGCTGGTGAGGTATAATCCTTCAAAGCAAAAGCAGGGGCACGAGTGGGTTTCCCGAGGCTCTCCACTCCCGCCGGGCATCCCACAAGCAGGCTGTGTCTGTCTTGGGCCTCGTGGCCCGCAGTCCCGGCCTGCTGGAAGTCATTCGAGGGCTCTCACTGTCTGTGTGCACTCAGGCGAGGCCTCTTGGTTCTGGAGGTCCATCTGCAACTCGGCTTAACCTTCCCAGCCTTCCCACAGCTGTCCCCTGTGGAACAAAACACACTGTGAGGATGCTCGCTCCCTCAGGGCAGGAAGCTCTCTGCGTGGGACCCTGCTACCACCTGTTGACCTTGCTTCTGGCCCAGGGGAATGTGGAAGGAGACAGCAGGCCCCAGAGGAGCTGGTCCGATGTTAGCTGAAGAGCTCACCATGCACACCCAGGCACGGCAGCTCACACGGTGACTACAGGTAAATTCTCTCGCCTGTCTGTGTTTCCGAGCTTCCTCAGTGAAGCCTGAAGACCCCATTTACAGGATCGGTGAGGTTACCACGGTCGTCACTGAGGGTCCCCCCACGCCAACCCCTTTCCTGTTGGTTGCAGTTAGGAAGCAGTGCCATGGGGGTGTGGGTTGGGCTTTCTGGATGCCATTGGACGAGGCTGGGCTGTACCGCTAAGGGCCCAGCACACCCTTTGCCATCCGCAGCCTTGTTTGGCCATTCTGACACTGAAGGGCTTGTCGCCTCTTCAGTGATAGCCCAGGAGCATGCATGGCAAGCGTGACACGTATGTCCCTGGGTGCCTCCATCTTCTAGGCCTGCCGCCGCTGTGGGAACAGCAAGGCAGCGGGCAGGGACATGCACACAGAAAAGCGACCGGCAAACCGACTCACAGCGATTTGGAGGAAGGTCTCTTCATGTCTGGCCACTTTCGACGCTGAAACTGCCTACATTTTCAAGTGTCAAAAGGAAAAGGGATGTTATCACCAAGAGAGTCGTTCCCAAAGGGCTACACACACAAGGTATCCCGGGTGCCAGCCATTCCCGGTGGAGCAGCAGGATGGGCTGGGATGGTGCTTTCTCTAGGAGCAAAGGACAAAACACAGTACCTGTATTGTTCATAGCTGCCTCCATCTTTGAGTCCTAGATGAGGAAGTAAGTAGAAAAGGAAGAGTTGAGAGTAGTGACAAACTCTACCTGTTCAATGAACAAATCCCACCAACCCAGAAAGCCTCCTGAAGGCTTTCACCACCATCCTGGAAGTGTCCCCAGACCACAGCATGGGAAGCCAAGGGCCCTGAGAAAGGTAGGCAGAAGGGAGATGCCACTGTCGCTGGGTCCTCAGGCAGGTCACCTGGGGAACTGGTGGGGTCAAGTGCATGGGTTTTTGGAGCCTGCCCAGTGAGCTCACTGTACTTGTCCACAATGAAGGTCAGATGTCAGGGCTGTCCGGGCCTTATCAGCGAAGGCATCTAGGGCCCTTGGCACTGGTGCACTGCTCAATTCCCGGCCACTCTGATCACCATGGGGGCCCTTGACAGGTGGAGGGAGGTTAGGGCCCACTGAGGAGAAGCCGGGGTCACCCCCAGTTCCCAGAGAGCAGTACGGCTACATGTCTCAGTCTGATAGCAGCAGCTGCGCCCTTCCTCCCAAGTCACTTGGTGCTCTGTTGACCTAACCAGAGATGCCCTCCTGGAGGGAGGGATGGGGCCCTGGCTCTGCCTTGGCTGCTCCCTCAGCGCTTGCTGTGCCCATTAAGAGGGCACTTCTCCCTTTCTGGCAAGGGATAGGGGTGCGAAAGGCAATGTTAAAATACCCAGTTGGCATTCTCAGCACTGCTGAGTGCATCCCATGTGGGATGGGGAGGGGTTGCCCAAGGCTCCTTCACCCCATGTTCTGTGGACTTCATTTGCCACCCTCTCCCGCCCCCCGTGCCTGTGTCCCTGCTCCCGGCTGTGTCCCTACAATCTCCTTGCCCATGAAGCCACAGGGACATCCCTCCAGGTGGAGACCATCTCACTGCCCAGGCCCTCCCTGTTCCCCGATGGCCCTTGACGGACAGAATCTCAGCCCCACTGTGGCCTTCGTGGTCCTCCCAGGAGGACACCTCCTGTCCCCCACGCTTCCCTCACCCCTGGCCTGGGGTGGCCGCTCACCTAGGTCCATGTTCCGGGTGCGGGGGTTGCACTGCTTGGAGCCCTTGCACCCCCGCAGCTCCATGAGCTGCACGTGGAGCTGGTTAAGCACATCCCTGTCCAGGGTGTTCACGGCGTTCATCAGCTGAGCGGGAAGAAGGCAGTCAAGCAGATGAGCTCGGGGCCTCCCCACCCTAACTCCCACACCTGTCGTGCAGGTGCTGGGGAGGTGTGGCCTGCTCCCCAACCTCTACTGTAGCCGCAAGGGGGACGTTTGAGGGGGAGAGGGATGTTTCCATTTCCAGACCCACTAGATCCTGTCTTGATGAGAGTAAAAGCCGTGTCTGTGGGGGCCAGTGCTCTGGTCACGGGGTTAAGCTTTTCCCCTGCGAGTACTGCTTGAGTGCTGGCTGCTCTGCTGCTGATCCAGCTCCCTGCTAATGCACCTGGGAAGGCAGCAGCAGATGGCTCAAGTGCTTGGGGCCCTACCAGCCACATGGGAGACCCAGGTGGAGTCCCAGGCTCAGCGCTGGCCATTACACCCATTTGGGGGATGAAACAAAAACAAAACAAAAGTCACATCAGCGTACTTCCTATGTACTTGCAAGGCACTGGCCCGATAGCTTCCCTTCCTGCTTTGAGCTCAGCAGCCTTTACTGTCTGCAGCCTGCACCCACCTTGGTCGGAAGGAAGGTCTGGGAGCTCCCAGTGATGGACCGAACTGTTTTTCTCTGCCAGCGTTTCTGGTAAAAGGGCTGACCCCTGAGTAGGAAGGTGGGCCATCTGCATGGCGACCAGAGCAGTGGGACAGCAGACACTGGCAACACACAGCTCACGCAGGAAAGGTTCTAGGCGTGGGCTGGCATGGCATACAGAGGGTGAAGCTGCCCCTGACACGGACATACCATCCTGGAGTGCTAGGTCGAGTCCTACCCCCTCCTGCTTTGATCCAGCTCCCTGCCAATGTGCCTGGGAAGGCACCAGATGATGGCCCAAGTAACTGGACCCCTGCTGCCCACATGGGAGAGCTGCTGGCTTTGGCCTGGACTAGACCTGCCTAAGGGAGCCACTCCCTCAGACTGAACCAGCAGGTGAAGATGTCTTCTCTCCCTTCCTCAATGTTCTTTAAGGGTGGAAGGATAGACAGCCCAAGGCTACATGAGAGAAACTGCCTCCCTTGCTCCTCATGTGTCCCGGTCGCTCTGCTGGGGCTGCTGTGTTCCCTGTGTGTGCCTTGGGCAGTTCTCCATGGCTTCCTGACTCTCTTTGGGAGACTCGGTGGGATGTGGGAAAAACACTGTCACCTCCTCGAGGGGTGCAGGACATGCTGGTGGTACCCTCCGCCTCCACCCCCATCTTTGCTGCCGTGCGTACCTGGTAGGGGTCGGTGTTGAGGTCGAAGTACTCAAGGAAGCCCGTGGCAAATTCACAGAAGAGGAAGTTGTGGGTCTCATTGATGGTCCTCAAGCACCAGTATGTGTTGTTGTTGGCGCTGGTGCAGGCGCAGAAGGGCCCCACTGCCAAGGAGTGTGCCAGCAGGACATGGCTGTGGCTGCCAGGAATGCCATCCCTACTCCCACCCCACCCACCCACCCCCGCCAGCTCCGGAGTGGACAAGCACTGCGGATCCTAGACATCGGGAAGCGCCCCTGAGCTCCCTCCCCTGAACTCCCCTGGCCCTTGGGGTCCCAGGCCGCCCTTCCCTGTCCGGGCTTGCTCACACGTCCACAGCGGGGCCGTCTGCCAGTGCTGGTTGTCGTGGGTGAAGCATGTGAGGCCCGGCATGCTGCACGTGTCGTTGTTCTGCAGGCGCTTGAGCAGCTTGCGCAGCTTCTTCTTGCGTTTCTGTTCCCGCAGCAGCCACACCTTGTCCTTCTCCTGCAGTCCCTTCCTGGGGGCACATGGGGTGCAGGCCTGGGGCCTCAGTAATCCGCATCTGTGTTTCACTTGGCCCTAGAGCACTGGCGTAGCCATCCAGGGTTCGCCACGGCTGGTCCAGGCAGAGCTGGGCCCAGAACGGGGTCTCCTCACTGCCTGTGGCCTGTGTTGGTCCCCGAGGCGGCAGCAGGTCAGAAGGGGGTGGCTCCTGGGACCCTACTCATGCCCCCTCCTTCCCGAGTCCTGCCCCTGCTTGCTGCTGGACTTGCCCACATCTTGCCACAAGGAGGCGCCCGGAGACCTGCTCAGGCTCCCAGGATGGCCACACTGCTATGGCAGGATGGGGGTGGGAGGGGGCTAGGGCGCGGCTTTGCTTGTCACAGCAGTGGCCTCAGGGGCCTCCTTGTCACAGCTCCCTCTTACCTGAAAGGATGCAGGCTGGAGCCCTTGTGCTTGAGGCGGCCTTTGTGCTGGTTGTGGTAGCTGAAACAGATGCCCAGCCCAGGTCTCAGTCCCTTGCAGGGCCAGCTGGGGTCCCCCGGACACCCCCACCATGCACATGGGGCAGGGCAGCCTGCTTGATGGGCTCTTCCCTGCTGGGGAAGATGAGGTCAGGGCCAGGTGTGGCTTAGGTGGCGTCCCTTCCACCCGTCCACGCACGGGGTGAAGCTGGGGTGTGCAGGCTTTTCCAGAAGCCCAGCTCCAGCACCGGGTCAGGTGGTGCTGGACAGAGCCGCTGCAGACTTGGGTCCTTAGTGGACCTCGAGCCCCGGGGGCAGCTCTGCCACCTCGCGTGGGTGCTGCAGGCCCGGCTGGCTGAGGGTTCATCCCAGGCTGAGAGGAAGGGGACAGAGGAGCAAGCCGGGAGCGCCCAGGGCCCTGCCACCTCCTCACCTGATCCTGGGGCAGTCGCACTCCTCCGGCCGCTTCTTCTTCAGGTGGCCCCGGACTTCCCGCAGGTTCTTTATTTTGTTCTGCAGGGTTTCGATCTGAGGAAGGGAGTAAGAGGTGGCCTTGAAACTCTGCCAAGGCCAGGCGGGCAAGGCAGCCATGGTCTGTGCGAGCCGCAGTCGGCCTCGCCGCCTGGGCTTGGTGGTGGCAGCAGTGGGACCCGCCGCTGTGGCTCCACCTGCCGAAGGAAGCCCCCTCCCCTCACACCAGGCTCCAATGAAGGAGCAGGACTGTCCTGCCCACCGAGAGCTCCCCTGTCCCCCTAGGCTTGTGCCAAGGACAGGCTGTAACACAGGCACTCGCCAGGGGTGCTGGGATACCATGGCCCCCCATGGGGCTCTCACCTCGTGGTCGATGTGCAGCTTGTGGTCCTTCCACGCCTGCAGGGACCTGTACAGGTCCAGGTCGCACTGGACCGTGTCGTTTTCTAGGATATAGCACCTGTTCGAGAGATGGGACATGTGCGGCTCTCAGGGGGTGTGTCCAGGGCCAGAAAGGTGTGGGCAGCTGGCACCAACACCCACCGCGCCCCCTCACCCCCGACCTCCGCCTGCACTCACCGATGTGTCACTTTGATGGGGTTGGGGGATGAGTAGTCTGGAAGGCCTCCGGTGCCACTGAAGTCCCCCCCATCCTTGTCGTCTTGTTCCTTGGGGGCCCCTGGCCAGCGCCTCTTGGTGAGGTTGCGGGGCTGGGAGGTGCCAGCCAGGCCCACATGGTACACCTTGCCATCCACCTCAATGGGCACAGAGCGGATGGAGCGACTGTGTGTGTAGCTGGCCTTGTACTCTGTGTGGGAGGGGGAGTCTGGTTAGGGGGGCTGGGATGGGCTGGTTGGTGTCTCCAGGAGGGTCCTCCACCACAGGCACCTGATCCCAGATGAGGCAGCTACGGCAAGTCCAGACCATGGCAGGACACTTGGCCCTAAAGGGGACGGAGCCTTGGGCAAAGTGCAGGGTGGTCACCCATGGCCCGAGGCCTCGCGTGGGAGCTGAGACACATGGCTGTGGGTGCCAGCACTAGGAAAGAGAAAGGCTTGTCTCACGCAGGTGGGATGTGGAGTGAGGGTACAAAGGTCTTGAGAGAGGGGACTTCCGAGGGAATGTTAGGACGGGCATTCTCACATCGCAGTGCCCGGGTTATACATCTAACTGGCACCGTGTGGGGCATCCAGGATGAACTGTTCCTGGGCTAACTGTACGGCCATCTGGGGAGTGAATCAGCAAATGGAAGAGCTCTGCCTCTTGCTTCGTAACTACCTTTGAAAGAAATAAATATTTAAAAGCAAAAATGAACAGGAGAGCTGCCTTGCAGCCCAGGTTCCACAGGGTTAGGATGGGCAGAAGCCTGCAGTGTAGTGGGTCCTGCCAGCTCTGCCCGCTTCCTCTGCCAACTTCCTGTTTCAGTCTGGCCCGTTAGGGCCCGCAGCCAGACAAGCCTAGGCTTCGGCTGCATCCCAGGTGACCACTAGAGGGCGACCGAGCAGGACTGCCTGGAGGTGGGCTGCAGAGCCATTTTCACTGCTCAGGCCCTTGGGGCAGAGGTGGTGTAGGTCACAGGGGCCACAGCGGGCAGAGAGCCAGTCATCAAAGAGCAGATGCTGTGTGGGTCCCCTGCTGGGAGGTCTCTATAGGGGGGCCTTAACTTCGCCAGGGAAGCAGAGGGCACAGGCATGGGGGCAGCCAGAGGGTCGGCTTTGCAAACACTGGGGGCTCTGGTGGTGACTGGCCACACTTAGCACTGCTCAACGCAACATTCTAAACTTCTAGTCACCCCATAAGGGTGTTCAATGCCATGAAGACAAAGAACTCACGCCTCCAGTTCAGCCAGGGGAAGGGAAATGGGCCACACGAATCAGCAGCCTCTGCACCCAGGTACTGTGATGTGGGTCTCCCAGGCAGCGGCTTAACCCACAGCACCACCACACCGCCCCCCCCCCCCCGCATGGTACTGTTGGGAGCTGGGTTTGAGTTCCAGCTCTGTGAACGTGTACCCAGGCAGCCAGTGGTGCTGGCTCAGGCAGTTGGCTTTTCCACCCGTGGGGAAGACCTGGGTCGAAGCCCCAGCTTGTGGGAGCTCACACCCTGGCCAGCCATGGCCGTGGCTCTGAACACAAGTCACACCTCGCCTCTCAGGGTTTCCTGTTACCACCCTGTCTGTGTGCAGGTGGCCCAGCCCATGCCCGTCCCGCCCCCGTTGCCCTCACTGATCTTCCCAGCATGCCCCATGCCATCAGCCAACCTCACATCTTGTCTACTGCTTGCTGCCCGTGCTGGCGTGGGCGGCTGGTGCAAGCTTTGGCTGTGGCCCTGGCGATGGAGTAATGGGGCATCCTTTTGGGCACTTGGCTCGCCTGTGCCACCCGCCATGTCCAGGCCTCCACACTCACTCTTCTTGAAGAACTTCTTGTGGCGTCCGGCCAGGCTGAGCTTGTAGTCCCCGCCACTGTCGCAGGTGCAGGTCTCGCTGCCCTGCCCGTAGTACTTGGGCACAAGGTTGGAGAGCGCCCTGCTTCCGCCGCCGCCGCCGCCAAAGCGCATGGGGCCCTTGCACTTGTGCAGCTTCAGCCTGCCTGCGGCGTCCTCCACGCACTGCCACTTCTGTGGGACACAGCGGGCTCAGCTGCATGGTGGCCAGCTCCAGGTGCCCACACCCAGGCCCTGGCCCTCCCCTGGGATCCGCAGCACCCTCGCCCACGCTGCTCCTTGGCTTGCGTGCAGCTGGAGGCCTCTCTGGTTCTCTGCTCCAGCGTTACCTTCATGAAAACCTACACCCCCAGGCCAGACAAGTGCACGCGGTCGAGGTGCGCGCCACCTGTTGCTCCAGTCCAGTACTTTCTAACTCCCTCTCCTGTTGACCCCATCCTCCCCTAAGCTATAGCTCCCAGCAGCAGGATTCTGAGCCCTCCCTTCTGCACCTGTTCCACCTGCCAATCAGACAGGACCCAGATCTGCTGCCCTGTGCTGTTGGGCACGGCCCTGCGAGCTCCGGGGTGTGTGCCCTGAGCCACCCCAGCCCTGGCTGCTTCCCTCCCTTCTCTGCCAGGCCCCACTCACCCTGCCCCGCCGTGTGCCTGCGCCCAGGCCAGGTGACCCGCACTTCCCATCTCTGCTGCCCTTCCCAGTGCCGCACACGGAAGTGGGCGGTGGGCACTGGCCTCGGCTGCTCTTGGAGCCCCCAGGGCACAGCTGGGAGGGTGGCAGCAGGTCTCACCTGCCCCAGCTGCTCACACGCCGTCTGGTACTCAGCGCGCTGGCACAGGTCCTTCACGCGCTGGTACCTGGGCAGGAAGTTCTCCTCCTGGGCATCGACTTTGTCGCTGTCACGCTTGTGCAGCAGTTTGCTGTGGGGTGGGAACAGGAGGTGAGAAGCTCGCTTTGGAGCCTGCTGACGGGAGCATCCTCCCCTGGGGCGTGCAGGTGCAGCCTGACCCCAGTCCAACTTAGAGGTTGGGTGCTACCAAGGCAGCACGTGACGGTAAGGAGTCTAGGAACCAGGGACGCTGCTGTGTAGCTGTGGGGAGCCACGCAGGGCGTGCATGACCCGCACACGGACTCCCTCCCACCCACAGGGACGCACGTGGGCTTCACTCGTGGCTGGGGCTTAGGATGCAGTGCCCTTGTCCTTGCCACCCCCTGTGGTGACATCTCTGACGCCCTGGGATATGGGGCCACTTAGTCTGCACCCCCAGAACCTGGCACTCACCCCCTTTCGACTAGAAAGGAGTCCCGCCAGACCCTCATTTTCTTCTTCAAGTGAAACCTGCAGAAAGCACACATCCAGCTCTTAGCCACCAGCACCCAGGGCAGCAGGGCCACGGCGCCCCCTGGTGGTCGACACCACACACAGCCGCTGTCAGGGACTCTGGTCTTCTGCTTTGTGATCCTTCAGGCCCTTGCATGGCTGCCATGCCCCAGGGATGGGGGTTGGGGGAGACTCACAGGCTGAGAAAGATGATGCCATGGCCTGCTCCCCACCAGCTCCAAGGGTCCCAAGTCCCATTATTCTCCTCCATCCCCAATCCTCGGGCCTCATGACTGGGTGGGGAGGCTATCTGGAGGCAGGGTCCCTCAGGGCAGTCACCTGTGCACAGACACACAGCCTGGGTCCTGGAGGAGGCCAGGGCCACAAGAGGTGCCTGGAAGCCAGAAGCCAGAAGCCAGGAGCAGTTACGGCGCTGGCCGCCAGGTGCTGCTGTGGCCACAGTGGCCATGGTTCTTCCCATTCTGTCCTGACTCAGCCCATCTGGTTGTCACTGCCAGGCACGTGGGGGGTCTGCCTTCCCAGGGTCACACCTGGGACTCCCAATTCCGGATGTTCCCAACAGGCACTACATGGGCGGTGTGGCACAGCTTGGGGTGCTGGGGCTCCAGTCTCAGTTCTACTTCAGATCTGGCTTCCTGCTGCTGTGTGTCCTGGGAGGCAGCAGAGGATGGCCCAAGGACCTGGTCCCTGCCACCCACAGGGAAGACCCGGATGGAGTTCCAGGCTGCTGGCCTTGACCTGGCTGGGCTCTGCTTGTTGGGAGCACTTGGAGAGTAAACGAGCAGTGATCTCGCTTGGTCTCTCTTTAGGGATTCTGTCTTACTTATTTGAAAAGGTAGAGTGATAGAAAAACAGCTCTTTTGTCACCAGTTCTTCCCCAAATGGCTGAAACAGTCAGGGACGGGACAAGCCAAAGGGCCATTAGCAGGGAGCTGGATCAGAAGTGGGGGTCCGACCAGAGCTCATGTGAGATGTACCCTCAAAGGCATCAGCTTAATGGGCTGTGCCCCAACACCGGCCCCCTCTGCCTTCCAAAGAGCTGAAATACAAGAAACTATGGCTGATAATGCTGCCCACCTCACTGAACCCCGAGGACCACCATGACCAACTGCCAGGCCCCCCACCCAGCACGGCTCCAGAGCAGGAAAGCCTGCCTGCCGTGGGGAGTGCTCAGCAGGTGCTAGCTCCCACGGCCACTGGGGACAGTTCCCAGCCTTCCACTCCAGGGCCCCTGGAGCAGGGCACCCTTCTTTCTGATGGCAGGTGGGGCTGGGGAGGACCTGGGCAGAGGTGGCCTGACCTCCCGCGACCAGGCACCCGCCGCCCCTCACCGGTTCCCAGGCCGCTCGGTGTCTAGCAGTTTGAGGATGGATTTCCCGTCCATGTCTGTGGGGATGTCCAGGCCCGCGATGTCCAGGATGGTGGGGGCCAGGTCGATGTTGAGGACGATGTGGGGGTTCCTGAGGAGACAGAGGGGAAACACTTGGCTCTCTGGGCAGTGGTAGCCAGGGGAGAGGGCACCCAGCCCTGCTGCAGAGAGACTCCCCCCGGAGGACACCTGCCACCCCCAGCTCTGCTCTGGGTGCCCCTGCCTGATGGTACAGAGCACAGGCTGGGCAGCCAGGCCTGCCTGTCCTCTCCACCTCACCCTGACCCTAACCGATCTTCTGGGGCCTCTGAGACCAACAGCCCCCTGACTGTTCCCAGACAGGCCTGGCACAGTCCGGACTCAGAACCTCTGTCCTTGCTGGCTCCTGTGTCTGGAATGTTCTCCCCTGTGTCCCACCAAGTGGCCCCCGACTCACACTTCAGTGAGTGTGGGCCAGGCCTGGCCTTGCAGCAATCACAGGAACATGGCTGGTTTAGAAGCCACCACGCACCCACCCTGGCAGGGATGCCCGAGGGCAGCAGGTGGGACCAGCTGTGGGTGTCGCGTGCTTGGCTTGCGCCTGTCCCACCCCTACCCAGCGTGTTTCCAGGCAAGACGGCAGCAGACACCCGTACACGCCGCTCTGTGGGACCACGCGTTCTGCAGCACAGGGACGCATGCTGCAGGAAGGCCAATGCCAAGGCCACTGCTGCAGCCCCAGCACTGGCATGCTTGCAACACACAGCAGGTCCTTGAGAAATATCTGCTGAGGAATTGCCACTGCCAGCTCTCAGACACCCAGTAGCTCTCCCTCGTCCGTGTGGGGTGTAGGCCGGGGTCCTAGGAACCACAGCACAGCCTCCAACACAGGCCACCCCCACAGTGGCCATGCTCAGGGCGCCCTCAGTAGCCAGGGAGTGATCCCAGAGCAGCACATGGTGTGGCACAGTGGGTGAAACCCACTGGCCTTCCTCCCCTTACCGTGTGACCCTGGGCAGCCAAACCCCCGCATGCGTCTGGGTCCTCAGTACAAATCAGGGCCGTAACTGCACCTTGTTCAGTAAGAACTTGGGCAAGTGACATGGCCGTCAAAGTGCTCAGTCCAGGCACACAGAGCAGGCACAGGCCCCAAGGGTAATCACAGCACCTCTGCTGGTGGGGACACCGAGAAGCCACGGGACAAGCTCAGCCCATACTCTGCTCCCAGGGCCACAGGTACATGTGAGAGAGGAGGCCCACTGTGCCAGGGCGGGCAGGAGTGAGCCCCTGCTGGCTCCAGGTACTCCCTGCTCAACCATACCCTTAACAGCAATCGCTCTGCTTTCCGGAAACCCCATTCCACCTGCTCTTAGAACAGCCGTGGCTGCTGCTCCCTTCTGCCCCCTGGCACTGACACTGCAGGTGCCAGCAAGTGTCACCTCCAAGGGGAGCGGCCCACGTGGTGCCGGGGTGAGGATAGGCGGGGGAGCCGGCTCAGCTCCTGTCAGCAATAACCCTCCACCTGGGCCTGACAACTGCCCACGCCCAGAACTGAATTCCACACACACACCCCCACACCCTAAGCTCCTAGGTTTTCTGGCCTGCAGCCCTTGCTCAGGCATGAGCCACTCCCAGTGGCACATGCTGCTCCGCAGAGTTTGGTCACACGTGGGAGGGTCCGCCCCGGGCTGTCTGGAATAGGCTGTGGGTGCAGGGTGGGGCACTTACAGCGAGCCAGCCTCCACGTTGGGGCCCCGCACGTAGAACGGCACTCGGATGTCGAACTCATAGGGCATGGACTTGCCCTTGACCAGGCCGAACTGGCCGATGTGGTAGCCATGGTCGGCGGTGTACACGAGGTAGGTGTTGTCCAGCTCGCCTGTCTCGAGCAGCATGTTGTAAATCTGCAATATGGGCTGGGGTGAGACCTGGAGGGAGCTCCTGGCTCCGGACTGGCCCAGTCATTTGTAGAGTGACTGGCCACTTCAGCCATTTGTAGAGTGATCTGTTTCTCTCTCTCTGGAATTCTGCCTTTCAAATACATATATATATATATATAATCTTAGGGGAAACGCTTACATCTTTAAAAAATTATAGTAGCCTAGGGGTTAAAATCTTCGCCTTGGGCCCGGCGGCGTGGCCTAGCGGCTAAAGTCCTCGCCTTGAAAGCCCCGGGATCCCATATGGGTGCCGGTTCTAATCCTGGTAGCTCCACTTCCCATCCAGCTCCCTGCTTGTGGCCTGGGAAAGCAGCTGAGGACGGCCCAATGCATTGGGACACTGCACCCGCATGGGAGACCTGGAAGAGGTTCCAGGTTCCTGGCTTCGGATCGGCGCGCATCGGCCCGTTGCGGCTCACTTGGGGAGTGAAACATCGGACGGAAGATCTTCCTCTCTGTCTCTCCTCCTCTCTGTATATCTGGCTGTAATAAAATGAATAAATCTTTAAAAAAAAAATCTTCGCCTTGCATGAATTGGAATCCCATATGGGCACTGGTTCATGTCCTGGCTTCTTGTTTATGGCCTGGGAAAGCAGTGGAGGATGGTCCAAAGCCTTGGGACCCTGCACCTGCGTGGGAGACCCAGCAGAACACCCTGGCTCCTGGCTTTGGATTGGCTCGGCTCTGACTGTTACAGCCACTTGGGGAGTGAACCTGCAGATCTCTTTTTGTCTGTAAATCTGCCTTTCCAAGAAATACAAATAAGTCTTCCAAATTGTATTTGAAAGAGACAAAGATAAGCAGAGAAACATTACCATCCATTCCCCAAATCCCCAAATGGCCAGGGTGGGCCAGGCTGAAGCCAGGAGCCGGGAACCCAACCCAGGTCTCACAGCAGGTCGCAGGGACCCACAGACTTGAGCCAGCACCTGCGGCCTCCTGGAGTGCACATGAACAGGGAGCAGGGCTGGGCTCCAACCCAGGCACTCACGGGACGTGGGCGTCTCTACTGCTGGGGTCTGGGTCTCCAGGGCACAGCCTCAAGGAAGGGGATGCTGGTCCCTGTGGTGCTCAGAGTGTGGGACCCACACTGGCTGGCTGCATGAGCACGACTGTGACCAACGTACATGGATAAGCAGTGTGCCACCTGTGTCCATGTGCCGGAACACTGTTCAGCAATAAGCAGGGCTGGATCCTGCCACAGGCCACACTCTAGAACAACCTCGAATACAGCAGGGGGTGCCACAGGTCTCACAGCGGGCAGCTACACTGGTGTGGTACGTGCACAATGGTAGATCCTCTGAGAGGGGGACACCATTGGTCTAGGCCTAGCACTGCAGGGAGAAGCGGATGTGGTGTGAGTATAGGAGGTGCACATTTGAGCTGGGTGGGTTGCATGGTGGGTACATTAAGTCTCCATGAAGCTGTTAGCAAAATGCACATGGGGACAGACACGGGGGTGACAGTTAAGCCTGTGTGTGGGACTCCACCTCCCATGCTGGGGGCCTGGGTTCAAGTCCTGCCTCTGCTCCTGACTTCCAGTTTCCTGCCAATAGGGAGCCCAGCAGGCAGCAGGTGTTGGCCCAAGTTACTGGGCGCCTGAGTCCCTGACTCCGGGCTCCTACCCCAGCTTGGCCCTGACCACTGTGGGTGTTCCGGGAGTGAGCCAGTGGATGCGAGCCCGCTTTCTGCTCATCAAGTAAATAAATAAATGCTCAGAACACGTACACATAAAAGGCCACAGAGGAGCCACGTGTCCACAGGGCTGTGCGGACCTGGGAGGCTGTGCGTCGAGCGCCTCCCCACGATGAGACGGTGCCTTAGCCTTGCCTCGGGCCGGCTCGGCCCAGCTCCTGGGGGTGGGCAGCAGGGAGCACGAGCGGGTGCCTACCGTCTCCATGGAGTCATCCACAGACATGAGCGTCTGCAGGCGCTTTCGCTGAAGCACGTTGGTGAACTCCATGTGAATGGGCTTCATGGGGCCTGTGTAGCGCATGATCCAGTGCTTGTCTGGGTTGGGGGCGTAGTTGTAGCTCGGCGTGCTGGTGGGAGGCACACACACACACGGTGGTCAGGACACAGGGGCAGGGCCCGGTACTCCAGAGCCCCCCAACACCCCTCTGCCCCAGGTGGACCTGCAGAGGGCACAGCTCATCCCATCCTTTGTGCCACAACCCAGAGAGGACAGGGGCAGTGACCCTGCTCCAGGGTACTCCAGCTTCTCTCCACAGTGAGGCCTGCAAGAGCTGCAGGGTTAATGACTGGCCACAAGGTCAGAGGTGTTTCTCTGACACTTGTCTGAGACTGGCTGAGGTGCACACCCTGCCACCGCCCGGCGCCCAAGCCTGCACTCCTGGGTACCTCCCAGCTCCCTCTGGGAGGTGGCAGGTGACACAGGGATTGAGCTGGGGTTACAGAAGAGTCCCTCACACTAGCTTCTGGATTTAAAGATCCCGTAGCTGACCGTTTATGCCTGTAAGGGCAAAGTCTAGAGGGCAGCTGCTGAGCACGCACGTCGGGCACATGCCACGTTCTAACTTCGTCATCACGATCTTGCTCCAGAGACATTCAGGGACCCGCCCAGGATCTCGGAGAATGAGTGATGGAGTCAGTGGCCACCTGACTGCGGCTGTGGTGGTGACGACCATCCGTAGCAATCAATAAACAGCGAACTATCGCCTGAGCGTTGACTGTCACCTTTGGCAGCTGCTGCTGCTGGCTGCCTGGAGGCGGGAAGCAAGGCGGTCACTTCCTAGAGGCAGAGCTGTGGCCCCAGCAGGTGATGCGGTCACCAAGGCCGTCTTATCATACATCCACGGCCTGTCTGGCACTTACATCACAAGTGCACCTGCAAGACTTTGGCCGAGACACGCCTGCTGCAAGATGATGCAGTGGAAACACAGCTGTGCTTGGTTTGGGGCCTTGGAACCTTCCAGAAGATTCCAGGAAAGATAGCTCCCTCTGAAGCCGTAACAGCCTTCTGTCACTTTAGCTTATGCACGTGGGGCAGGCTGACTGAACCCCGTCTGGTGGTGATGGGGCCGACTCTGGAGCCTGGGGCCAGGTGCCCCTTGAGCCTTCCCCCAGCCAAGCTGAAAACTAAGGCTAAGTTTGCCTTGCTCAGAGATGGAGCTGTTTAACAGGAGCCTTAAAGGGACAGGAGGCTGTGGGGATGGACTGGAGTGTAAGATGGCCTTTTCGGAGATGGCCGCTTGTCCCGCCATCCTGCGTACAGAACGGGGGCAAAACTGAACCTCTCTAATGTAAAAGCAGGACCCAGCTACTTGTCTGTCTTCCATAGCCCAAGATGTCCTTGCCTATTCTCCATCAAGAAGAATTCGCTGACTTGAGTGAGTGACCCAGCTGGCCCTACAAGGTTCTAATCTCCAGGCTCAAGACAGGTAAGAACCCTGATGGCCAGAGAGGTCCTGGGGTGATTTGTACAGGGAAAGCCCAGAACTCAACTGCTACCTGCGGGCAGCTCCCAGACCCCTCGGCGCACCCTGGCCATTTCACAACAAACACCTCCTTCCTTGCACCTCCCCCGTGCTGGGAAGCGGCTTTCTGCAAGCTGGGAGAGAGGACCTGGTTTGGGGGTCCCCTAGTGACAGCCCTAGTAGGTGTGCGGTGTTGGGCCACAGGAACTCCAACACCTTCCTGCTCCAAGGGCAGGAATCGTGAGCATGACTGTGCAGCCTTGGGCGGAGGCCAACCGCCACGCTGGCCCCCAGCAGGTTGCTGCGCGAGGTGGGAGTGAGCCGCAGCCTCCGGGCACCTTCCGGACTGTGCTTTCTGCCCCTCCGCCTCCCGTGGCTAGGTCCTTCCAGGCCCTCCTTCTTTCTTAGGATTTCCAGAACCAGTGGCCTTCCCTGCACTGGCTTACTGGCCTA
The DNA here is from genome assembly GCF_030435755.1 of Ochotona princeps. Classification (NCBI taxonomy): domain Eukaryota; kingdom Metazoa; phylum Chordata; class Mammalia; order Lagomorpha; family Ochotonidae; genus Ochotona; species Ochotona princeps. Next base: position 8,827,334 of record NC_080853.1, on the reverse strand, counting down.
GGGCCTGACCCACGTACAGAAGGTTCTGTGATGAGCCAACCTCCCCTGGTGCCCTCCCTCTCCCCCAGCAAGCTGTGGCAGGAGATGGGGGCTGGCTGCAGGCCTTGGGGGCCAACTTGTAGCAAGGGTCCCTGAACCTGAGTTAGACTGGCATCTCCCCAACTCCCCACTCCGAGACAGTGAGGGGACACTGCCTTCTGCTGCCCTTCCCTGGGTAAACCTCTGGGAAGGGGATTTTGAGACCAAATAATGCAAAACTGGCTGCCCAGGGCCCCCAGAGCAGCTGTGGGGAAACCTGTGGGACAGCACCCCCTGCCCTGGGCCTGGGGCGGGGACAGCAGGGAAGATAACCCATGTCTGCCTTTGTGTGAGCCTGTGTGTAGGTTTTCAAGTGCTGGTGTGCATGGTTGTGTGTGCTGTCATGTTCCCATGTACTCTGTGTGCCCACGTGCCCATATCTGTGCAGGGGGGAAGGCGACGGGCCCTGGGGTTGGGAATGGAGTGGCTGGGGTGGGGGGATGGTACTGCAGGAAGTGGGCAGGTGCTCCCATATCCCCAGTGATGCCCAGGACAGGACACCTGCCAGCTGCACCAGGTGGGGCATGGGGGAGCCTGGGCAGGGGAGCAGCTGGGACTGCAGGGGGAGGCAGGCGGGGAGCTGTGCGAGGCAGCACTAAAGGCTGGAACAACGCGCGGTTCATCATCTTCTGTCACATCCTGGTCCCTAAAGACCAGGGAGCAGGAGGTTACTGCACTGCCTCTGCCTCCCTCCCCAACCCCTCAGGCGGCGCTGTCAGAAAGTAATTACAGCCGCAGGGTGAGGAGGGCAATGCATTCTGACTGTAATGAAAATTAAACACCCTGAATATTCAGGCAGACTCCAAATTGCCCTGTCCTTGCAGCCCAGGAATGTCACGGCGAGGGCTGCCAAGCATCCCTGCTAAGCTGGAGGTGGCTGGAGGCAGAGAAAAGTCAGAGACTTTTCCAGAAAGATGTGCCAGCCAGCTGGCAGGAGGAGAAGGGATGGGAGGCTGGATTCAAACACTGGTTCTCAGGTATGCGCCCTCGCCTCTCCATGCCTCAGTTTCCTCGGGGTCCCCAGCCAAGGAGACCTGTCCTGCAGCTTGGTCCTCCACCCTGGGCCACCCCGTGAGCCTGCCAGGCAGGCAGCTGACTCTCACATGTGCTGGGATGCGTTGGGGAAGAGGTGCGAGTACTGGGGGGCCGAGTCCTCGGGGCCGTGGGGGGCTGCGTGGCTGATGACCATGAGCACGGGCCGGTGCGGGTACATCTTCTTGGACGTGCGGAAGAAGCTCACGCTGTCATTGGTGATAAGATCCGTGAGGTAATCCTGGGGGCAGGAGAGTGGGGAACCGGTGAGGAGCCGGGCCTGTGTCCGCAGGGCACAGGGCGTACCAGGCTTGCCCGCCCTCCCCCTGCAACCCTGCCTTCACAAAATAACAAAACCCAGTAACAGTGCTTGGGGCACCTGCCCCTCCCGAGTGTGTTGGCTAGCATCCCCACTTTGCTCCCCACTGGCTTCCTGCTCATGGCCACCTGGGAGGGAGCAGGTGACGGCTCAAGAACGTGGGTCCCTGTGGGAGACCCAGACGGTACTCCTGGCTGCTGGCTTCAGCCTGGCCCAGCTCCGGCTGCTGCGGACGTCTGGGGAGGGGTTATGAATCAGTAGAGAGCAGATTGTGTCTCTCACTCTGCCTTTCAAATAAATAAAAGTAAATAAATAAGACAGAAAAGGATGTTGCTGCCTCGGGCCAGTAGGAAAGATGGGGAAGGATGGTTACTGCTTAGGACCAATGCATTTTTCCTATTTGAACTTGAACTCACGCTGCCAGGGTGGCTCTAGCCTGTGGCACCAGCATCTCATATGGGTGCTGGTTCGCATCCCGGTTGCTCCATTTCCCATGCAGCTCCCTGCTTGTGTCCTGGGAAAGCAGCAGGGGATGGCCCAAGGTCTTGGGACCCCGCACCCACGTGGGAGACCTGGAACAAGCTCCTGGCTTCAGATCAGCTCTGTTCTGGCTGTCGGGGCCGTTTGGGGGAGTGAACCACTAGATGGAAGAATTTCTCTTCTTTTCCTCTAAACAATCTGCTTTCAAGTAAAGATAAATACCCCCCCTTTTAAAAAAAAAGAGGCAAGTTTGTGTTTTGGTGCAAACATTCTGAAATCATTGGATCATAACACATTTTTGATGAGTATTCAAACCCTCCTGAGCAGGTGGGTTTCAAAATGTTTTGCATCAAAATAAACTTACTCTTGTGTTCCCCTTTCAGTGGGTTTTGGGAGCACCCCCATGTGCATGGCTGAGACACAAAAAGGAAGGCCCATGCATGGGAGGGTGTGGGCTAGGCTAGGGGCTCTGGCATTGGACGTCCTGGTGGGTGTTTCGTGTGTGTGTGTGCGGTGGGCAGAGCAGTTATCACACCTGTCTCTGAAGGCCGACAGGAGGGTCTACAGCGCTAACAGTGCTCCCCGAGATGGTAGGAATGTAGGGAGACCTGCTCGCCCGTGGCTCTGGTCCAAAGCAGTTGTTCCCTGCAGCTGTCATTTAGCAACAGGATTGCTCTGGAAGGAGGAAGCAGTGAGCGCTGCACTGTGTGTCTGTGCTCCAGGATGGGCCTGTGCTCCTCCCCTGGCTGCCGGCTACCAGCTGCCGCATGGGCTGCTCCGCCTGCCTGGTCTGGGCATTTACAGGTGCAAAGGACTCATTCGGCATGTGCTTAACAAGCATTTGTGGGTGCCTGCAGCACAGGGGAGTGGGGCATCAGAGTGGCCGATGGAGGTCTGGGAAGGAGACCACAGCCGGCTGAGGTGCTTGCAGGAGCCCAGTGCCCACAGGTGCGTCTAGGAGGGGACACTCTTTTTGTCCCGGGAGGCCAGCGTTTATGTCTGGTCTGACCTTGCCTGAGACGAGTGGCCTCTCCCGCATCAGTCTCCTGCCTTTCAGGATTAGGAACATTTCCTACCTTAAGTCTGGGCTGAATCCTCCAGCTGCCAGAGCTGGGTTGGGGAGGAGAGGCCACCTGTGCCCCAGGTCAGCCCCCTGGCCCACCCCTCTGGGGTGGTCAGCCAGGAATATGGGTGGGGCTCCCTCTCCTGGGCGCTGGCTTGTCCAGGTGGAGTTACCCATTGCTAAGCTTAGAGTCACAGGCCTTCAGGCAGCAGCCGCAGCTTGGGCGGAGGGCCCTGGGGTCAGGCAAAACTGGGTTCAAATCCCAGCTCCACAGTCTGTCTTGGTGGACCCAGATCTCCTGTGTCCATCTGCCTTCCCTTCCCAGGTGGTGGTGTCAGTACTTAACCAGGAGAGAAAGAACCTGGCCAGAGCCTGCCTCCCGCACCTTGCCCTGACCCCAGTCCCACCCCATAACCAACACGAGTTCTCCAGTGACCTTCACAATGACTTCGAAAAGTAGATTATACCCACTTTACAGACGGGGAGATGGATTTCACCAACGAATAAGTGAAGACCAGAAGCTGGGATGGAAGACTTTGAGGGCCTTGGAGGGGACGTGGGCAGAGACCATAGCTTCCTCCCCGTGCTGCCTCCTGCTGGGGCAGGCAATGAGTGCAGTGGGCACTTGCCAGCTCTGACTGCCCAGCCCCTGCTCTCTGTCCCTGGACCCCCAGTAACTAGGCGGCCAGGAATGCTCGGGCTTGTCCTGGGGGGCTCTTGCCGTGAGGGCAGCAGGGAACCGGGCAAGCAGCAGCAAGGGGACTCCCAGGACGTCATCATTGGACTGTAGGGGGGCAAGGCCCAGCGTGCAGAGGAATTTGAAAAGGCAAGCAAGTGGGGGTTTTTAGGAGATTCAGGGAACTTGCCCACTCCGGGGCAGACACGCGGCCAGCCTCGGGGATTCGCTCCAGCCTGGAGTCCTGGGTTGACCCCACCGGGAAGCTGGGATTGAGTCACTGGGGTGGAGGGGAGGCTTGGGGGTGAGGCCAGGTGGGCGCTGTCATGTTAGCCAATGAGGCACAAAGCAGCCACCAGCCTTGACTACTGCAAAGGCAGGGGGGGACCCCCCAGCTCGCTGGCGCCCCCAGGAGGGGCGGGCTGGGGTGCCTTTATGGCTGCAGCACTGTCCACCTTTTCGCACTGTGGGTTCCCTGCTTTCACTCAGGCCTCTGCTCTCAGCCTGCGTTCCAGGGCAGGGCCCGGCCAGCCCCTCCTCCGGCTCACCAAGGACAGCATGCGACTTTCAGGCAGCCCAGGGAGAGTCAGGGCACGGACCCAGTCACCCAACGAGACTGCTGGGTGGGGGATGCGGTGTCTGCAGCCAAGCAGGAAGCTAGGTGGGTGTCGGACAGGGCCCCTGCCCCCAGGAGGAGGGGTGGGGACAGAATGGAAGCCAGGACCCAGAGTAAGGAGAAACAACTTCTGAGCTCCAGATGCAGCCACGCCCGACACCCACGCCCAACACCGTCACTGCTGGAGTTCCCTAACCCATTTCTTCAAGTAAACCTTTCTCAGGTGATCTTCTCTTCAGTGGAAGGGCTGTGTGAGATTTAAAGAGGAAGACAACGCCAAGTGCGGAATACAGGGTGGCACAATTCTGGGCTGGGAGTGCCAGCGGCCTCAGTGCTTGGCACAGCCCACTTGGCGATCCCACCTGGCATTTAAGACCAACCACAGGGTAGGGAGCTGGTGCCTGCTGAGCGCCAGCAGCTTCATCTGTAATCGCCCTTGCTGCAGGAGCTTGGTCGTGGCCGTGCTGGGTGCTGGGTGCTGGGTGCTGGGTGTAAACGCATGGCTCCCACTGCTTCAACAAGATGTCAACTAGCCAGACTCCCGGGGGCCAGGCATTGCTCCCCAAGAGAAGAAAACCCCCTGGGAGCAGAGGCTCATGGTCATGGTCAGACCCTGGGCGGTCAGGCTCCCACCCCCGGCTCACCTTGGAATAGTCAAAGCCGTGCCGCTCCTTCACGCCGTTGCGGCAGAGCGTGTAGTTGTAGAAGCGCGAGTTCTTCAGCAGGCCGACCCACTCCTTCCAGCCGGGCGGCACGTACGAGCCGTTGTACTCGTTCAGGTATTTCCCGAAGAAAGCTGTGGGCAGGAGGGGAGGCGCGTGAGATGGACGGTGGGAGCCCCAGCGCTTGGCTGAGAAGACCACCGCTTGATGTATCTGAGAGGCAGACGGAGAGAGAGCCCCCACCTGCTGCTTCATGCCCGGATGCCCTCAGCGGCTGGCACTGGGCCGAAGCTGCAGTCAGAAGCCAGAGCTGGGTACTGAACCCAGGAGGTGGCAGCTGGGCTGGTGGCCATGTTGCTAGGCAAAACACATCCCCTACTCCTTTTGAAGCCACCAACTGACTTAAAACAGCACCACCCCCAGCCCCGGCCATGGAGCCTGTGTCCACTTCTCCAATGTTCCACACACACAATAACACCCTACAGAAGGGAAAAGTCACTGTTTACGCTGTTTAAGATATGACCATCCAAGTGTCAGCATGAGTTGGGGTACAGTCATGTGTCCTCTGCAAAGTTCAGCTACCAGAGGCAAGCCCGTGCAGAGTGAGTGCTGCCAGGCTAAGTGACAATATCAGAGTATGGGCTAGCAGCCACCACCACCATTCACAGCAGCGCGGACCTCCACGGGTGACACCCGGTGGGCTTGTGGCTCACGCTCCTTCTGAAAGCCAAGGCTAAGTGTCAGGGGTACGAGAATCATTTTTCCCATTCAAGTTTGTGGACTCCCTGGGGCCTGGCAGCATGGCTGGTATTTAAAACAAAGGGCAACGCTTGGCGTGGATGGGGCTATGGGGTGCTTGGGACCTGTACAGCCTGCTAGGGAGGGGGCGCGCCAGCCCCCCCACCATAGAGACCTCTCGGGATGAACACAGTCGTATCTTCTGACTCTGTAAATAGAATCTTGGTACTAAGGGGCCAGTGCAATAGCTCAAGTGGCTGATCCTCCACCTGTAGCTGTCAGCATCCCATAGGGCTGCCAGATCATGCCCCAGCTCTTCTTTTTTTTTTTTTAAAGATTTATTCATTTTATTACAGTCAGATATACACAGAGAAGGAGAGACAGAGAGGAAGATCTCCATCCGATGATTCACTCCCCAAGTGAGCCGCAACGGGCTGATGCGCGCCGATCCGAAGCCAGGAACCTGGAACCTCTTCCAGGTCTCCCACGCGGGTACAGTGTCCCAATGCATTGGGCGGTCCTCAACTGCTTTCCCAGGTCACAAGCAGAGAGCTGGATGGGAAGTGGAGCTGCCAGGATTAGAACCGGCGCCCATATGGGATCCCGGGGCTTTCAAGGCGAGGACTTTAGCCGCTAGGCCACGCCGCTGGGCCCTCTTCTACTTCTGATCCAGCTCCCGGCTTGTGGCCTGTGAAACCACTGGAGGATGGCTCAAAGCCTTGGGACCCTGCACCCAGGTGGGAGATCCGGACGAGGGTCAGGGCTCTTAGCTTCAGACTGGCTCAGTTCCGGCAGGAGCGGCCATGTGGGGAGTTAATCATCGGACAGAAGATCTTCCTCTCTGTTTCTCTTCCTCTCTGTATATCTGACTTCCCAATAAAAATACTAAATAATTCTTAAAAAAAAAAAGAAAAAGAATCTTGGCATTTACCTAACAGACCAGCATTCACCATTCACCTGGCACACATGGGATATGTTCATAGTGACATTCAACAGCAAGTCACCAGAAACCAAAGGAATGTTCTCCAGCAAAATGGCTACACAGCACTATGCAGCTTTATGTGCAGCGGGAACCCTGAGTCACGAGACACGCCCAAAATTGTACCCAAGCACGCAGCTGCCCTCCTCAACCTGGCATGGACACATGTGGTGCGAGGCCCTTCACAGAACTCAGAACTGGACCAACCGGACCTCTGCGGTTAGCACACCGGGTGGCTGCCAGACAGGAAGGGGGTGGGAAGGGGCCTGGGGGCTTCTCCATTTCTTGCTTGAACCCGGGGCCTGCATACCTGGGGAGGGGTGCACTTCTTCACACGCTCACCTTAGGCCAGTGACTCCAAAGCAACCCAGGCACAGCTGGAAGGAGCAGTGGTTTCCAATGCCACAGCACGGTAGATGGCTACGCTGGACAACTGCGGATCTTGTTTTTTAAAGATGTATTTACTTATTCGAAAGAGTTCTTGCAATGGCTGGAGCTGGACCAAATGAAACCAGGAGCCTGGAGCTCCATCCAGGTCTGCCATGCGCGTGACATGGGCCCAAGCACGAGGGCCATCTCCCGCTGCCTTCCCAGGTGCACTGGCAGGGAACTGGGTCAGAGGCCAGGCAGTTGGCACTTGAACCATAATCAGATGGGATCCTGGCACTGCAGGTGGTGGCCCAACTCACTAAGCCACAACGCTAGTTCCAGAGCTGCTAACTTCTTAGTTTCACTTATCCATGGGTTCAGAACCTCCCAGAAGGAAGCTTGGCACTTTATTCAGTGGTGGTATGCAAGTTTCTTTTTGAAACAAGCAATGTCTGAGGGATAAAGCAACTTGAAGAAAAACACTCGGCAAATAACAGAATGGGTGTGTCCGGGCGGTACCTGGAACCGCCTGCTGGGTTCAAGGCAGTGCATGCCACCTTGCTCATTCCACAGCGACAGCCTGGCACCACGGCCGGCACGGATGCTGGCCCACAACACGTGCTATGATGTTTGCACAAAGCCTCCTTGTGACACAGTTCTCTGTCCCCGTCATCAGGCACCACGTGAGGCCATCCAGGAGCTGGCCTGGGCACCAAGGTGTGGCTGTGAACAAGCAGGCAGATTCTCTTGGGAGCTGATATCCTAGCGGGGACTGTGATGGATGAAGACGGTGTTATGGGTGAGAGGAGGGATCAAGACAGTCAGGGAGAATGATCTGGGGCCCGCGGGGTGCAACACCAGCACCTCGCATGAGTGCTGCCCGCATCCCAGCTGCTCCCTGTGTGCCCCAGCTCCCTGCTCATGGCATGGGAAAGCAGTGGAGGATGGCCCAAGTGTTTGGATCCCTGTTGCCACCGACATGGGAGACCTGGAATAAGCTCTGGGGTCCTGGTTTTGGACCAGCCCAGCTCTAGCCACTGCAGCCATTTGGGAAGTGAACCAGCTGATGGAAAAGCTCTCTGTCACTCCTGGGTCTGCAGGAGAGTAGCTGAGGACCCAGATAGATGCCGTGGGGCCCTGGGTTCCCTCCAAGGTCTCCCTAGTTCCTAGGCAACTGAGCCTACAGGTTTGTCCCCACAGATCCGGATCTGGGCCAAGGTCTTGGCAGGAGAGCGCACGTGCAGTGAGGCATGCTAATGAGTTTCCGGTCCTGGCCCAGCCGGGGCAGAGCTGCGGGGGAGAGTACGCAGCGTCCCTCCCGTGCTCTTGGGTGCCCACCCTTGCCGGCTGTCCCAGGGCGCCGCTGCCCTGAGCTCTTCTCTCTGCTGGAACAGCCTTTGCTGCCGTCTCCTCCCTCTCCCCTTCCAACCCTGGAGTTGATTATTTAGGCTCCACAGGGCCCTGGAAAACGGGGCTGCAGCCAGGCTCTTAGTGCCAAATTAGATTTCGCTTGCATTTGATTAGATTTCCCAAGGCAGTTTTTAAAATGGTTATTCCGGCACCAGTTGAGGTGGGAGAAGCAAATTAGCATGGACCCTGGGGCTCTGGGACTGGGAGACCCAGCCAAGAGAATGAGCCAGAATTAAAGGCATGGCAAAAGTGCAGTGCACAGAAAGCCGAGAGAGGCAGCTAGAGGGGAGGCAGGGGCCAGGCCAGGGAAGGCCACGGACAGGGTGTCAGCTGCCAGCTGTCCCCAGGAAGCAGGCTGGTGTCTGTCAGAGTGAAAATCAGACCTGACAGTCAGAGGTGTGGCGAGGCCTGGCTGGACCTGTGGCCCTCTGGGTGCCATGGGCTCCTTCCTCAGGGACACAGCAAGTCCAGGCTCCCGGGGCGGCGGTGGGTGTGGGGATAAGAGGTGTGTGTCATATGTAACTGAGCAGTCAGAGCATCGCGGCTGCCTGGCCCTGCAGCCAGCTCAGGGACACAGAGAGCCACACGCTGGGCACACTGAGCCACTGGGACAAAGCATCAAGGAGACGCTTTGGGACATCAGAATGGGCCAAGCGGGGTTTACATCAGACCCTGGAAACTCGGCAACCCAAAACGCAGACAGACACACGCAGACACATGGGATGTCATCAAACCAGAGCATCCGCCTCACAAAGGAGACAGCTGACAGGGTGAGGTGGCAGCTGGGACAACGGGGGTCCGTCTGCGCGTCACAGGGTGGAGAAAGAGCTCAGGAAGTCGACAGCAAACAGCCGAAGGAGCCATGGGAAATCGGGCAGCAGCTCCAACGAGACACTTTCCAAAGGAAGATGTATAGATGGCCGGCAGGTGCACCTATGACGCTCCACGGCGTGGCTCAGCAGGGAGAGGCTGCAGTGAGCTGTGGTCTCCCCACAGCAAGATGGCTCATTCCTGTGGAGGTCCTCCCAAAATGAAAACTAGACCCAGCCCACGATCCTGTAAACCCCCACCAGGCGTGTGTGTGTGTGTGTCTGAAGGAAACACAACCCATGTCAGAGAGATGCCCGCACGCCCGTGTTCACAGCGGCACTACTCGCGACAGCCCAGAAATGCAAATGGCCTGAGTGTCCGCTCACTGATGAATGAAACACACCGCCTGCGGCCAAGGGAGTGCTGCCCAGTCCTAAACAAGGCACCTGCAGCAACACAACAGAACCGGAAGTCATGCTGCTCAGTCGGAAATGGGCAGACACGGGCCGTGGGCTCCCACCTGTAGAGAATACACAAACTCTGGGCTCAGGGCCAGCACTGTGGTTCCACAGGTTAAGTGGCCACCTGGGACACCGGCACCCCATAGAGGTGCTGCTTCAAACTTGAGCTGTTTGACCTCTGATGCAGCTCCCTGCTAATGTGCCTGGGAAAGCAGCAGAAGGGAGTTTGGGCCCCTGTACCGTGTGGGAGACCTGAATGAACATGCTGGTTCCTTGCTTCATTCTGGCCATTTGAGGAGTTGGTAGACAGAAGACCTAACCCTGCTTTTTATAAAAAAAACCCCGGGGTCTGGCACGTAGCACAATGGCTAAATCCTCACCCTGCAAGCTCCAGGGTCCCATAGGGGATCTGGCTTGTGTCCCAGCTGCTCCATTTTCCACCCACTGCACTGCTTGTGGTCTGGGAAGGCAGTGGAGGATGGCCCAAGACCTTGGGCCTCTGCACGCATGTGGGAGGCCAGGGAGAAGCCCCCGGCCCCTGGTTTCACATCGGCTCAGCTGCGGCTATTACGATCATTGGGGAGTGAACCAGCAGATGGAGGATCTTTTTCTCTGTCTTCTTTTCCCCATAAATCTGATCTACCTTTCCAATGAAAACAAATCCTAAAAAAAAAAAAAAAAAAAAGATAGTGATAGCCTGGGGTCCAGGGGAGTGGCTGTTCACAGGCAGCCAACAGTCTAGTCAGATTTCTGTGGCTTGGGCTGGCAATAGCAGCCCTCCCACGCGTGCTCAAGTCCCGGCCCTAACCACAGCTGGGTATAGGATGAGCTTCCTGGCAGCTCCTCACGGCACAAACCCTTGTGCCCGACACACACACACACACACACACACACACACACACACGGTGGGCCACGGCCTCTGTGTCCCCTTCTGCAAATTCACTGCTGACCACTACTCAGCTCACTCCACCTGCAACTGCCTCTCTGTCCTCCCGGGGCAGAAGCCCACAGCTGGTATCCAGAACTGGCAGCCAAAAAAGTTGGAGATGCCACAAAGGCGAAAAAATTATAGAGCTGTGCCGGCCTGCTGCTGGCAGGAGGGGCTGCGTCCCTGCCACGAGGCCCCGCACGTCCAGGGCACTTGGGCACAGCCGAATTCATCAAGAAAAGGAAGAAAAGGGGCACTCATGGCGACTCCCAGACAACACAGCCTCACAGCGGGGTAGGAAGAGAGTGAGCTGGGAGAGTCACAAAAGCAAGAAACAGCTCCACTTGGATGCACTGGCAGTGATGAAAATGAACCCTTCTCAGGTCCTTCTGGAGACCTCGATTTTCCCATCTGAGAAATGGGAATAACACAGTATGTGCCTTGCAGGATTGCTCTGAAAACTCATGTGGTCATCTCGAGGGTAGTACTCACATAACCACATACGCGCATCCTTCTGTATACTTTATCCTAAAAAATTTTTAACTTGTGGATCCAGCACGATGCCTAGTGGCTAAAGTCCTTACCTTGCATGCGTTGGGATCCCATTTGGGCGCTGGATCTGAAATCCCGACAGCCCCACTTCCCATGCAGCTCCCTGCTTGTGGCCTGGGAAAGCATGGAGGATGGCCCAAAGCCTTGGGACCCTGCACCCAAGTGGGAGACCAGGAAGAGGCTCCTGGCTTCTGATCAGCTCAGCTCTGGCCATTGTGGCCATTTGGGGAGTCAATCCATGAATGGAAGATCTTCCTCTCTCTCTTCCTCTCTGAATATCTGCCTTTCCAATAAATTCTTAAAAAAATTTTAAACACGTATTCATTTGAAAGGCGGACACATACACACACACTCTCTCTCTGGAGTGTGCACACTTGGGGAGAAGCTGTGAGCTGGGAACTCAGCCTGGGTTTCCCACTGGGTGTCAGGGATCCATCGCCGCTGCCCCCTGGGGAGTGGAAGTGGAGTTCCACCTCAGGCCAGCACTCTGTCACTGGGTGTGGGTACCCCCAGGCCTGTGTGGGTCACCCTGAGCAGCCAATGCAACCTCAGTGCCCCGTGAACAGTTGCTACATGTGCAGCTCAGGGAATCCAGGCTCAGTGAGGAGTCTCTGCCCTTGGTTGCATCTGAGGACCCATGACTGATGGGCTGGCACAGAGCAGTGCCATGACAGGTGGTGTCTTCACAGCCACCATGGGCCGTCCCTCACGTCCCACCTCATGCTCAGTTCACATCTGCGTTAGGTGTCCCTACACAAACACAACAGAATCTGTGTTCCCAACCCCACTTCAGCTGGGGGCATGAGGAGAGGTGGTCATTGCTGTCCCTAGAACTTCCCCTGCCCTGTCCAGCCCCGCCCCACAGGGCAGCAGGTCCTGCGGTTGGAGTCACCACTCCTGGTAGACCCTGCTTGTCTGAATGCTGCTGGGGACGTTCCAGAGCTGGACGGGAGAACCAGGCAGTCTGGGACCGCGCCCACACCTGCGTCCTATAAAAGCCGTGTCTCCTATAGCCAGCAGCCCCCATCAGGAACCTGTAAGCCCAGTGCAGGGGATGTTAGCACAGGCAAGAGAGAAACATGGGGCTCCGGGGCCAGCTTCATGGCTCAGTTAGCTAATTCTTCCCTTGCAAGTGCCAGGATTCCATATGGACGCTGGTTCTTGTCCCGGTACTCCACTTCCCATCCTGCGCCCTGCTTATGGCTCAGGAAAGCAGAGCAGGATGACCAAAAGCCTTGGTACCCTGTACCCTCGTGGGAGACCAGGAGGGACGCTCTTGGCTTCGGGGACTTAGCCCCAGCCTTTGCAACCATTTGGAGAGTGAACCAGTGGATGGAGGATCTTTCCCTGTCTCTACTCTCTGCAAATCTTCCTTTCCAATAAAAATAAATGCATCTTAAAAACAAACAAAAGCAGGGGGCTCTGCTGCCAGAGACGAACAGAGAGCTCAGGGCCACTGCTCTCCGCAGGCCAGCAGGTCTGGCCACACAGGAACCCACTAACCCTCAGCATCCACTCCTTCATCCCTAGCAACACAGCAGGTGCCTGAATGCTTGGGCTTGACCCTGGATCTGCCTAACCGAGGGACCCCAGGCGAGTCACCCACCCCATGGTGCTTCAGCTAGCCATAGCGCACCACTGCCCACCGCCAGGTAGGGGGCCGGGCTGCCCCACTGAGCAGCAGTCAAGGGGACTTAAGATATCTCTCTTTTGGAGAACTTTCTGGGCCATCTGGGCAGCTGTCCATACCGGGGAAGCCACATGTTCATCTGCAATGCCTCCACCTATGTCATGCAGCCAGCAACGCACAGTCGCTTCACTTGATTGCGCCATGAGCAGCTAACACTTCATTATTCTGGAGCAATCAGACCTGCTCTCCACTAACGAGTCACTCATGTAAAGCAGCGGCCGTGCCACTGTGTGTAAAGTACTTGATCAACGTATCTGCATGTAATTGACTTCCTCTATAATTTTGAGTATTTTCTGCCATGCACTGGCATGCAAGTCATGGGCGATTTCCAGTTATTCCTCCACAGGAAGTGGGCATGCTTCCTCTCTGTCTTCTACTTCCTGCCACCTGGGCGTGGCCACAGTGGGGATCCATTCAACAGAGGCAAACTCTCAGCAGCACCACCACGAGGAGCCCAGAGGTCCACACCTTCCTGGGCTGTCTGTGCCCACCAGAGAAGCAAGCATGTAGGATCCTTAAACCACCGCTGATGGGGACCCCACTGCCATCAGCACCACCCAGCTGGTGGCAAACACAGGGCGTGGCCTTGACCCAAACCCGGCCAGCCGGGGACTTGGTGCATGCGCTCAGCATTGCAGACATCAAGTCCCCGTGGTGCTCATCCAACCCTTCTGCTGCAGTGAAATCAGTAGAAAATAACACATAAGATGCCTAACTCAATGGGGCTACGTTGCAAGAAAACCGTACAAAGAGGTGGCAGACTCCCCTGGGCTGGGCTGCACAGCAATGGCTGCTCACACTGGCATTGTCTTTTTCTTAAAAGACAGGCTGAGATCTGAATTTTTTTGGAGTACAATTTCCAGATTGTAAGAAGCAGTCTGTAACTTAAATGGAACAGGTATATAAGAGGGAGGCGGGCTGCAGCTACTGGATTTTGCAAGACTCAAGGCTGGTTCTGAGCTGCTCGGGGGGCACGCCTTGCTCCTACTCCAGTCACCAGTAGAAGGAGCTGGAAGTGGGAGGCGTTCGCCATCTGCTCTGTGGTTTCTTGGGGACTTCTGAGGGCCAGTGGTGAATGGGCGAAAAGTCCTCTGCTTGCTCGGGGACTGTATCAACAGGAGATGCAAATGCCACCAGCCTGAGGTCCGTGTGTTTCTGGCACTCACACTGGTGGAGGAGACAGGGCTGGAAGGCGGGGCATGCCATAAACCCAAGCCCCGAAGCTCGGAGCGCTGGGCGCTTTGCGCTGCTCTCTAACTGGAGCCTTTGAATTCTGGGCTGCCTGCAAGGTTACAACACAAGTCTTTCTTCTGCTCTGAAAAGACGCCCAACGCAAATTATTGCCCGCAGTGCTACATCAATGCCGAGGAAGTTCTACATGTCGGAGCTGGGATTTGTAGTCCTGAGAACCAGCGGGGAGATGAATGAGGAGGGGGTGGGGCCTGACTCTGTGCCAAGCAGCTCTCTCGGGCTGGAGGTGGAGTGAGCGGGGGAGGGGGGGAGGCTGGGACAAATGCCCTCCTCCCACTGCCCCTTGTTTCAGGAGGGAAGCTGCATGTGGCTCCCGTGTGGACACCTGCTTCGCTCTTCTGCCAGCATCCCCTCTCTTGCTGCTTCAGCAGCCCGAGAAACAGCCAACATCACACCCCCTGCCCCAGCCAATCTGACCTGTTCTGGTGAGGTGGGTCCTGCTCCTACCCCTCGGCTAGTTGCCATTCAGGGTAGTCCATTTCCCCTAGTCTCTCCTGATTGGGTGAAGGGAGAGAGACAGGACCTCAGCAGAGCCAAAGGGAGGGTCCCCTGGGACTTTGGCTGGAGCCACTGGAAACAACACTGGTTGTCGGCGGGGGTTGGCTAGGAGTTGCACCTTGGCAGTCATTTTGTTATCCCAAAGGGGAAATCTTTCTAAAAATAGAGGCGACCCAAATGAAAGCAAACCCAAGATGCTCAAAGACGTGGGTCTCAGGACAGCAGCTGAGCACAGAGGCCTGGCAAATGTGCACCAGCTGATTTCAATTACACTCTAGATGCTGAGCAGTGAAAGTCACCCAGCTGGCGTTGTGTTCCTACTTCCGGCCATGAGCTGGGATGCCCGAGTCGCCCCATGTTGGTGCAGGTCTTTGCTGAGGCTGTAACACCTGCTGGGCACTGTTCACTGATGGGCACCCAGCACAGTGCATCAGGAGGTACACAAACAGTGGTGGTGAGTTCAAGGAGACAGGATGTCCCAAGAGTACCATGAAGCAGGTGTCACGGCGGAACAGGACAGAGGATGGCGAGAGCTCCCTGCTACAGGGAGGCCGTGGAAGAGGAGGAGGTGGGCCAGGGGTGTTTGCCACGGCAAGTACCAACTGTGCGGGGTGCACACCAGACAGACAACCGCTGTGCCAAGGCCCTGGGGCAGGACTGAAGCAGCAGCACAGGACAGCCCAAGTGGTGCTAGAAAGGCAGGGAGATGTGGCCAGAGGGAGCGTGGGCTCAGCTCACACAGGCGCTGGGAGCCCAGGTGAGCAGCTGCTAATATTCCCGAAGGGTCCAAAGCCGTGAGCAACAGGAGATCACTTGCAGGTTCCAGGGAGTCTTGGGGAAATGGGATCACCAAGGCAGGGGTGGAGAGCTGTCCCTGTCCTGGCCATGGTGAAGCTGCCACTACTGGGCTGTAGGTGACACCTAGACCGGGACAGTGCAGGGGTGGGCACAGGCACATAGGGGGGCACTGCTGGGCCTCAGCCACCTGCTCCTGTGAGGGTCATGTGACCACAGCCAGTGCAGCCAGGCTGGCCGGTTCATTTCCTGGAGACTCCATTAGCGGAGGGAGGCGCCCGCAGCAGTGCCAGCTTTCATTGCCTGCTGAGTCACGGCCGGGAACAGCCAGAGCCGAATGTCCTTGTCGCCCCTTTCTAAGCGGAGGTTGGTCCTGAAGAGCGGGACCACGGTGCCAGAGGACAGCCGCAGGAGCCCTGCAGCCCTTGGTGGGGATTTAATTATCACCTTGGCAGGGGAGGTAGGCCAAAAGTCAGAACCTGCCAGGACCTGCTCTCAGCACCATCCAACCTGCGTCCCAGCTCAGCGACACACACACTATGAGGCTTCCTTATGCGCCCGCAAGGGAACTCTCAGGGAAAAGCTGCGTGCGCGCACCAGATCCAAACGACCCTACCAGAGTGCTCTGCCCGCAGTCTACAAGGAAAGGAAAGCTAATTGGTAATACCAGGGCACCTGAACATGAAACTTCCCAAGCACAGCTGGCAAGGGGTTGTCCCACGCCTGCACCGAGCCACGGACCCCCAGGAGCCAGCCCAGGGGACGGACAGCACGAGTGGGTGCCCAGCATTTGCAATGCAAGTAAGTCTGGCTGCTCTGGCATCCTGGGTGAGGATTTCAGAAGCCAGGACTCACTCGTGCCAGTTTTGCATTTGAGTACAATGTTTCCTCCATTGTCTTACGCTGTACTGTGGGAATCGCAGGCTATATTAAACTCTACCCCTCCAAATGTTCCGTGTACAGACATAAAAGAGACGTAGGCACAAGGTTGAGAAATGATAAACCTACACCAACCTGCCCAGCAAAGGGGCTGGCAGAAAACTCAGAAGCCACATGGAATGCAAAGCATTGTGGGGGCTCTCCTGTGCAGAGCTGGAAGACAGAGGCCCCCCCGCCCACCCCGGCTCTGTTGGCGGGTGTGTAGGGGGCACAGCTGTCACTCCCAGACTACAGCCCCACCAGAGACGCTGTCAGACTCTGACCCCTAGGGTGTGCTGTGGGCCTGCCAGGTGTTGACAGTGGGGTTGGTCTACAAGGGGCAATGCACCTGCAGCCTGCCCAGCCTGCCCTGTGTGCATCCAGGTTTGGCCTGCCTGAGAAACTGACATCTGAATCTGATTCCATTTCAGCTCACTGACAGTGAGCTGAGCACGGCTAGTGGCCACACTCAGGGAGGCCCGGCCAGCACGCAGGGGATGCCACCGAGGTCGTACCTGCCATGAACCCCCCTGGAGGCTGCTCAAGGCCCCAAGGACAGGTGCATGTGCCCACCCCACCCCACAGCCAGGCTTCCCCGCGCCTGCACTGCCACCTTCCCAGGCGTTTGAAAGCTACCAAAGTTGTTAGGGGCCCTTGGGAGAAGTCTGTGCTGGGAACAGGAGGACTCTGCAGGGTGGAGGAGGGTACGTTCAGGTGGGGAGGGGCTGGTCTGCTTGGGGTTCAGCTCTCGACTCTGCATCCTTGGGGAAGGGGACCATGTGGGAGGACCCTGCTGGGCAGACTCACCCGTGTCTCCTCCCCCAGCCCTTTGCACGGGCTAGTCCTCACTCATCTACTTGCAACTGGATAGACTCAACTAAGGCGAGGTCCTTCTGGGTCACGGTGGGCCTGTGCTGGTGTTCCGATGTAAAGGAAATTTGCATCCAGACTGACAAGAGGGAGAAGGTAAAGGGGACAGGGGTCCCCCGGGGAGGGCTGCAGGCAGGGATGCAACCAGGAACCAGGCTGTCTGTGCTGCGCGAGGCAGGGCAGGACGGTCCCCACAGCTGTGCCCCGTGCATGACGCGATCTGGGGGTGTGTGGGATCCAGAAGCAGGAGCGAGACAGTGTCCTGGCTGTGAAGCCACCCCAGGAGCCAGCACGTGGCCCACGAGGCTGGGACAGAGGGTGCTGGCTGCATCTGGACGAGCCTGGCCCTGGTAGTCTCCTTACCGCTGTGAAGTACTGGCACCTGCTTCCTCTCCCAGCCTGGGTCTGTGGGGGCAGCACTGAGGCCTGCACTGCTGTGCTGGGGGGAAACTGAGACCCCCAAAAATAAGAGGCCGCTGCCCGAGGGCCTTGCTCGGTTTGAGTTTGTAGGCTTAGGGGAGCTGGAGTGACCACTCAGCTGGAGTTCAGGGGCCTTCGGCCTGAGGGCACAGGAAGTGGCAAAGCCCTGTCTCCTGGGGACTGCCCAGGCCAGCCTAGGCCGGTAAGGGCTATAAAGCTGACCCGGCCTTGGTGGGTCCCAGGAGGGTGGGTGGATGGAGCCAGAGGTGACAGGCAGGCACACACGGGGCAGCTGGGCCAAGGAAGAAGGGAGCTGTGTATGCTTGAGGAGAGAAGAAGGGGGCAGGGGGCCAAGCCTGGGAAGAGCCAAGAGCAGAGAAGGCCGCCATTGTGACGGCAGGGACAGCTGCGCCGGGGGGGTGGGGTGGTCCTCTCTCCTGTGTCGTGCGCAAGGGCCGGGAAGAAAGAGCAAGAAGGGCTGAGATGGTGGGGGTGGAGGGGAGAGACACAAGGAGCTGGGGCATAGGAAGGATGGAGCGGTGCGGGCCTGGCTCAAGGGGAGCAGGTGCAACATCCCCCCCACCTCTACGGGACCCCAGCACATAGTCCCTGCACCCACAGAGCTGGGGTGCAGACGTGGCCCAGGGGCAGGAAAGGCATGGAGCTGCATAAGGAAACGAGCCTTGTGCCAGGAGTGCCAGGGGGCAGGGCTGATTTAGCATGGGCGGATGTGTAATATGCAAATCTGTTAGTAGGGTCACAGGGCTTTAAGGGGAAATACAATGGGCTTCCTCAGTCAGGAAGGGCACGGGTAGTACTGGGACACTGACTGGAGGAAGGTGGGCAAACAGGCTGTGTGGCTACAGAAGTTTCTAGAAAAAGAAAGAGTAACTGCAAAGGCCCTGTGGTTTCTGAGCGACACAGAAGGAAAGGACGGACACACACACACACACACACACACACACACACACACACACACTTTCCATTCACTGGTTCATACTGCCAAATGCCTACAACAGCTGGGGCTGGGCCAGGCCACAGACAGGAACCAGGAATTCCACCTACCACACGGGTGGTTGGAATTCAAGCCCTGCGTTGTCATCTGCTGCTTCCAGGTGCATCAACTGGAAGTTGGAACAGCCAGGACTGGAATCGGGTATTCCAGCATGGGATGGGGACACGCCAGGTGGCAGCTTGACTTGATATGCCACAGTGCCCACCCAACAAGCGCGATTTGTCCATGGACTTTTTGATTCAGGCAGGGGGCCACAGGACTTGCAGCTGCTGCTCCAGGGACAGCTGACCGAGCTAGGCTCAGCGGCAGGACAGCTCCCGAGTGCCCTCCCTGTTCACTGGTTCAGGGGTTGGCCCAGGACTCAAGCTGGGCCAATCCAAGAGGACTTCACCAGTCCAGCCACTGGGCAAAGGCCCTCTAGTTCCTGCTGGATGTGAAGAGACTGGAACCCTTAGATGTCCCTGTCCCCATCCTGACACCTTGAGACTGTGACATGGCTAAGGGCATCTCCCGGCCACCAGCACAGTGGCCAGCAAGGGCACTCCCTTCTCCACATTACTCGAGCAAAATTCACGCCTCAGCCCTGCAGAACTCAGGGATTGGGGCCTGAGCACCCTGCTGACAAGCAGCAGACATTTTCTTCCTGCTTTGTCAGAAACCAGTGAACGGCTCTCCAGGGAGTGATCCCCTTTGCCGGGCTTCATTGGACTACAGGGTCGGGACAGACACACCAGAGTGACGTTGGCTCCACTGGCGGCGGTGGGAGGGGGCGCTGGTGGCTAGCGAGGTTGATACAGCTTAAGATGAATACCACTCTCACCTTGAACTCTTGCTGGAACCGAAGCCCTACTGAGAGTGGGGACGGTTACCACGTGGTGGTGGGGAGTCAGAAGTGATCCCGACTCCATCCTGGAGGCCTTCTGGACACAGGAGCCCAAGCTGCCACCCCAGGCTCGGTGCAGGAGGACCCTGCCATGCTGCTCTCCCTTCAGGCCTCCGAGCCCAATCTACAGGCCAGCCTACCTCAGGTCACAGCCAGGCAACACTGACACCAAGGCCTGGCAGGTGCCAGCACCTGGCCCTAAGCACTGTTCTCGCACATTGAATCTGCAAAACCTTCAGAGCTGCGTCACCTTGCCCATCCATGCTTGTGGGAACCAAGACGTGGAAGTCAAATACAGCTGGTCCAAGAGTAGGTAGCTGGAAAGTGGCAGACTGGAGCCCCAGCCAGCAACTCCGAGCAGGGGTGGCCAGAATTCCTGGGCCCGAGTACCAGCCGCTCCCCTGTTCTCTCAGGTTCCCACTTGTCCACTGCCCGCAGTGACATCACCATCTGGGGTGCTGGTTCAAGGGGCTCCCCGAAACACACCACCCTCTGCAGAGACGCAGCGCCCACAACCCAGGCAGGGCGAGTTGCCCACCCCCAGTTCTCCCAAGAAGCACTCACTTTCCAGACGATTCTAGCAGCAGGAAGAGCATGCAGACAGATGTGTCTTCCTGCTTGCTCCCCTCCCTAGCCCAGGAGTCCATCTTTTCCCCACGTCACTGTCGCTCACGCCTCCCCTGTCACCTGGGTGCACTTTCCCAGGGCCTTGACGTCTCAGCTACAAAGTCTGATTTCACAACAGCACGCACTTCTTGCCCAATGGTTGGGGAGTGGGGGAGCTTGTTTACGTTTTCACTGATGCAAGTTCAGTTCATCGGATCTGGGGTGTTTGGCAATGGCGGAGTCAGGTAACCTGCCTGGCAGGGTGGGCCGAGGTCTCCAGGACCTACGGAAAAGGCACAGGAGCCCCGACTCCCCCGTGGGATGCCCAACATCCCACGCCACGGCAACTTCTGCACCATCCTGGTCGCCACCTCAGACAGCAAATCCGGTCCTTGCTCCACTTCCCTACTCCATCCACACTTGACTGTAATGCCCTTCTCCCAATGTTCTGGAGCTTTCCGCCATGCTGACAGCTTGAAGCCAACCCAACAGTCAACAACGGCTGACTCAGAGACATGGTTGACAAACTGAGAGAAACGCACACTGCTTTGCAACCGTGCACATGTCCACTGGTACGCAAACGCCACTTGACATGGCTACAGGCAGAGAGACCTGCGTGCTGCACAACTCTGGGAGGAACAGACCAAGCTGTCTCTTGTCCCCTTCATCCCGCACCATCCTTGGCGCAAGGACAGCCCCTGCCTGCCTGCCTGCCCCCGCATGCCTCCCTCACCTGTGCGGTAGCCCGTACTGTTGAGGTACACGGCGAAGGTGCGGCTCTCGTGCTGCGCCTGCCAGGAGGGTGACGAGCAGTTCTCGTTGTTGGTGTAGGTGTTGTGGTTGTGGACGTACTTGCCGGTGAGGATGGAGGAGCGGGAGGGGCAGCACATGGGCGTGGTCACGAAGGCGTTGATGAAGTGCGCCCCGCCCTGTTCCATGATGCGCCGCGTCTTGTTCATAACCTGCATGGAGCCTGCAAGCACAGGTGTGGGTGAGAGGTGGCTGGGGCCAGCGGCGGTCAAGGCCCTTGCCGCCCCCCGTCCCAGGTGCACTGTGAAAGTGGTGGGCCCACACCTCCCCAGTCCTCCCCGCCGCCACATGACTGTAGGTAGATGAACCGGGTCTGGGGCTGGGCTGGGTCACTCACACCCACGTGGCACTTTGTTCCTTTCAGAAAGCAACCACCATGGGACTGCACTAGGTCTGGCTGGGCCTTCCCTAGAACCGTTAGCTCTCAGATCATGCCAGCGCCCTGGCCAACCTGTTCCCCAAACATGGCTCAGCTGGAATGTCCTGTACCAGCCCTGAACCATTCACTTGGCTCTGCTTGGTTCTTGGAGCCCAGAACCCCCACAGTGTCCCCACAAAACCCACTGCACGGCTGCCAGGAGCCCCAGGGTTCCCCCAACTCGTGGCATTGAACTTCAACACCACGTGGTGTGATCTTCTGCAGGACAGAACCCTGGGATGTGGGAAGCACTCAGCAAACACAGGAGGCCTGACTGCCCTACCACCTGCCTGGTCTCCATGGAAACACCCCATAGGCATCCTCTCTGCCAAGGCCAGCCTCATCTCTCCGCCTAGTCCTCACCAGGTCTCAGGGTCCGGAGTGGGTTGAGTGGGTGGTGCCCCTAGTCCCAAGCCCTAGAACCTGGGACTGTGACCTTATGGGGGAAACAGGAGTCTGCAGAGCTCATTCTGGAATTACCAGGATGGACCCTAAACTCGACAGCAGGTGCTCTTAGAGGAGGCGGAGCCTGGCATGATGCAGCTGTAAGCCCAGGAACACCTGAGGCCCCTGGAAGCTGGAAGGCGCAGAACCGCCACTCCCCTAGGACGTTCCGAGCCAGCACGGGCCTGTGACAGCTCCAGAACCCCAAGCCCAAGTCCCCTCCCACAGCTAGAGCCCTCAGGCTGTGGGCAGCCAACACACGTGCAACAGGCAGCTGAAGGTCATGCCGAGAGCTGTGCTCAGCACCCTGCAACCCCCAGAGACCCTCAGAGGCACAGGACTAGCCTGAACTCCCTCCCCTTGCTAATGTCATCCCTAAGCACTGAGCGTAAAAAGGAAGAAAGCCAATGGAATGAGATGGTCCTTGAGGTAAGCAGATTGATGGGTTTACTGTCCGAAACGAGGCAGGAGTCTCCCCTTGCGTGGAGACTGAGCCCGCCTCCTCCCAGCAGCCTGAGTCTCTGCGTGGTGCCCACCTGCGCCCCAGCCCTAAGCTCCTGGCTCTTGGACGCGCCAAGCTCATTCCCGCCCCCACAATCCTTGCACGCATTATTGCCACTGCCTGGAGTTCTAGGCCTGAGATTGATTAAGTTGGGTTGGCAGAGCCCATCCTTCACTTAAGACAAAGGTCAAGTGCTCCTCAGGGAGCCCCCTCTCCTTTCCTGTCACTTGGTTTAAATCTGGGCAATTAGAGGGTCTGGCCAGCCGTGAGGCCTCCCTCCACCAGCAGGTGCCGCTCAGCCCATAGCCTGGAAAGAAGCTGTGGTCAGCTGGGGTCAGGCAGAGCCTTGGGCCTCACCAGGCCATTCCTGTAGGGCTAATGGAAGCCCTGTGATTACCCTTGGGGACTTTTGGGGAGAGAGAGTGGCAGGTGTCCTTACATCAGCTGGTCCCCTCCTCCACTCGCTCTGGGTGACCATGGCTAGGGGGGCTCAGGAACCCCCTGGTTCTGGGAGTGAGGCCCCTGGAGCCACTGCCCAGCAGAGCAGCAGCAGGAGGGCAGGGGTTCACCGGCTACTGCACAGCCCAGCACACAGTAGGTGCTCAGCAAATGCCTGAGTATCTGCTGTGTGCTAACTTCACACACCTCCTTCCTCTCTGGATTTCCACGGAGCTCAGCAGACCTGACCTCTGTGTGTGGGTCTTGTCCACTGGATTTTAAAAGTCTGGCCTTACCCAGCTTCAAACAGTTCACTCTGCCACACTCCCAGCACCTCCTACAGTGGTACGCCTACTTCACCAGGTCCTGGAAAGGGTGCCTGGAGCAACGCCGGATACAGGTTTGGCAGGCTCTGCTTCTGATTCGGCTCTTTGCTAACGCGCCTAGGAAGGCAGCAAGAACGGCCTGAGCCCTTGGGTCCTTGCACCCTCGCGGGAGACCCAGAGGCTCCTGGCTTCAGACCAGTCCAGCTCTGGCCATTGTGGCCATTCAGAGAGTAAACCACCGGATGGAAGATCTCTCTCCCTCTCTCTCCATAACTCAGTGTTTCAAACAAAAATCTTTAAAAACAACAACAACAACAAAATCCACCCAGTTTCAACAAGTGAATACAGCAGAATCGGCACACAGATCCCCACTGGGGGAGCTTCTCCCCAGCTCCCACATGGCTGTACCCAGCCCCCTTCATCCATCCCCAGAGCTGACCCCTCCCTGGCTACCACATTCAGATTCTACTCTTGGCCCCAGCATCTCACATCCCTGATTTATTTTTAAAAGATTTATCTAATTGAAAGACAGATTTCATCTGCTGGTTCATGCCACAATGGCCAGGACTGAGCCAGGAGCCAGTGCCTCCCCCGTGGGTGCAGGGACTCAAAGACTCAGGCTGCCCTCTACTACCTCCCCGGGTGCATTAGCAGGGAGCTGATCAGAGGTGGAGCTGCCAGAATTGGAACCAGTGTTCCGATATGGGCTGCTGTCACAGCAGATGGCTGCTTAACCCGCTGTGCTAAGATGCCACTCCTGTCGGGCTTGGCAATTCTGAGCTCTGACCTAAGACTGGGCACACTCACATACACAGGTACTGTCTCGACTGCACAAATCTGGGTGCTCCAGTCCAGAGCATCTGGCAGCCAGGACTCAGCCCATCCTGGTCTCCAGAGATCACAGGACAAAAGGCCAGCTGGGTGGGCATGCCCCCATCCCAGCCACCACCTGCTGAACAATCCTTCGCTTGAAAGCTGTTAGCAAAGAGCAGGCAGCTAAGGAACCGTTTGGTTTCAATGTGCTCAAAACAGGAGCCTGCTAGCACTCGCATCCTCTCCCCACGAACAAATGGGCACGAGCTGTGGGGTGCTTGCATATCCACGCTGCCCCGTGAGCCGGTGAGGCAGCTGTGTGAGTGCTAGGGGGCCTTGCTGAACTCCCTGCTGCAGCACCACAACATACATTCAAACCCCGGGCCCAGCCCGAGGGCGGATGGGTGGTGCCCACAGGAGGAAATGCCCACGCCCACGTTTTCAGCACTGCCAGGCCCACCAACCCAAACCTGTTTTGTCCAGCATCAATCTGAGCTCTGCAGACAAAAACAGCCTGCTTCCTTCTCTTGCAGACGCTGGTGGGAGCCCCACATCTCTCCCAGCTGTCTGTAACTCCGAGGCCCACCGCTGGAAGTCTTCACCCATCCACGGTGACTTTTGGGGGGCATTTTGGGCTGCTGCGGCTGCCTGCTAATGTGCCTGGGAAAGCAGTGGAAGTTGGTCCAAGGGCTTGGGCTCTGTTACTCCCGTGGGAGACCCAAATGAAGCTTCTGGCTTTGGCCTGGCCCAGCCCTGGGTGTTGAGGCCATCTGGAGTGGGACAGCAGATGGAAGATCTCTCTGTGTCTCTTCCTCTCTGTAACTTTGCCTTTGAGTAAATAAATCAATCTAATTAAAGCAACCACGGGTCAGTCATTGGCATGTGGGACTGCCTGATGCCCATGACGTCAGGGCCTGCTTGGGGAGGGGAGGTAGACTGG
Source organism: Ochotona princeps (assembly GCF_030435755.1). NCBI lineage: Eukaryota > Metazoa > Chordata > Mammalia > Lagomorpha > Ochotonidae > Ochotona > Ochotona princeps. Next base: position 8,802,524 of record NC_080853.1, on the reverse strand, counting down.
GCCAGGGAAATGGAATCGGAGTCGGACACAGGGCACCCTGGCTTCCACCTGTAGCCCTTGCCTGGATGGATGCAGGGGGGCTCCTAAAGAGTCACCCACCTTCACCCCGGCCCCCCACTCGAGGTGCCACACTCGCTGGCCAGAGGCTCCTTTAAAATATGTCATTCTGACTCTCTGAGGCCATCACTGCCCCCTCGACACCCCCACCCCCAGACCCTATGAGACTCCCACTGCGCCTTCTGGCTCCAGCAGCCACAGGGACTCCAGCCTCGGGCCCTCACACCTGCTTCTCCCCAGCAGACTGACCCCTGGGGACATTGGGGCCCCTGCAGATATGAACAGCACCTGCTCAGAGAGGCCTCTCAGGACTGTGCTAACCACAGCCACTGTTCTCCTGGCCGCAACTGTGGGAGTAAATGCAGGAAAAAACATGTTCTCAGGAGAGACGCGAACTGCGGAGGGCTGCCCCTCTGCACCCTGGGCGAGTGTGTCAGGGGTGGCAAAGACATATGGGCTGTCTTTGCTTCACAGGATTTCAAATTTTTTTAAAAGATATATATTTTCTTTTTATTGGAAAGGCAGAGTTACAGAGGAAGAGACAGAGATCATCCATTCGTTGGGTCACCCCTCTAAATGGCTGCAATGGCCAGAGCTGAGCCGATCTGAAGCCAGGAGCCAGGAGCTTCCTCTGGGGCTCCCTTGAGAGTGCAGAGGCCCAAAGAATGGGGCCATCCTCTATTGCCTTCCCAACCACAGGCAGGGAGCTGCATGCGAAGTGGAGCAGCTGGGATTCAAACCAGCACCCACAGGACAGGCTGGCACCACCTGGCACAGGGTTTTATTTCTTTAAAGGACATCTGTTAAATTCATGGTATTTAACAGGTTGCAGCTGTGGGGAGAACAAGGCATGGGCTAGAAACAGTGAACGCAGAGGCTCTGTGACGCTGGTGGCCTTCCCACCCACATCTTTCATCTGGGGAATAGATAGTAAAGCACGGAGTGTTCTAGAAGAGGCCTTTTAGACAAGGATCCCCCCTCTGTGAACACTGAACAAGAGGCGAGCGTCGAGGCCCGGGGCGGGGCCAGCTCCCAGCAGTATTTTGCCCTCATTTCCCAGGGCATAAAGTGACTGGCCCACACCTGACCGAGCAGGACTGGGGGGCATCCAGTCTGGTGGTCGCCTGCCTGCAGTCCACACTGGGTCCCTGGGTGGGACTCCCAGCTCGGGCTCCTGCCTGCAGCTTCCGGCCAAGGCAGGCCCTCAGGGGCAGTAATGATGGCTCCAGTGCTCAGGGTCCCTGGTGCCTGCATAGGAGACCCTGAGGGAGCTGGGGCTCCTGGTTTGGGCCTGGCCCGTGTGGGCATTTGGGGACTGAATTGGTAGATAGGAGGTTTCTCTCCCCCTAACGCTCTGTCTCAAATAAGTAAATTGTTAAGAAAGAAGACAGGACATTTCTCTAGGACCATTTGCTGGCTTTTCGGCGCACTTGGCACCCTTGTTTTATGGCTCCTTCCCTTGTAGAAGGATAAGGAAAACTGCAGTTTGGGGCCAGCACCATGGCATAGTAGACTAATCTTCCATCTTTGGTGCCAGCATCCCATATGGACACTAATTTGTGTCCTGGCTGCTCCACTTCCCATCCAGCTCCCCGATTATGGCCTGGGAGAGCAACAGAGGATGGCTGAAAGTCTTGGGACCCAGCATCCACATGAGAAGCCCAGAAGAAGCTCCTGGCTCCTGGCTTCAGATCAGCTCAGCTCCAGCCATTGCGGCCATTTGGGGAGTGAACCAGCAGATGGAAGCTGTATTTCTGTTTCTCCTTTCTGCGTACTCTGCCATTCAAAAAAACAGACCACTGCATGCTGTGTTTTTATACACGGGTATGAAGATGAATGCCTTACTGTCCTTTATCAACACAGTCTTTGATGTTAGATTTCACAGATTCTGATTTTCACAAATTTAGACATAAAGGCCCACACAAGCCTCCAGGGTCTCCTCTCCACTGTCCCCATGCCTTGGATATCCCATAATAAGTTCTGTCTCCGGCTTCTCCTGACGTCTGCTGGAGAAGTAGGAAATCTGTCCTCCCCCACCAGCACGAGCGGTCGGGGACACAGCTGCCCCGTGAGGGACCCCTGGTGACCCCACTGGGATCTGCCATCAGTCATCCCCCATACCCACATGTGGAGTGGGGCTCAGGCCAGCTCTCCGTCAAGAACACAACCCAGAGGGCCCCGGGGTTCTAGAAGGTTGTTACACCTGCCCTTCCTGGGTACGCACGCTGGCCTGGTTTCTGACCCTTGGTGGAATTCAGGCAGTGGGAGCAAGGCAGCCAGTGGAACCCCACAGGCCCAGGAAGACAGGAAACTGCTGTGCCCTCACAGCACCTGCTACACCCCCACCCCAACACCTGACTTGTTTGTGGGGCCTACAAGCTGTGCCATCTCCCACGGGGGTTGAGCAGGACCTTCAGGCCACCTGGCCAGGGGACGGGTAGAACATGAACATACCACATGCCCTCCGCAGGCCCACCCTTCTAGGACATTCTATGCCATCATCGAATCCTCATTTTAATCCTAGCAAGCCATTTGATTGTTTATGCAAGACAAAGAGAGCTCTTCCACCCATGAGCTTATTCCACAAATGTTCACAACAGCCAGGGCTGGGCCCAGCCCAAACCAGGAGCCAGGAACTCCATCAATATCTCCCATATGGGTGGCAGAGAGCCAAGTCTCCTAGCGTTAGTGGGGAGCTGGAACTAAGGCAGAGCGGGGACACAAACCAGGTGTTCCCCTATGGGAAGCAGACACCCCACGGGGTCTCTCAACCACTGTGCCACACACCTGCCTTGCCAATCCTTTTGAAAATCAGGACACTTCATACCAACCCAGCTTTCCAAATTCACTGGACAAATGCAGGGGCCTCTGTAGAATGGCCCTTCCAATTCTCCATGGCCCCTACGAGGCCCCCTCCTCTCCTGCAGCCCACCTGTGCTGGGAGGTCCAGCAGCCCTGAGCTAGTTCCGCTCTAGGAGGACCAGGGATACACCCCAGATGGGGAAACACTCTCCCCCGGCCTAGAGCCTCACAGAGAGGTGGTCAGCAGGCGGAAGGGCTGGGGCCTGCCTACAGGTGTGAATCAGCCCTCCCTGGGATGGCAGGGGCTGAGGCTGCAAGCTGGGGCAGCACTGCATCCTGCACCAAGCCTGGGCTGCTCGTGTCCACCCGCAGGGTTGGAATTCACCCGGCAGTCCTCTTCCAGCCCTCGAGTGTTCCTGGAATGTCTACAAGGTCATGAGGCCAGCTGGGAGCCTCCTGCCTATGCCCCCGGCAGCACCTGCATACTGGCACAGACTGCCCAACTGTCCCAGTACAGCTCTGCCCAGGCAGGGAGCAAAGAAAGGTTTGGGCAGTTAACCAGTTCTCTGGCACGCCTGTCAGTCAGTCCAGAGCTGTGACACTAGATTCCAGGCGACATTGGCTCCCGGGAGCTAACTCTGTGATGTACTTTTTCCCTATGGGGACTTCCGGCTCCTGGGAATCACAAACTCAAGCCCAATGTTACAGCCTCAGCTCTGCCAAGCTAAGACTCAAAGCTCCAATCCTCTCTGAGCGCTGGCATTCCATGAATGAGCCTTGGGGGCGGGGCGGGTGCCTTCAGGAAGCTTCCGGAGTGAACTCCGGCCTGGTGAGGCCCAGTGAGGTCAATGGGCTTTGGCAGTCATTGGCTACTTCCTGTTGGGAAGGCCCTTCCCACCGTGGCTCCTGCTGCTGTCACTCCTGAGCACTGCCCCACCCACAGGATGTTTACTCTCCAAGGTGGGGTGTCCGAGGTACTTCCCCATCCCGCAGGGAGGCTGTGCCAGAGGGAGCCGCCCACCCCTGGCTAGGAGGACGGCGGCTCTGCCTGTGGCCGGCAACCCTTGGGACCCTCTCTGGGCCTCCAGCTGTCCACCTGCTTAATCGGAACCATTCTCCTTCCTCGATCCCAGCCCTGCTCCCGCCTACCACCTCTGCTCCTCCCGCGGTGGAGCCCTGCCCTGCTGCCCAGCACCGGCACCTCCCCGTCTACCTGCAGCCAAGGAGTCTGAAGAGAAGAATCCTGCATACCTGGACGCTCAGAACATTCCAGTCACTTCCCAACACGCCCGTGCTAAAATCCACTCCTGCCCGTCCGATCCAGACCCCAGCCATCCTCCCTCCCCACTGCACCCACTCCCCAGACCCTGCTGCCACAGGACTCTTGCACCTGCTCATCCTGCCCCAGAGGCTCCTCCTCCAGCCCCCACGGGCTCCTTCTCCACCAGATGCTCCTCCTCCAGCCCCCACGGGCTCCTTCTCCCCCCCCCCCCCCCGTGTCCCTCCTTACAATGCCAGCGGCCGCTGCAGGGGGTGCTGTCCTTGCTCCTGAGCCCCCCCATGCCCCCACCCCGGCCACCCACCAATATTGCTTTCTCTCTCCTCGGCCCCTGGCGCCCGGCAGGAAAATGACATTTCCTAGACTGACTGGCTGAACGTGATGGAGGTCTTGTCCCTGTAGCCTTGCAAGTCCTCCCTGCCCCTCAGCCTCTGGCTTCAGCCGCAAGGGAGCCCTGGGGAGGAAAGGGAGGGCTGTCGGCAGAGCGGGGCAGCAGCTGCTGGCAGCCCCGGCCCCAGCCACCTGCTACGGTAGCTGCGATACTGTGATATTAAAACCTTCCTTGGGGCCTGGCGCAGTAACCTGGTGGCTAAAGTCCTCACCTTGCCGGGATCCCATATGGACACCGGTTCTAATCCCGGCTGCCCGGCTTCCCATCCAGCTCCCTGCTTGTGGCCTGGGAAAGCAGTGGAGGACAACCCAAAGCCTTGGGACCCTGCATCCTTGTGGGAAACCCGAAGGGGGCTCCAGGCTCCTGGCTTCTGATCAGCTCAGCTCTGGCCACTGTGGTCAATTGGGGAGTGAATCATCGGATGGGAAGATCTTCCTCTCTGTCTCTCCTCTTCTCTGTATATCTGACTTCCCAATAAAAATAAATAAAAAACTTGAAAAAAAAAAAAAAAAACAACTTTCCTTGAACACCCACTTCTGCCTGTACCCCCTAGTTCTTGCCAAGCTCACAAGACAAAGCGAGCTCTATCCACACTGCAGGTGACGTCTAGGATGGGGTGGGGTTTGAAGAGCCCCCCTCCCCCGCCCCCCGCCTTTCTACTTCTTCCTCCCTGGCCTCCTGGAATGAGGCCGTGATAGCCGGAGCTCCAACCGCGGGTGATCTTGAAGACATAAGCGTAGGGTGAGAGAGGCAGACATGGAGCCTGGTCCCGGCTCGCCTCGAAGCCCACGCTGGCAGCAAGCGTCCCTGCCAACCTCCGACACGTTCGTGTGAGCTAGAAGCAAAACCTTATCTTGCTGAAGCCCCATTCCAGCCAAACCTACACCCAGTTCACTGAGCTTCCAGAACTCAAGCTGAACTGCTGGGGGAAAAAAAAAGACTTTCAGGAATGTACTTCAGGGCGGGTCAAGCGGAGCCTCTCCAGCTCCTCCCATCACCGGCACCCACGTGTCTTCCTGCCACCAGTGAGTAGCGGCAGGAATGTCAAGGGGATGTGGCCGCGGGGGTGCCGAGCTGGAACTGGCCAGGGCTTCCCACCACTCGGTCCGCAGCAAGCCCTGTGGCTCAGGACTCAGAACTGCGGCACAGGGTGTGACCTCCAAGTGTGCACGGAGAAAAACGGCAAACAGGGACCCGGCCAGGCCTCTCCCACGGGTAGCGCTCTCCCGGGGCCGGTAGCCTGTGGGTTCCAGGATGGCAGACCCCTGTGAGAGAATCTGGGCCAAGGTCTCAGACCAGGAAAGTACAATCTGTGAGTAATTTCCACTGTCCCCTAGCCAAGCTCACCCAGCCCCGGGCCGCTGCCCTCCGCAATGCCAGTCTAATGGCTCCTCCTACCTTCCACAGCATCTGCAGTGCCAGGCTTGGAGCCTTCCCCACCTCCCCATCACCACCCTAGAAGCTCCAGTCCCTGAAGTCAGTTGTTGCTCCTTGGCTGTCTCGCAACACGCCAGCCAGACCCCCGAGCCTCTTGGCGGATCTCGGCCTCCACTGTCTCACGCCTGGACAGGTGCAGCACACACCTCAGCGGACTTGTCTTGTTCCCTTCACACTGTCCTGCTCCCCGCCCGGCAGGCAGAGGTCACAGTGAGACACAAATTACACACATGTCCCTCCCTGCGGCTGTCCCTCTCCAACAGCTCAAACCCTCCCTGGCCCCAAGCTCACGTTCTGCCAAAGCCTGGGATGCAAGCATTACCGCCTCAGAGCACCAGTCAAGTCCCTGGCTGCTCCGCTTCCAATCCAGCTCCCTGCCAATGCACTTGGCAAAGCAGCACAAGATGGCCTAAGTCCTTGGGGCCCTGCATCCATGTGGGAGACCCAGATGGTATTCCTGGCTCCTGGCTCCTGGCTTCGGCCTGGCCCAGCACCAGCTTTTCTGTCTCACTGGAAACAGTAACAAGTGACATACGGACCCACTGGGGCAGAAATTTCCAGGCCACCGCTCGCCTTTAATGGCTGTTGGATTTGTGGTGGCCTTTGACCCAAGGCCACGGGGGCTGGGGTTTTGCACCAAGAGAACTGAGGCTTCCTCTTCGAATAACGTCTGACTTTGCCATTGGTGCAGGATGCAAGGCCTTGGAAAGCCAAAGATGCTGTGCGTGCTCCCGCCCCAGGCCAGGGCTGTGTCTGAGGCCTCGCGGGTTAAACCAGGGAGTCCTGCCTAGTTCCTTCCAGAGCCTGCCTGGCTGCCTCCAGGGCCCAGCGCTTCTGTCTGTTTCCTGGTGTGAGGGTGTGGGCGGAAGCAAGGCCAGTCACACGCCTTGATGGCTTCTGAAGGTCGTTAGCATGGAAGGCTTTTCCCAACTGCTGTTAAGACCTATGGGTAAGTCAGGCCACCTGCTACTGAGCTCCTGCTCTAGGCACCTGACACTCCCCCTCCCCTAGGCCCGCAGTCAGTGGTGGAGGGCGGGGGTGGGGAGAGCTGAACCCCTTTTCCTGCCTGGCCAGCAATGAGGGCTGACGGCTGTTCTCTGCCCTGGGACTGGAAGGGAGCCTGGGATTATCTCAGCCGAGAAGTTCCGAGCCCAGAAAACCGTGAGAGCTGCCGCATGGGCAAGCAGAAAATAGCAGATGATAAATTTTTTAGGACCACCCTCTGCCTGCCAGTTGTAGCAGACTGTGAGCTAATGTGCTGGGCTTTTTTGGAACATGAATTATTGATCGGGACCTGTCTTGTGGTTTATAAAAAGCGCATCTCCCCCTCCCCCCCCCCACCTCCTGCAGAAGCCGGTGAAGGAGACACATGGGTACCGACCAGGGCATGGGCATGTCGGGCACAGATGCCACGGGCACCACAGCCATGTCCTGGAAGCTGTCTCTTCCCCAGGGGGCTGAGATGCCCACGTGAAGTTACTACCAGCAATGTACTTCCTAACAGGAAAAACAAAACAAAACAAAACAAAAACCCAAAACCCACACAGCAAACAACGAGGAAGCTGTCCTGGGGAACTGGCAGTGGGAAGGTCGGGGCCTCAGGTTCAAACCCTGCTGGTAGCTGTGTGGCCTGGGACAAGAGGCTTGCCATTCTGTGTCTCTGATTCTGCACCCAGGAAATGGACAGAACAAATCTGCTTTGAGTCAGCCGTGTTTACCCCACCATTTCGTCCCTTGGGTCCTCCCTCGCCCACAGCTCCAGTCTTTACATCTGTGTTATTCTGCTGGTTACATTCAAGGGGCCCTGGGCTCCGACACGTGCTGACCCTTCACCCTGGATAGCTCCTGCGTCAGCTCGGGGACCAGCAAGGCCCGAGCGTGGCTCACCGGCTCCCCTGGCTCTGCCCGCCCCTCATCACTGCCTCTCCCTATGCCTGCCCTTGCAGGGACCTCACTTCCTCCTCCAACAAGGTCACAGCGCCTCCCACTCAAAGCCCGTACCATGGCCCGGCTCCACCTGCTCCCTCCACTGAAGCTCATCACTTCCACCTCGGCCCTCCCTCCCGCCCCTCCCCGCCTGCACCACAGACAACAGATGCCTGATGAACAGGTGCTGGATGTGTGCTAGAAACCTGCCCCCCTCTAGGTCCTACCCATGACCTCCAGTTCCCTGGCACTGCCATGGCCAAAACACCTCAAGGGGCTGCACAAGGTGAGCCCAGCGGTTCTGAAGTCGAGATGCAGCCTGTGAGGCTGTGCCGGCCACGGCCACGGACAGCAGACCCCCACCTTCCTCCCAGCTATCCACCGCAGACTGCAGGTGTCAGCCTGTCAGGAAAGGCGCCGGGCTCTGATCTCTTCCTGGCAGCAAGCCCTTGCACGGAGAAGCTCTGGGAGAAAAATCTATACCTGCGATCATGAAGCCGACTATGCAGAGGGCCTGGATTGATATAAAAAAGCCTTTCAGGTTTGAAACTGGAGCTGGATTTAGTTCACAAAGGCTCACCTGGGAGCCCACCAGTACAATGGGCAGGGGCTCAGGCACTGCCCCCTCCCTGGTCTGGCAGTGACTGGCAGCCCTCACCGTAAGTCACCAGCATCTCTGAGATCTAGTCCCATCCTTGCTTCCCTTCCCCAAGCTAAAGCCACCTCAGCCTTCTTGGGTGTGCCCCAGGACCTTTGCACACACAGCTCTTAACTGCCTGGAACACTTCTCCCAAGACATTCCGGGTGCACAGCAGTTAAGGGGGTGGGGGAACCTAATTTACAACACAAAGGAAAAGCATAGGGCTGAGTGCCGCCCAGCACGGCGGGCACAAGCCATGACGAACCGCCTAACCCTATGTGAGATGCCTGCTGAGTGCAATACGCAGGCCAGATCTCAACTGTGATCTAGAAGAATGTAAAATAGCTCATACATGATTCTGTATATCTATTACATGTTCAGATTGCACACTGACTGCAAATGGTTCAGCAAAATGTTATCAATCTTATCAGTTTTCTTTCACTTCAAATAATGCAGATACTAGGGGCTGGCACAGTGGTATAGTGTGCTAATCCTCTGTCCGCAGAGCTGGCATCCCATGTGGGCACTGGTTCGGGTCCCAGCTGTTCCACTTCCAACCCAACTTCCCACTTATGGTCTGGGAAAGCAGCAGAGGATAACCCAAAGCCTTGGGACCCTGCATCCTCATGGGAGACCTGGAAGAGGATTTTGGCTCCTGATTTCAGACTGACCCAGCTCCAGCCCTGGGGGCCATTTTGGGAGTGAACCAGTGGATGGAAGATCTCTCTCTTTCTCTCCCTCTCTCTAACTCTGACTTTCAAGTAAATAAAATGTGAAAGTACATGTGCCATCTTGCATTTGTGGCTAACGTTACCTGGGAGATGGGTTCTAAGACCCTCCCACTGAAGCCCAAACCTGTAGATGCTCCAACCCTGTTTCCTCAGTGGGCTGCACCTGCTGATGGTGGTGGCTACAGAACTGGGATGCACAAAACAGAGAATTGAAGGCTGACGCAGACACGGACCCCAAGGTGAGGAGTTAGACCAGGGAGCAGCTGACATTGACCATCGAGACCCTAGCTTTGGTGGCCTCATTTACAGGGGCTCATGTTCTACTGCTGCAAACACAGCAAGTGGAGAAAGCCAGAGCTTGGGCCAAAAAGCCCCTGACCTTGGCCCCAAGGAAGGAGACCAGACAGGAGATGGGCCTCGGTGCAGCCCAGACCAGCCTGGGAGGGAACATGAGCAGGAGTTGTCTCAGCATCTCCTCTCCTGGGTTTCGGCACTTCGGGGACAGCCCTACCCTGCGTGGTTAGCTGTGAGCCCACGTGCGTGCGGTGACCTCGAGTGCTACAAGCGAGTTTCCTGTGTTCACACAACTGCCTGGTAGCGGGAGGTGCCTAGCCCGGTGATCGCTGGGGGCCACTGCCTTGGACCCCAGAACCCTTACCCAGCTCCACGTCCTGGTCATCCGTCAGCACCAGGATGATGTTGGGCCGGATGTTCCTGCGGTCGCGCTGGAACCTGCCCTTCAGGCGGTGGTGCGACAGGAAGGCGGAGCTGCTGGCCAGCAGGGAGAACAGTGTGGCCCACAGCATGCAAAGCAGGAGGCTGGGGGGGCCCATGGTGCACAGTGGCCGCTGCGGCACGACTCTTGGGGTGCAGCAGCCTCAGGTTGCCTTGTGTGGGTTTGCTCCCAGTCCGTCTTCCCTCTTCTCTCACCGGATCTAGAAGAGAAGTACCAGGTCAATGTTGACAGAGCGGCTGGTGCGACAGCTGGCAGGAACGGGACCTGCCGAGCCAGTGCCTGCAGCAGTGGCAACACCCAGCCCAGGCGAGCCACGCCGGCACCTGCAGGAGATTCGGCCCACGGTGGGCTCCCTGGGCGCTGCCTTCTGCCAGGGAGCAGATCCTGCAGACGGGAGCAAGGTGGTTGCCTGGGCACTGCTGCCCCACCTTGCAGGTAAGTCAGTGACCACACGGCCCGAGGGACTGAGAGCTCTGCTGGCCTGCCACGGGAGGGAGAAGCAGAGGGCCTTCACAGCTCTCACGCAGCCGAGGGGCCTCCCTGGGGAGGGGACACAGGGACTGGCAACAGTGTGGCTCTGGACCTCAGTCATTTAAAATGAGGGAGGGAGGGAGGGAGAGAGAGAGAAAGAGAGCGAGAGAGAAGGTGCCAGTGCACATGGTGTTGGGAGGTCAACAAACAGCTTGGGGTCTGGCTGTGTCACTTGAGCCGTGACCTTGAAGGGTCCTTGCTGACCATGGTGAGGGCTGGAAGCCTGGCCACCACCCAGAGCCAGCCAGGAGCCTCCGCATCCTCCCACGGGCCCTCCTCCTTCTTCCCAGGGCAAACTACCCAACGCCTTCCGTTGTTAACACAGGAAAAGGCAGACTCTTGCCAGGGCTGCCAGGGCTGCGTGTGACCTGAGCCCTGCTCGCCAGCCCGCTGGCTGGAGGATCAAGCTCGCTCCTGCCCCCAGGCCTCTGCACTCGCCCTGTTTTCACTACTGTCCCGAATTCTTCCTCAGGTCTTATATGATGAGCTCCCTGTTTCCAGCACTGCCTCATTTGCCAGGAGTCATCAGGGAGGCATCGACCATGCTGGGTTCTCCAGGCAGTGCTGTTCCTGGCAAGGCCCAGGAGGGGTCTGGGCAGATACCGCCTGCCCCTCCTGCCCGAGGGAGCTGACTTCTGCGGCTGCACATGCGCGGGCGCCATCGCAGGCCTGAGGCCAGCGTAGCGTGAGACAGCCCCAGCACAGCGAGCCGCCAAGCCCGCTCTGGCTCCTCCCCGCCAAGCTCAACCCCAGCCGCACTGGAGTACTCTGGCATGTGCTTCCCTGGAGAGGAGCTAACTGCACAAATCAAGTCCGCGCAAGCTGAACGCACACCTCTGCTCCCGCTGCGCACCGCAGGCTCTGCGCCTGCTGCAGGCTCTCTAGGAGCCAGTACGCACCAGCCGGGACTTCCCACTGCATGTGGCTGGGGGTGGCCAAGCAGAGACTCACTTTTGTCTCTCACTGGTCCTTACCTGTCCCCAGTAGTTTTCAAACTGTGCCCGCATCCTCTCAGGGAACACTGGGACAGGTTTTGGCCTTTGCACTGGGAGCTGTACCTGCGCCCATCAGCCCATGAGCATGTCCAGTCACATAGCCCTCCGGCCCCCATGATCACAGAGAATACAATGTGGAGAGAATTTCCAGAAATCACCCTGAGAATAGGAAGTCTCTTGTGTTGGTGGGCAATGCCCCGGTATGCCCAGGTGCCCCCCTCCTTTATCAAGCAGCATCACCTGTGGATACTGTTCCCATGGAGCACAGAGAACTAGTATCACTTTCTCGCCATCATACAGCTCAGGGAGTGCCAGCGAAGAAGCCCTAGCAGGAGTAGGGCTGCTGGGTGAAGCCTGCTAAAAGTACATCTTTAGTCAACTCACTGACAGCCCCTGGCCCGAGATCCCATGTTTGCCAAAAACAGCAGCAGGTGGCCAGGAGGCCTGGGATGGTGCCAGGGCCATGGGGCGAAGGGGCCATGGGGCGATGGAGCCAGGATTCGGTCAGCTGCACCTGCCCACTGGGCCTCCAGCATCCGCTCTGGGCGGCAATGCCTCCGGATGGAAGTCGGAGCTCCGCGCCAGGGCCTGGGCAGTAACAGGAGCTAATTATCTCATCAGACCGGCTCATCAGTGGGTCGATGTCTGATGAATTCCCTCGGCTCCGACTTCTGGCCCTGGGCCAGCCTGTCTCCGGATGCTGAGAAAATCAATTAAAAATGACACAAGAGATCCTGTCTCCATTTTCCCCTTCTTGGGAAAACACTTTGAGTGGCTGCATGGAGTCTCCAGCGAATGCACTGGGGCCCCTGACCAGTAGCCTGTTTGTACCACGCCACCATGCCCAGCGGCCACCAGCTCTGCTCTGGACCCACCTGCCTCTTCCCCACAGCCCACAGAAAGGCTTCCGAGGCCAGGACGAGGTCTTCAGCGACAGATCACAGGCCAAGCATCAATCTCGTCCTTCAGGCTCACCTGCCAACCTGAGGCCCAGCTGTGCAGTCACATGGGAGGTCTGGAACGGACTGGCCACACCTTCGCCTGTCTCAGTACCTGTCCCCTGGGTGCTCTTGGTGGCAACTGACCAAGTAAATGTTCAAGGGCAACAGAAGGGACAGCCAGCGTGCTTGAGACGAAGGAGCGAAAGGTCAGGTTTCCAGATAAGGGTTCAGGAACGTGGGAAAGAAACGACGACAGAGAGAGAAGGACATGGAGTCGACCCAGGTAGCCTGCTGCTGCCACCACCGCCATGCCAGAGGAAATTCCAGGGCACAGCTCTGGGGTACAGAGCAAGGGAAAACCAGAGTGGTCGGGACCCCTGCGCTCTGGGGGCAGTGCATCCAAGGCTGGGATCATGGCAGGACAAGGAGCGCGGGTTCAGCAACAGGACAGGTTCTGCAGAGCAAGGTTCTGCGACACCTGCCAGGTCGGTGGGGTGGGAGGAGCGAGGGAGGGGCGCCTGAAAGCACAGGACTTCTGCTCCCCAGGACTACCATGGAGGTGGTCAACACAGTGTGTGCAGGGGAGGTTGTGGGGGCCATGCGGGGTGCAGGCTGGAGGTTGTGACGGTCCAGGAGCCTCACCATCAGGGGTTGGAACCCCGGCTCCATCCGTCGGGTCCCTCCGATGGCCCCAGAAGCTGGCACTTGCCTTACATGACTGTCACACTCAGGAGGCCTTTGTCATAGATCTGTATGCAGTAGGTGCTCAACCAGTGCTGACTGGAGTCACCCCACAGCCCGCCTCCTCTTACAGCTCCCTGTACTGCCCTGGGCATCGTCTCGTGCTCATCCAGAGCCCAGCCAATCAGAGCTCTCCCTGCCATCCCCCATGGCTCCAGTGTGAGTGGGCGGAAGGTCAGTGTCACCTGGGAAACATCCGGGAGGACAGAACGGGCTTGACAACCTCCAAGGCATGATCCAGCACAGCCTGAAGCAGGGAACCTTACTTGCAGGATGTGCCTCCTCCCTCCTCTAACAACTTTGTTTCCGGCACTCAGCAAGTTCCTTCTTTGCCTCTGACGCCGACGATCAGCCAGCCCTTGCAGCAGAGCTGGCTTGAGGTGGTGCCAATACAGGCGGCACCCCAGGCTGGTATGACCTCGGTGTGCCTGTGGCTGGCCTCTTGGGCCTGGGCCCAGGTCTCCACCTTGCGACAGCAACCTTTCCTCTCTTATTTGCCCACTGATAAGAGAGGTGTGTGGCAGAGAGGAAGGCACGTGGGTGTGGTGACTGCTGGCCCTGACTTGGCCACCCCAACTGTGACTTGGGCAGGGCCAGGAAGACTGGGTGGGTGGAGCCTGGGGAGGGGCAGGAGGGCCTTCCTGCACCCCCACCTCCCGGCTGCTCTTGGCAGAGCACCTATCATAACACCAGGTTCCTTCATTTCCGCTTCGGAGTCACCTGCAGGGTGGGAGGGCCATGTCCCCTTCACCCTGGCACCCCCAGGTACTCACAAGCTCCCACCATGCACCGGGCCCTCTTCTAAGTGCTAGGAGATCTGGAAAGTCAGCCCTTTGTGCATCAGACACCAGAGCAAATGGCAAGGCAGAGAGAGAGGCTGCCTGCTGAGGGTGCCATGCGGGGAACGCCCTTTGCGGGGCCAGCAGAGGGACCTGCCCAGCGCCTGCAGCGGTGCTGATGCTGGAGGGAACAGCATTCCAGCCACAGGGAACAGCAGGGCACACATCCCTTAGGCACAAGAAGTGCTCAGTGCCTGCTGGATGGAGCAGAGGAGGGACCTGGAGGGCGACGTGGTCCGAACGGGCTGTGCGCAGAGAGGCCGGGGGACGCAGAATCCCGAGGAGAGAGAACAGTGCTTGGCCCAGGGCGGGAATGGCAAAGGAATGAGTGTGGAATAAATCTGTCTTCTTCATGCTCAAAGAACTGGAGCCAGGAGTCTGGAACAGCCCTGGCACCATGGGCCAGTCAGCCCTGGGACAGCCCTGGCACCATGGACCGCTGAGCTCTGGAACAGCCCTGGCACCATGGGCCAGTCAGCCCTGGGACAGCCCTGGCACCATGGACCGCTGAGCTCTGGAACAGCCCTGGCACCATGGGCCAGTCAGCCCTGGGACAGCCCTGGCACCATGGACCGCTGAGCTCTGGAACAGCCCTGGCACCATGGGCCAGTCAGCCCTGGGACAGCCCTGGCACCATGGGCCAGTCAGCCCTGGGACAGCCCTGGCACCATGGGCCAGTCAGCCCTGGGACAGCCCTGGCACTGCGGACCACTCCACTCTGGGACATAAGCCACAGCTGCAGCACAGGCCCAGCATGGCCCCTCTGGCCGAGGGGGTGTTCACACACTGCCTCTCCACAGGCCCCAGCACATAGTCTGGCTCCTCGGAGGCCACACGGGCAGGGCTGCCTTCACTTTCCCGCTCTCCCATAGTGCCCTGTACCACTCCACACACCCTGTTACAGGGGTGCGCACGGTTGGCTGGAGTTACAAACCCTACTTCCCCAGGAGACGTGCCGAGGGCACTGTGGATGAGCACATAGGCACCTTGTGGCTATCTTGGAAAGCTGCCCGGTCCAGAGGCCTGGCCTGGAAGGGCTCCGTGCCCAGGCCCCTCCCTGCACTGTCCGTTCTAGGAAGTCAGCAGCCCATGAATCACTGCCCAGCAGGAGTTGTGGTCACACCCACCCCAAAGATGCCCTGAGCCTGCAGGCTCACTGGCTGACTGCCCCGGCTCCACTGTCCCTTCGCATGGGGTCACCAGGTGCAGGGAGCCCCCTCTTCAGCGTCAGAGATCCGCACTCCTAGCTAGAGCTGCAAGGCGCCCCTCTCTGTAACTCCACCTCCTCGGGGTGGGAAGGTAGCAGCAGCAGGGTGGGCACTGACTTGGGAGCCGTCCAGGCCTCTCCCTCCTGCAGGGGTGAGAAACGATTGAACCCAGGTGTGCTCAGGGCCAAGGTCAATGTGAACATTGTTCCGAGAGGCACATGTCTGCAGCGTGGAGGACCGGGACAGGGGCTCGGGGCCTGGTGGGGCAGGGCAGCTGGCACCAGGCCCACTCTGCCAGAACTCGCTGAGACCACCCAGCTTCTGCACGTAGCCCAGCCACAGCAGCAGCTCTCAGCCGTTTCTGGGGAAATCGGGCAGCCTTGCAGGGCAGGGGCTTCTAGAACAAAGCCAAGGGTTCCTCGTGCTGGAACCCAGCTTGGTCAGTCGTGACCGCGCTCCAAACCACGGGCACACACATGCCAGCTGCAGCTCCCACTTCACTCGCTGTCTCAGCCTGGGATTGAGTGCCCCGTGGCCCGGTCACTGCCAACGTGGGAGGCCGGGTCACTGCTCCTTGTGGGGTCCTGTCCTGCATGGAGCACCCAGCCCCAACTGAATGTCCCCCCAAATGCTCCTAGAGGGCAAACCAGTGCCCCACCCGAGAACCACCCCCACGCACAGAGGGCTAAAGATGTGTGCCACAACACTGGCCTGTGTGGACTCGGCGAGCTTTCCATAATCAGGGAAACAGGCCTCACACAGGACCAAGGGGCAGCGCGGTACCACCTTTCTTCTCCACAACTCAGGAGGAACGGAAAGAGAACGGTTGGTTCCTGCTGAGAACCAGTGTCACCTACGCTCCAGGCACGTTCCTGTATCGCAAGGGCCGCTGGGTCCACCCCTGGTGCACCTCCCTTCAATCCAGTTCCTGCAACCTGTGCCCGGGACAACCCAGCAGAAGGCCCGGCTTACAAGCAGTCAACATCAGCTGGTCACCTTGGGAGACAGGCACCTGTTTGCAGTGGCCTTTGGCTATAGCCGGGACACAAGGCCATATCCCATGGGGGGCAGACAGGAGACTAGAGGGAAAGAGGAAGCCTGGGTTTAGGAGAAGGAGGGCCAGGGCCTGACTCGCACTGGAGAAGCGAATGCTCAGCCCACTTTCCAACCCCAGGCTCGGCTGGGGCTGTGTGTAAGCCTTTCCAGCCATCCAATACCTCCTAAGCACCTACTGTGTACCAGGCACTTGTTGGACATGAGCCAGGTCAGGCCTCTGTCCCCAGGAAGTGGGACAATCAGGGCCAGGGGGTGGGGTGGGGAGTAAAACTGATGATGGAGCAATGAAAGTGAGTTTCAGACTACGAGCTTTGAAGAAAAGGTGTCAACAGAGAGTCAATCCAGGGAGCGCTCTCAGAGGAGGCGGCTGCGATGCCTGCTGTGGGTGAGATGTTTTCCTGGCAAAGGAAAAAGCAAGTGCGAAAGCCAGCTCTGTCCACGGAGGGGCAGCCTGGCCCCTACCCCAGCCTTCCAGCCAGGCCACACCTGCCATCCTTGCTGGGTGCTTAGGGGAAGTGGGAACCAGACACAGAAATCCCCCCACCTCTGTTCTTTGTTCCTTTGTCTGGGCTGTGGACAAATGGTTCCCTGGCAGGGAGTTACAAAGTTATTTCTGCAGAAGGCCTCTGGCCAAAAGCAATAAAGTGGGACTTCAAGAGAATCATTATTCACGCCTAATTGTGGTGGCCCAGGCAGCCCCTCCCCCCACTCCTTAACCTCCTGCTTCCTCAGCCCCAAGAACCCCATGGAACACGACCCGCAGCGCCCAGAGGTCAGGGTTTTGCTCAGCATGGAGCATACAAGACAAAAAGGACATTCTGACCGCTCAGTATGAATAATCCAATTATTGCTTCCTTTTCTACCCAAGTCCCTGGTCGTGTGCGTGCACCACCCGCACGCCTCGCGCCCCTGCTAGGAGCAGCCGAGCCGCTCATTAGCTCACCTTGGAAACGGCCTGGCGCCTACAACCATTCCAGCAGCCAAGACTCCCAGGCCAGGGACCGCTTCAGGAACGACTCTGGTCCACTGACCAGCTCTGTGTAGGGACGTGAGGGTGCTGGGTTTGTAGGGTGATTGAGGAGTACCAGGTGGGAGGATGCCAAGGCCTCACCAGTCCCGGGGTTCCCAGCCAGGAGCCATCAGGGCTGGGGATGCTGGGGCTGGCGGGCGTTACCATGCGTGGGCAGTTCACAGATGCGGACGCTGATGCCCGCCAGGTATCCTGGGCACTGACCTTGCACCCAGAGGCTAAGGACACAGGCTCAGTCCTTCCACCTGCTCAGCGTGTGCCTACAGTCCTCCCCACCTGTCACTCCCACGGCCAGCGTGGGCACCACCAGCGGTGCCTCAGTGTCCTCACTAAGGCAGTGGAGATGGGAGCAGGTCCCCTGGAACCCACCCACGGCCTCCTGCAGTGTGGGAAAAGCAGAGGCAAACGCCCCGTGGGCTGGGCAGATGTTTCCAGCCCAGGGTGGGGGCTGTCGAGTGTAAGGAACACCCAGCTCTCTGGTCCTCACTTCTGATAGAGCAGAACTGCACTGAGAATGGCAGGTAAAGGCTGTGATCCACAGCAACGAACTTGGCCACGGCCTCGGACGGTGGGGCACAGAAGGAGTGCCCAGTGTGGTCAGAGACCGTCTCCATCTCCCCATTTTCTTTCAGGAGGATCTGAAAACTCTAATTGTAACATGAACTCACACGACTGTCAGTCCTGAGAACTACCCATCTCACAAAGGCACCGGCGTTGTGGTGCAGCGGATTGAGTCGCTGCTTGCAGTGACAAAGAGCGGCTTCTTTGCGCTCCGCTGTCCTTGTCGGTGACACCTGCTCACGTGGGCAGCACTTAACGCACCACCAGGCATGAAGCAAGTGCCCAGGAACTTAAACTTCAGGGCTGGACACCCGACCTAGCAGTGAGGACGCAGGCTGGAGTCCTGGCTCGGGCTCCCTGTCCCCTATGGGGGAGGCCGGGGTGGAGCTCCAGGTTCCTACTACCACGGGTTGCAGGCATTCGGGGAATGAACCACTGGATGGAAGGCCTCTAGCTCTCTGCCTTTCAAATAAATAAGCAAATACGTGGTTTTTTAAGATTTATTATTGTTTTTTAATTACAAAGGCATATTTACAGAGAAGCAGAGACAGAGAGAAAGATCTTCCATCCGTTAGTCCATTCCCTTTGTAATTTATTACTATCATTGTTTTTTTGAGAGCAAGTGAGAAAGAATGAGAGAAGTGCTCCCACTCACTGGTTCACACTCCCACCCCCGCACCTCCCGCAACAGCTGAGACCCGGCCAGGGCCCTGGCCCAGGCTGGGAGCTGGGAATGCAATCCAGGTTTCCCGTGTGGGTGGTGGTGATCCAGGCACCGGAGCCACCGCTGCCACCTCCCAGGGCACACGTCAGCACACTGGAGGGAGGAGCCATACTGGCACCTGAACCCGGGCTCTCTGACCGGGTCATGGAAGACTCAACTGCCAGGCCAAATGCCAGGCCACCAGACACGTGGAAGCCATCTCCATGGGCTCAGGCCTGGGCTTGGGGTCCACAGTAACTCCAGGAGAAAGCTGCCGCGATCACTCCATTCTCCAGGAGCCAGAATGCAGGCTCAGAGAGACCCAGCTGGGGCTGGAACCCAGGCGCCATGGCTGCGGACTCCGTGCTCTCGGCCACAAGGACACCCGGCCTCTCACACGACTCTTCCTCGGCTCTCCCAGGTCTGCATGGAGCTCCCAGCCACGCTTGCTGGATGTCTCGGAGCAAATGAGGGCGGCGAGTGGGCAGGGAGAGGCACTTGGGGCCACTGTTGGGGTCCACCTAGTGTTTCCCACCTCTCTCTATTTTAAGGATTTATTTGGAAAGGTGGAGTGAGAGAGGAGGAAGAAGAGGCGGCGGCGAGAGGAGGAAGAGGAAGAGAAAAAGAAGGGGTGTGTGTGTGTGTCTTGGAACGTGAGCCCTGTTTATGGCCGCCGGGTCACTAGACCCGTGGCATCTGCATCAGCGGCCCTTCCCCTGCCCCGTGAGCGTCACGTGACTCTGGCCGAATGACCGCTTGGTCACTGTCCCCAGGCACCTGTAGCTCCAAGGCTCAGTTGCAAGGAGAGTTCATTTCCTTTCCGTTTCTGAACCACAGTCAGGGTATTCATTCATGAGAGTATGAATGCCTAGGTTAATGATGAGTGTATTCTGGATAAATTTGGCAAAAAAAAAAAAAAGGTGTAAAGAAGAAGGTATTTGATTTACTGATGGTTGGGGGAAACAGCTGGATATTAAGTCAAACAATAAAATCCATTTCTCTTTCCGAGTGTTTGCTTTAGAGATAAGTGCAAAACCCAACCCTCGGCCCAGGAGACAGAACGCCAAAGGCTGCTAGGATGTGGGGGTTCTTGGAAGGACGTTCCTCTCTGGTGCAAAGACAGACGGGAAGGGACAGTTTTACTTTCTGGTTAAGAGAGACAGCAAGGGTGTCCCTCCCTGCGGTCCCAATCATCAGGCGATATGATGTCTGGAGCGGTGGTAGCCATCATGAGGCTAAGAGGGAGCAAGGCCATGATGAGAACAGAGCAACAGGGATGAGAAAGATCTGAGTCCTTGTCTGGGCAGACTCGTCCCCACACACCCCTGCTTTGGGAGGGGTGCAACTGAAGTATTTCTGCTACTTCTCCAGGCATGGTAATTCTTGCAGTGAATGCGTCTCCATGCACCTCTGAATGGTCAGGGCTCGGGCCTCTTAGACCACACGGGTTTCTATGCCTGTCTCCACAGCGGGCCAGAGACTTAGTTCTGGCACCATCCGATTTTCAACAAGAACAGTCTCCTGAACTTGTGTGGGCCAGCAGTGTTTGCAGTCCCGTCCCCAAAGCTCCTCGTCCCGGGCCACAGAGATGGGTCAAGTCCCCTGCAGGAGCTCTTGCCCGGCAGCCAATAAGAAAAGCCTCTGGCTATGTTGTTTCCCTCCGACACATCTGGCATCCACCTGGCCAAACACTTTCCGGGGCACCGCCTGGCGTCCCCAGGGACACGCCTGTCCATCACCTCCCACGCGGGAGACCTGATGGGCTAGCGCCTCCAGCAGATCCCAGGTGCGTGGAGACGAGCGCAGTGAGGGACTGCAGGGGACTTAAAAGTCCGGCGGGGGAGAATCCCTCGCAGTCCCAGGCTGGGCTGGAGATGCTGTACAGGTCAAGCCGCACCAGTGGCCCCACCGAGGTCACCTGTGGGACCCGGGGCACAGTCCCAAGGCACAGCCTGGAACATTGAACGCTGCCTGCCAGTCACCAGGCGTGAGCCTTCAGCGAGTACACGGCCTGTGCTACAAGCTCCCACAAACCAAAGTGTGGGAAGGGAATTATACCTGGGCACACAGCACCTTCTCCCGGAGGGCTGAGGAGTCCCGGTTGCTGACCTGTGTGGCCGCACACACCCAGCTCCCAGACCCTCACACCCACCTCTCCACCACTGAATTCCAGATCAAGCCCCCCGCCACCACGTTCCAAAATCTTGCTCATTTAGCAATCACCAGGCCCCAAACTGCCTCCCTGTGCTATGGGATCTGGAGTGATCCACGCCCTGGAGGATTCCCGCAGCATCCCTGGCCCCTGTCCCGCCCCAGTGTCCCCAAAGCCACCAGCAGCATTCTCTCACCAGCTATGACAACCAAAAATCCTCCCTCTGGGCCAAGCGCCTCTGGGCTAAGCAGCTCAGCTCTTCCGGACATCCCATCCGCCGGCTCCACCTCCAGAACATGCCGCCCACGAACTCCATCTGCACGCCTTCCACCCTTGGCTAGCCTGCTATGAGCCACCACCCGGCCTGACTGCCCTTCCTCTGGTCCCAACCTCCACTTGTAAAGCACCCAGGATCCAACAGCCCCCCGCTCCCTCCAGGTCTTTTTTTTTTTTTTTTTTTAAGATTTATTTGTTTTTATTGGAAAGGCAGATATACGGAGAGAAGGGGATACAGAGAGAAAGATCTGTCTACTGATTCACTCCCCAAGCGGCCGCAATGGCCAGAGTTGAGCTGATCCAAAGCCAGGAGCCAGGAGCCTTGAGCCTCTTCCAGGTCTCCCACACAGATGCAGGGTCCCACGGCTTTGGGCCATCCTCTACTGCTTTCCCAGGCCACAAGCAGGGAGCTGGATGGGAAGTGGAGCAGCAGGTCTTTTTAAAGCCTTAAGTCCCAGAAGCTGAGAGGTTATTTTATTGGTACAATGTTGCAAAGTTAGGCAGAACAAGGGCTGGCCTTCCAGGGCACAGCTGAGAGTCCTACTTAACAGGAAGGCTTTGTAGATATCTAATGAGCTAGCAGATGATTTTTTTTTTTTTTTTTAAAGAGATAGAGAGAGGGTGCAGGTTGGGAGGGAGACAGACCACACAGAAGATCAACTGTCAACACCCACAATGGCCAGGATTGGACCAGGTGAAGCCAGGAGCCTGAACTCAACTCAGGTCTCCCACGTGAGTGGGAGGGACCCAGCCACTTGGAGCGCCACCTGCTGCCTTCTAGGCCTGGGGTCAGCAGCCAGAGCGGGGCACTCCCCAGGTGTTGTGATGTGGGTGGCAGGTGTCCTCATGACCCCCTGGGCCATCAAGCCAACTGCCCCCCATGCCCACCTCCCACCCAGCCTCAGGCCTGTTCCAATGCCCTAGCATAAAGAGGGCCGTGTGAGTGACCACTTCAAGCTGATCATCACAGGATGTGTACCAGCATCACACTGTGACCACAAACACTGATGTATCAGTACAGGTTCACAGAAACACAACGAGCTGGAGTCGAGGCCCCATGGGCCAGGCCACGGCTTCTGTTTCAGATCACTGGTTCCAGAGCCAGCCAGTCCGGCCCAAGCCTGCTGCGGGCTCAGGCAGCTGGGAAAGCAACAGAGCATGGCCCAAGTACCTGGGCTCCTGGCTTCAGCCTGGCTGGCTAGCTGGGGAGTGAACCAGCCAACGGAAGATTTCTCTCCGTCTCCTCTGTAACTCTGCCTTTCACATTCAACAATCAAGTCTAAACGTCACACCACAACCAGTACTTCCCACCTGCCCTCCCCTTCCAACTGCACTTATAGTTTCCGTTGGGACAGGTACCTCAGACAAGCCTCTCCTCTCTGCCTCCAGGCCTTGGCACTGCTGTTCCCTCTACCTGCAACACAGTTCCCACAGCTCAAAGGGCACACGTGCAGAGAGTCCTCCTTGGCCATCAATGCCGCTCCTGCCCCCTCACAGATCCCGGGTACCAGGCCACACTATCGTGTCCACCACAGAGCTTTCTGCCCTGGGAGATGGCTGTGTTCGTGAACCAGTTTCCTGGGATGATATCGGCTTTCCACCTTCTGAGATGCCAGCTCCAGGAGCCCAGGTTTTTCTCCTGTTTGTCCCTGGTGCCTCCCAATGGCTGGGAACAGAGTAGGTGCTCAATAAACACACATACTCAAATGCAAAGAACTGCTGCCTTAACCTGCATAGCAGTTTGGCCAGAGCCTGGAACCTTCCCCCAGGCTTCCTGTAGGCCAAGTCCCCACACTCTGGGTCCTGGTGCCTGAGCCTTCCCACTGCCGTGCGATACCCAGGTACAGCGATTCCCTCAGCGTCCAGATCCTCCCTCAGAACTCTACTCAGCAGGGTCCAGGTCATGCATTTCTGAAGAAATACTTGCAGATGATTCTCCTGGCAGAAGGCTGGGCAAGCCCTGGCCCCGGCCCCCAGTCAGCCCAGGCTGCAGGCCAGTGCAGACAAGGCGGGCCTCCCTGCTGGCTGGCCCTGGGGGAGGAGGAGCCTGTTTCCATGGCGCCCACCTTGGCCAAAATGCGGATAGGCCCGTCCACCCGCCATCACTCATGCTAGCAGCCCTTGCCACAGGCAGAGTGAGCAAGCCTGCCTGTCACTGAACTTCTTGCTTTGTCCTCTCAGGCTCTGGGGGTCTCAGGGTCATTCTCCTGCCCTAGCAGTAGGGGGACACCGGGGAGTACCTCATTTTTCACACAGGTGAAGGATGGCTGCAAGCACACGGCAAAAATGGGGTGGCTGGTGGGAAGCTTGGGCACCCTGGAGCTTTCCCAGGGGAGAGGCCTACTCCGTTAGTCTGGGCTGAGCTCAAGGGCCCGCAGGGGCAACCTCCAGGCTGATAAGAACCTGCATTTGCCCAGAGCTCTCGGTGCCAGACGCCACGCCAGAACACTCGCCAGATGATCTCACTGCATCCCGTACCACCAACCAGGAGACAGGTGCCGTGTTCTCTGCCAGTCGCTGGATGAGAACACTGAGGCGGAGAGGTTAAGTCACCCGCCTCCAGCTTGTCACTGGGCAGGGAGCCGGGCAGCCTGGTTTCCCTAACCATAGTGCCCAGGGCTGCCAGAGCCCACTCCTCGGAGCTGGAGAATGAGCTCGGTCCCACGGAAGGCAGGGCAGAGATGTAAAGGGCGGGGACTGAGGGTCAAGGTTGCGCCTCAAAGCCAGGTGTGCCTGCACCAGAGGTACCCATGTGTCAGGGGCACGCCTGAGTCTTCCTGTCTCCTTAAGCCAGCTTTGAGCGATTTTTTTTTCTGTTGATTGCAGGAGAAAGAATCCTGATGACTTCACAGTGCTTCTAGGAAAGTGCCCCTCACCGATACTCCATTTGCATCTCCGCACGAGTGAGGTTTATTCCCACTTCCTGCCCCTCAGCTGCTGGAGCGGCAGCCCTGACACCCACCGTGGCCCGCCCAGCGCCTCTTCCCCTTTTGGCTCTAAGTGAGGCCTGGTTCCCTAGCAACCACCCCAATTAGGCAATCATGCCATTTATCAGGATGCCAATTAATTATAATGATCTTAATGATCTCCCAATTAGATAGTGCCTTGAATCTGCCCGATCAGAGGTGCCTGCAGGTCCCCACCTGGGCCCATCACAAGCAGGGCTCTCGAAGGCAGACTCTCCCAGCCCCCCGCCACACCCAGGGGCACAGCACCCTGGACGGGGGGGGGGGGGGGGGGGGGAGAGGGAAGGGGGTTGGGGTGAGGTCCCCTCCCGGACCAGGTCCATGCGACTCCGCCACCTGCCACAAGAGGGTGGCACCTGCCACAGAATCTGCCAGGCTCTGGCCTTTGTGCAGGACTCAAGGCTTCGTCTCAGACCACCCCCCTCCCCGGGTCTTCTGTGCCAGTCACATCTGGCATTTCACTCTGTGCAGTGACAGGAGTCGACACAGGGTATGCATTCTGGCAGGCATGAGGAAAGAGGGCTGGGTGACCACAGATTCTTCTCTGAGCCAAGACACCCCGAGGTCTCCCACCCGAGAGCCCCCAGCCAGCGCAGGTGCTGGAGAAAGAAGGACGAGATGGTACAAGGCAGTTCCCTTGGGATACTCCTCCACAGGTGTGTGTGTCCCCAGCAGAGAGGGCCAAGGTTGAGTCTGCATGGGGGTCCTATCCCCAAGCACCTGTAGGGAAGCTGTGGGCCTCTCGCTGCTTCGGTCTCCTCATTCCAGGCACCGCACAGCATTCCTGTGCCCGTGGAGCCCAGCTGTCACACCGGGACCTGCCACAGGGCTGGGGTCCCATCCCAACAGGCACCTGGGGTCTGGAGGAGACCTTTCCCCACACTGGATTGGAACTGCTGGTGCACTCTGCAGCGGAGCTCGTGTCTCCCTTGCAGAGGCAAAGACCAAGAAGACACAGAGGCCAACACCTTCTTCTCCCTCCGGGCCAAACTCCCAGGTCAGAGTCGCCCCCTGGAGGCAGGTTCAAGCTGGGACACGCAGCTGACCCAGGAGAAGGGGCAGTCCCAGTCACCAGAGGCTGCCTATCTGTCACCACGGGGGAGAGCCGTCCAGGGGAACCCTTGGGAGAGGGTGCTGGCAGGGTCGCAGACACCTGTGGCCACACGATGGAGGAGATCTTTCTCCAAACCCACACTTCTGCCAACTCACCCATGGTCCAGGACCTCTTAAGTTGCAAAAACTTAACCATGTTATTAGGGTTTCTGAAAAAGCCATAAATGCAAATAGAAAACCCCAGAAACAACACACAAAGCCCAAACCCCAACCCATGCCAGCCCTCAGTCATGGCAGTAATGCCAACATTGGGACTTCACGTTCATGAACTTGGTGGAGCAAATAAGAACTCTCGTGAAAAACAGCCCACGCCCCACGTGTCAGCAGCCACACCTGCACCACATCCTCCCAGCTGTTCGCTGGCCATTGAATCAACCCAGAGCTCTCCCTGTCTGCCTTCTCTCTCTCAAGGGGTTTGATTAAATGAGGGGGTCCTGCTAGGACAAGTGGAGCTGCACTGGGGGGCGGGTCCCCAGCACTGCTGATGGGAGAAGCACAGCCCGCGCCTCCAGGGGTGCCCTGCTCCTGCAGCCCCCAACAGCCCCCTCCCAAGGGGGAGGGGGTCACTGCGGGGAAAGAGGCCTGGCACAGATGGAGGGGGGAGGGGCGCAAGCCCAGATTCAAACGTAAGCTGAACGTAATTACTTGGTTAATTAAATATTGACTTTTAACTCACAAAGTGATTAAAACAAGCTGCAGGAGAGACTGTCCAGGCAGGACGGGGGTGGGGGACGCAAGGAAGCAAAGAGAACTTTCATAAGGTGGACAGAGGAGGCCGGCTTGCTCCTCCCACTGTGTGCAGCACCTACTGTATGCAGGGCTGGGGACCTCAATCTCTGACCAGCCGGGCGGGGAACTGTGGACACGGGACACGGAGCACAGCAGGATTCGAGGTGTCTCTCCTGACGTTTCCCCACCTGAGACCCCATCTCATCCCCTTTGTCCTCTAAGGAGACCAGAAACGTGGGGCCAGAGGCAGACAGGCGGCTCACTCGGGTGTCCTGACACCACAAGGAGATCCCCGAAAGCCGGAACAGAACAACGATTGAACCAAGACAGGCAATTTTCAAACCATACTCTTGGAAATAGCTGCCGCTTGCCCGCTGGACCTCGGAGGGCCTCGAGGGGGATACGGAGGGGCCATCTCCCGCGGGGCAGCCCAACTGGCCTGACCTGGCCCGGGAGCAAGTTTGTCTTTCAGCCCGCGTGTTCCCTCGGGACCTACGAGTTCGTAGTCACTCTGGAAATCCGGTCCCCGCTCTGCCGCGTCCTGCCCGGACAAGCCCCACGTGGGCTGGCTTCCAGCCGGCTCTCCCTCCGGGTCGCACCCCAAAAGGGTCACCGAGGCTATGTCCCTGCGGCCGGCTGGCCGAGGCGCGCCTTCCCCCCTCCCCCAGGGCCACCAGGGCTCGGTGTGGCGGGTCCGCGGGTTAGGGGCGCGGCGGGAAGTCCTCGCCCGCCCGTCTGCCCGCCCATCCCGCCGGCGGGGTCAAACGGGTCATCCCCCAGCGGCCGGCCGGCGCCGGAGCCTCCCTCCCGCGTTCCAGGTCCTACCTCCGCGCGCTTGGCCCGGGGCCGGAGCCGGAGCCGCAGCCGCAGCCGGGCGGTCCGGACCGGTCCCGGCTCACCTGGGTGGCGCTGGTGGTCGTGCTCCCCGCGAAGGAAGCTCCCGAACGCCGGGAGCGCCGGGCGTCCCCACGGCCCGCCCACCTGCCCCGCGCGCCCCACTCACCGGCACGCACGGCCCGGGCGGCCTCACCCGGCGCGCGACGCTGCCGCCTCTGCCGCAGCCCAGCCTGGCCGCGGGGCGCAGGGGACTCCGCGCCGCTGCTGCTGCTGCTGCCGCTGCCGCCGCCGCCACCGCCGCCGCCGCTGCTGCATCCCCCGGCGAGCACGGCGGCTGCTCCTGCTCCTCCTCCTGCCTCCTCCTCCCTCCTCCTCCTCCCCGCCCCCCGGGCCCCGCCGCCGCCCCCGGCCCCCGCCCCGGCGCGCCGCCCTCGCCAAAGTCCGTCTCCGCGCCCTGCCCGGGCGGTTCTTAAATCTCCCAGCGCCGCCGGCCTCGCGGCCCGAGCCAGCGTCCTGGCACCGCGCGCCCGGGCCCGTAAGGCTGCGCGCTGGCCTCGGCGCGGGGGAAGCGGGTGCACGCCGGCCGGGGACCCGCGGCGGTGCCCTCCCCGCGAGCGAGCGCTTTACCTGCGGCCGGGAGGGCGCACAGTCTCTCTCCTCCCGCACGGGGCAGCGGGAGGAGGGCGCGAGTCCCCGCGGCTCTCTGGACCCGACTGACCGCGTTCCCGGTACCGAGCGCGCACCCTCGCGGGGACCCATTCGTTTCCCGCTCGCCCCCGGCCGAAAGTCGAGGCAGATGTGGGGTTCGCTCGGGAGCTGGGCCGCGAGCCGGAGCCGCGTGCGCTCTTAGCACGCCCGAGCGGGCATTACAGTCGCGGCAAAGTCAGGCGGGCCATGGAGAGGGTGCCCTGTGCTGGCAACCAAGCGATCCCTGCCTGCCCTCCGCGTTCCGTGTCTGCTCGCTCGTGGCTGCTAGGAGCCGAGCGTCCCACAGGGCGCTCCCCCTCGCAGCGACACGTTAAAAAATGTTTTCCTTTATCTAGGTGCACGGGGACTCGACCCGCTCTGCAAACAAGCGCCTGCCCTCGCGGAGCACGCCGCGCTCGGCCCTGGTCACTCGCAAGTGCCACTGTCTGCCCGACCTGTGCCCGGGGTCTCCTCCCGGCCTGGCCACGCGCCTCGGAAGCTGCCCAGGTCGAGGGGGGAAATTACAGCTCTGCCCAAAAGTGGTCCCGGAGCGGGAAACAAAGGGGAAGCCAGTCTCCTAACCACAAAGAGGAAGTCGACTCCGGGCGGCGCTGTGGCGCTGTGGCGCTGTGGCGCTGTCCACCGCAGGCTCCCCGTTCCCAACGGGGGCACAGGAGAGGGAAGGCAGAAGAGGGCTGTGGCTGACCCGCGTGGGCACACCCTGCGGTCGGACGTGCATTTCTTCAAATCTAACGGGTAGTCTGGTGAGACCCATTTCACAGATGTGGAAACCGAGTCTCCGCCTACGTTCCGGCCAAGGTTCCTCAATGTCGGTGGCTACTGCCTCCCTCTTCAGTCCAGTAGCCCACTCTGATGGGATCTTCCTTGTTTCTGCAAAGGGTCGTCGGATTCAGAAACAGTGTGTGGAGCACCAACAGTCATTGGCTCACACTGAAAAATTTTTTGAGGTTTATCTAAAATCCAAATACAGTGTGGGGATCCCCTGGCTCGCTCCTCTAGCTTCCTCACAGTCTTCCTTAAGCACCCCAGGTTAAATTGCAGCCCAAACAAAAAACCCTAGAGCTTGAATTGTGCACAGGCCACACCTCTGGCCCCGCAGAGGTGGCCTGTTCCCCTCCCCCGTCACTTCATCATCAAGGACCAGAAAAGACGGGAGACCCCACTCCTCCCGTGTACTCCCCTGCAGAAGTGAGGGGGGCCCGCTGTGCTGGTACCTCAGGGGTGAATGTCACCCACATTTCCTTAGTGGCACTCTTAACAGGTAACAGAAACCGATGAAATGACTTTTAGTAATAGAGTTTATTTAACCTCATATATCCAAAATATTATCTTTTCAGCATGTGTTCCATATAAAAATGATCCATGGCATCTTCCAGGCCCTTCTTCCCTCCGTGAGTCTTAAAATTGGCTGTACATTCCACGCCGACCACAGCTGCATTTGCACCAGGGCCTTGCACAAGGCTCCGGATCCCTGACTGTGCATAGCTCTGGCAGGACTGGGTGGTCAGCTGCTCAGTGTAATGGATGTCACTGCGGTCTTTTAAACAATTCCTCACGGGACTCAAGCTCAGAGGCAAGTGGGACTTCCTCCCCTCCAGACCCTGCAATTTTCCAGCTGGGTCCTTAGAGCCCCTTGGCAATACCTCCTTGGCCTGGGATGGCAGAGGGAACCCTGGGGTTGGAGGAGTCGGGAACCTGTCTTTGTGCTGTTTCATCTTTTCTGAGAGCCACACTGATTCCCTCTGCGGGGTCACTTCCCAAATGCCTGCTAGCAACAAGAAGTCGATCCGTCTCTTGTAAGTGCCAGGAACCTAGCCTCTTGAGCCTTGGTTGCTGTCAAAGCGCACAAGAACAAGAAACTGGAATCAGAAGCCGGATGCAGGGATTGAACCCCAGGCATGGCCGATCAGGGATGCTGGTGTCTCTACAGCGCCTTGGTTACTCTGCCAGACACCTACCCAAGTTGCTTGCTTGGAGCCAACTTTAGGGGGAGATGCATGTTCCCTACACAGACATTCCAAGACCACAGCCTGCATGTTTTGGCTGCCCCCTATCTGCACAGGTCCTGTCCACAGCTCGCCCCCTGTCTGCACAGGTCCTGTCCACAGCTCTCTGTTCCATTCTCTCATCAGCAGGGAAGCCTAGGCATGGAGACCGGACAGCGGCCCGTCTTTGTGTTGTTGTCACTGAAAGATCCAACATAGCACTGTCTGTGTTTGACCCTTAGGTCAGGAGAGGAATCTTGTAGGAGAGGGGTGTGTGTGTGTGTGTGTGTGTGTGTGTGTTTGACATTCGCTGTGGGCAGGTGTTGGGGTCACATGCTCTGCTCTGAGCCCCATGCCCCAGCTTAAACACCCACGGGGGCAGAGGGACTGTACACTCTGCTTGTGTTTCTTTCCTGAAAATTTTCCCAAACTCCATGATTCTCCTCTAGCTCCCATGCCTCAGCCTGCTGTCCTTGCAGCCAGGCGGGGACCCCTGGCCCCACTGCCTGGGAGAGGAGAGGAGCTTCAGAGGCTTCTGGGGCTCTGGTATCCCCAGGCTGGGAAGTTACCGTCAGCAGGTGAGCCACAGAACAGCCACAGTGCTGCTCAGGTCTCCGCAGTGCCCTGGAGACCCTCAGTGCTTCTGAGTCCCCAGCCGCTGCTGCCCCCACCACACTGTCCAGGACGCCCCCTTTCACCCAAGTCCCTTGCCTCTGACCACATCTCCTGGGCCATCCTGGCTGGATATGCGGCCCTTCCACCTCCTACTGCTGCCCGACCCTTCCTTCTGGCTGAGCCTCTGACCTGAACCTTCCACTGCTGCCTTCTGTGGGTTCCTGGGCAGCCCCTTGGTGCAGGTGCCCACCCGATCTGCCTCTCTCCCCGCCTTGTGCACCACTAGAGGTGCAGCTGGCTCTGCTTGCCTCAATTTCCAAAAGAAAACCAGAGCTGTTCTCCGTGTGTTTGTGCTTCTCTGTAAGAGGCTGCAACCTGATCTGATCACCCCAGCCCTGCTGGCTGGCCCTAGGCCTCAGTAGATGGGATTTTATGAGAGCCGTAAAAGGCAAGCTTTTACCATGCCGCCCGCAAATCGGCGTGGAAAGGAGAGCCGTTACAAGCAGAAACGGGCAGCTGCATACGGGGGCTGGGGAATGTGAGCACAGAGCCGGGGCACAGGTGGCTTTAATAAGCCAAGTGCGGCTGAAACTCGCTTCTCCCAGAGCAGGGAGGCTGTGGAGTCCCTCCCAGGGCGGGGTGGGACTGGGGGAGGGGTGAGGTGGAGAAATCCAACTGCTTAGCTCTGGCCTGCAGACAGTTTTGCACGGGCTTGAAAATCCGAATTGCAGTATCATCCGGAACAATCTCCATTTGTGGCAAGTGCCACAGAGTCTTCACCCAGACTCAAGCCGTCTCGTGCGCAGAAGGCAGTGGGTTCAGAGACATACTGCCTGTATTTCGCCAAGCTCTCGCCATAATGAAAACCAGCAACGCCAACCCTCCTGAAGTTAGAAAGGATAATTGTTCCCCTGCCACCTCCCGAGGCCGGCCCGCAGACAGAGGCGTGCTTTGCTTCAGCAAAAACACAGCTCATCTTTGCAGCTTGCTACCCATTTTCCCCTTTAATTACATGTAATTGTATTGTCTAATTTATTCTAACGCCTCACGCCTGAAAGTGCACATTTCTGAATCAAGGGTTAGTAGGAGAGGGAGGAGGTTGTACGCGGGGTAATTGCCGCCTCCCTAGGCTGCTCTCCGAAGCAGCCGTGATTGCAGCCATCCTTCCCGGAGGGGCCGCCGTTTAGGATAACCGGAGCCGTTCGTCTTGGGGCAGCAGCAGATCTGCCAATAGTTCTCTTCCGGGGTAAGCAGGCAAGAAAGATGGACCGCCTGCATCCCAGGCTGCGTGCTGTGCCATGACAGATGAAACCACATGCAGAGATGCTCGGTTAATTGAGTGCAAAAGGGGGGCCAGGGGAACAGGTGGGGGATTCCTGGCAGCACCACCCACCGTGGAGCTTGGCCAACAGGGAGGGCAGGGCCCATGGATGCTTTGAGTATTCTCAAAGGCCAAAACAGGCTCCTTTGGAGCATGGGGAAATGTCAATTCCAGACTCCTGTTGGGACGACCTGCTAAGTCTAACAATCACTTATCAGCAAAAAAAAAAAAAAAAAAAAAATCACTTTGGAGGGTTGGTGTTGTGGCACTGCAAGTTAAATTGCTGCCCGCAGTGCTGGCATCACATGTGGGCATCAGTTCAAGTTGTGGCTGTGCTACTTCCAACCCAGCTCCTTGCCTATGGTCAGGGAAAACAGCACAAAAAGGTTTAAGTCCTTGGGCCCTTGCACCCATGTGGAACATCTGGACGAAGCTCCAGGCTGTTGGCTTCTGCGTGGCCAGCCCGCGTGTTGTGACCACGCCTTGCAAGCCCCACCCCGCCCCGCCATACCCTACCACGCCCAGGCTCCTGGGGAAAAGCTGAATTCCTAAGCACAGCTCCTGCCAGCCACTCCATTAGCTTTCTCTGCTCTCCTGCTTGCATTTTTTTTTTTAAGTCAGGGAAATGGCATGCAGAAAAGTTGCAAGTGTCCTGAGGAGTTGTCGCTGCCACCTGCGCTGAGTGCCCTGGGAGAAGCTGAGTACCCTGGGAGAAGCTGAGCTGTTGAAAAAGCATTCCCAGCCAGGGTGACACACGGCCCCTGGGGATGTGGGCGGGCACTTCCCCAAGCACAGGCTGTTTTTCCAGCTGACCTCCTTATCAGGGCCTCACTTGGGGAAATGAATGTGACTCCACGGTCACACCCCAGCTGACTCCCACACACAGAGGTGTCTCTTTGTTGCACAAGCCCTTCCCTGCCGCAGGGCCTTTGCACGTGTTGGGTCAATCCCTCCTCCCCCTCCCCCCAATAATCTTTCCCCAGGTTTTGCTCCCTCAGCAGGTTTGAGCTAAATGTCATCCCACGAGACTCACACCCTCTTTTCCCTTCAGATGGCCTCTGAGGTTCTCTGTTTTTCCTCCCCATTTTGTGGTCTTCTTATGATCTAAGTTGCTGTTGGGAGTTCTATTGTTCCCACCTATCCCTCCACCCCCGCATCTCCCACCCAATGGTAGCTCCCCGAGAGCAGAGGCTGTGTCTGCGGTTGCAGCTTCAGGGCCCAGAACACTGTGTAACACTCAGTCAGTAACACGTATCTGTCGGTGTCAGCGTTGCAGTGCAACGGGCTCAGCCACCACCTGCAATGCCCACATCCCAGAGGAGTGCCAGTTCAAATCCCAGTGGTCGCATTTCTAATCCAGCTCCCTGCTAATGCACCTAGGAAAGCAGCAGAAGGTGGGCCTAAATGTCTGGGCTCTTGCCACATGTATGAGATCCAACTGGAGTCATAGGGTCCTAGTCCAGCCTTGCAGCCATAAGGGGAGGGAACTGGTGGATGGAAGATCTCTCTCTCTCTCTCTGTTTTTGTAACTCTGCCTTCCAAATAAATAAATACTTAAAAAAAAAAATAGGTATTTGTCAACCGAATGGATGAATAGCCCGTGTGTGTTCTTTCAGAGCAAAGAGGTGATAAGTGGGGGTGACTTGGACCCCAATGGTTGGAGAAAATCCACAGTATGCACCCCAGGTTCACCAGTTCAGTGTCCCTCAAACTCACCTGCCAGACCAAGACCCTGACAATGGTCTCCACCCCAGGGTTGAATGGAGTTGTTAGGGAGCTCAATGCAAGGAAGGCACTAGAACAGCGCCTCTGTGTGGCTCCCAGCCTTCTTTGCCAATTCGGCTGGCCAGGGCCCTGTGGCTCTGGGCTCAACTGGCCACTACCAGGTCACACAAAAATGGCCAGCAAACAGAAGGCCGTCGGGACAGCTTCTTGGATGGAGGTGCTGTGTGGCCCTGTTGGCCACATGCTGCCCCTCTTTGAGCGGTCAACCTGCCCACGTTTGGCTGGGAAGGGACTGTTGGCTGAAGCATCAGGATCTGACCCTGAGACCAGCCCTTGGAGATTCATACGGAGTGTTCCGTGCTGGACAACCCTGAGCCCAGGGGCCTGGCTGCTGGCCCTGCAAGATCCTCCCCACTTTCCCACACTCTTACATGGGTCGACTCTCTGAGCCTTAACTGTTGGCAGAGGTGGCAGCTGCTACTTTTTAAAAATTCCACACTGGATGTCCATGTGCAAGGGCATTGGGTAAAGACAAGGTTTAAGCTTTTTCAGTTCAAATTGCATTTGTAAGAATGAGTGAGGATTGAAGAGCAGTATTAGAAATCTGAATGATAAAAATGGCCTTCAACTTGGTGGGGGGAATACAGCTATCTCCTTAGGATGGAATCTGGATATGGGGAGGAAGGTTGGGGTGTTTCCAGCCCTGTTGGCCAGGTGTCCTGGGGGAAATGGCTGCCATCCATCAGTCTAACTATAGGCCTTTGACCTTCTGCTCTGGATTTGGGCACATGATCAGGCCTGGCTAATCAACCCCTTCCTTGCTGTGACCTGAGATTGGTCAGAAATGGGCACGTGAACCTCATAGAGCCAATGGGAATGGGGACTGGGGACTTGCTTTGAGCTTTTGAGAGGAGCTGTCTCTTTGCCGGAGATGAGCAGAGGTCAGGGGCCACAGGGGACCTTGCACTGATGCACCAGTTGGGGGGAAAGGAGCTTGTGCAGGGGCTCCCCAGCCCTGGGGGCCATGCCCTGGAGAGTAGCCCATGGCTTCACTCCCATAACAAGGTGAAGGTGGGGAGATTTTGTGGACTCATGAAGGCCCCGAGGCTGTTGATGCTGTATTCACTCAAGGTGAGATTACCCTGCCTGGACCTGACCTAGGCAAGCAGAAGGCCTGGAGGGACCTGGGCCGTTCCTAGAATCTGGCTTGTCCACCTGGCCTTGTGGGGGCACCTGCCACCTGGGATCGCATGGCAAGGAGCAGCCCTGCCTGACATGCAGCACTGAAGTGGGGGTCTGGGTACTAGGGACTAAACTCTTCTGGCAACCAGGGAGCTCAGAGGAGATCCCAGAGCCCTGGATGTTCTGGCAGGCTTGTGCACTTCTGGCAAAGTGACCAAGTCCAGAGCCCAGCTAGACGCCGGAGGCCCAGACACGCTGATGTTAGGTGAGCCGCCCGGTTTCTGGTCGTATATTATGCAGTGACAGAAATGAGCACGTACCTGGACAACTGGGTGAAGCTGGACCTGAAGCTGGAACATCACACCTGGATTCTGAGTTATGTGACTGAATAAATCTGTCCCCCCTATTTTCCCTCTTAGGCCTGTAATTTTAAAATCACTTATTTGAGAGAGAGCAAGAGAATGGGTAAGAGAACCCTTCTGCTAGTTCACCCACTAAATGCCCACGACCATGGGGCTTTCTGAAGCCATAACCATCATCCATTACTTACCAGGTGTTGCCTTCGTGGGAAACCAGAGGCAGGAATAAAGCCAGGACTTGAATCCAAGCACTCCTCTGGTATATGAGGGTCTGAAACTGCAGGTCAGATGCCTGCCCTCTTAAGCTGGTTTGTCAGCAGAAGCCCAGGGCTACATAGCAATTGCTGGTTCATTTCACACGCCATCCCGAAACCAGGTACAGTGCCTGGAGGTCTGACATGCCATGCTGGGATCGGCCCTGCCTGGGTCCCCGGGCCCCGGCTATACATGCCTGTGGCACATGCATCATACCGCGTGTGTCCCCAGCCCTGATCCAAGGATGCTGGTTCCCTGCCACAATCCCCCGATCCCTGGTGGGGGCTCCTCTTGGGAGCCGGCAGGACTGTGGACAGCTGTGTCATGTCAGTGTCCCAGGCTGGAGCTGGAGCGTTGGGAGTGAATAGCTAGGGGCTCATGGGACACATGTGGTCTTTGTTACACAGTCTTCTTTTTTCTGTACAACTTTTTAAAAATGGAAAGCACATTCTTAGCTCAGGGACCGCACCGAACCAGACTGGGTGGGTTGGCTCTGGCTCGTGGGCTGCAGGTGGCTGAGCCCTGACTTCAGGTACAGAGCCAGGCTGCGGTGCTTGGAGCAACATGGCCTGTGCCCTGTTATCTATTAGATCCTGGGCAAGGTGGATGGGAGCAGGGGTCTGGGGCCAGCTGGGGAGCCAGAGGGCATCCAGGGCAACTTGCAGGGCCCAGAGCTAGGCACACAGAGGGCACTGCTACCAGACTGGGGAAGTTCCAGCCCTGAGCACACACAGTGGGGCAAGAAGAGGACATAGGTCCAATACTCTCCATCTTGGCCTCACTCTTGTGGCCCTGGAGAGTGGCAGGGGACAGCTGGATCCTGCTGAGTATCCATGGCCAGCCTTCAGGGGTCCCCTGGAACACTTCTTTGTGCTTCCTCCAGGAGGACCATGTCCCGGCAGAGATTCTGCCCACTTGACACCACATCCGCCCATTCTCCTGGGTGACTCATGCATTGATGCTTAGCTCTGGCCGGCTGTGACTCTGGCAGGTGCTGGTGCCCACAAGGGCTGGGCTGGCAACCAAGATTGCCGAGAGGCCTCTGGAACCAGCCTGTTTGCCTTTCTCCTTGGAGAGAAGACCTATGGGTGTAAGAGCTACCATTTGCCAAAAGCTCACTCTCTATGTCAGCTGCAAGTGTCAGGCCTACAGGAAAGAGATTTGTTCAGAATTGGTGAGTGGTTTCCCCAATTCCGGAGAGTCCAGCTGTGTAGAAGAAGCTGCACCTTTACCAGGTGGACTGGTGTGCCTGGACTCTGAAGGCTCAGTCACCGCTGGGCTTTTGGAGGGCCCAAAGCCTCTGCCATGGGGTTTTCCAGCAGCTCAGCATCACCTCCATGGCTCCTGTGTGTGGGGTCTGCTGGGTGGGACATGGGTCAATGATTACATCCCAGCTATACAGGCTTATTGTCCAGGATGCGAGGTGACTGTGAGGGTGCACACACCTGATGGTGGATACCTGTGGGCGGTGCGGAGGGGGGTGAAGGGAGTGGGCTGGCTAGGTGTGTAGCTTCTCCCATGGGGTCTGTGTCCTGAGCCCTCCTCTATTTTT
The DNA here is from genome assembly GCF_030435755.1 of Ochotona princeps. Lineage (NCBI taxonomy): Eukaryota > Metazoa > Chordata > Mammalia > Lagomorpha > Ochotonidae > Ochotona > Ochotona princeps. The sequence goes on along the minus strand of NC_080853.1, from coordinate 8,766,145 downwards.
TGGGAGCTGAGGATCAGACAGGGAAGCAGCTGGTCCAAGACCCCAGGGGCCTTGGATGCAGCATGTCCACTAAGCATCCGAGGGCAGGAGCAGATGGAAACCTGCATGACCACAGCAGCACCTGTTTCTGGTGCGGACACTGAACAGGCCCAGGGCCCTTGCCAGTTGAACACTCTGATGAATGTAAGTGGCAGGTGTTGGGTTGCCAACAGGTAGGGCACGTGACATGCAGCTGTACACCAAAGTCAGAGGACTTGAGCTCTGGTTCCAGCTTCCAGCTGCATGATATGGGCCTGGGTCACACTGTCTGAGCCTCTACTAACCTTATCCTGCCAATGGGCGCCGGCGTTGCTGCCCCCAGGGGTCAAGGACTTCACGGCTGACTTTGGCTGACTCCGATCACTCCGTGGATCCAGGATGAGCGTGTGGAATAGGACACAGCATGCACAGACAGTCCTCTTCCACTCCAGCGACTTTCTAGAGGATATAAAGGTCTTTGTCACCATGCACGACTGTGACAGCTGCATCTGCTCAAGTTCACAGCCAGCCACGGGTGTTCTCAGCTGGTGTCCTCTGTTCACACGCTCTCTGAATGCAGAGTTTGTAGCTGAGCCTAGAGCAGGGACCACACCCGCAGATCACAAACCCCTAGGCTGTCCTCCCTCCTGGAGGCAGATGGCAGCAGACATGGGTCCTGGATGACCCCCAGGCTGAGTTTTGATTGTGTGTTGTCCCCACAGGGCTGGAAGTCAGGAGGACATGGAGTTTGGAACTACTGTCTCCAGCCTGGCTGGAAAGTGGCTACTGGGGGCCTTGGAGGTGAGGCCTCCCGCAGGTGATCAGGTGCACTCCCCAACACATTTAAAATAGAATGACCCTGTGATTGGCCATCCCACTGAAAGAGCTGCAAGCAGGCTCTCTGAGAGGTGTGCGTACAGTCTGTTCATGGCATTCAGAAGGCAGAAGCCACATAAGTGCCCCTCGGTGGGTATGGAGGATGGCATATCTTACTATGTGGCCTTCACAGCAGCTAAAACACCTCCATGCTGGGGGTCTCATTCACTTTCCCCTGTCCTCTGAGTCTGAGTCCAGGTCCCCCCTCCTCGCCTGACAGGCTCCTCCGTCGCTCACCTGCAGGGGCCTGCAGCAGCTGGAGGGCTCTGTGCCTGCCTCACGGCCTCCCTCCCCAAACCTGCTCCTCTGGCCCTGTTGGTCTGTGGGGTGACTGACACTCCTGCCCACTCCAAGCCAGACATTATGTGACTCTGCTTCTGGCTCTTCAGTGCATGCAAACCTCATGCATTACACCTCCTTGCTGATGGTTCAGCCTGGATTCCCGCCCCGGGCACAGCCACCTCTGCTGAGCTCCTATAGTCTTCACCTGCCACACCCTTGCAGTTGCCCCTGCTCTCTTGGCACCCCCAAATCTGCACTGCCCTGCAGCAGCAGCAGCAGCAGTGAGCTCTCCCAGTTCAGCTGGATCCTGGCTAGCCTCACTCTTATTTAAAAATGTTTATTTTATCTTTATTAGAAAGGAAGATTTATAGAGAGGAAAGACAGAGAGGAAGATCTTCCATCTGATAGTTCACTTCCCAAGTGGCCACAATGGTCAGAGCTGAGCCCATTCAAAGCCAGGAAATGGACCTCTTTCGGGTCTCCCACATGGGTGTTGGGTCCCAAGACATTGGGTGAACTTCTGGCTACTTTCCTAGGTCATGAGCAGGGAGCCAAATGGGAAGTTGAGCAACCAGGACACGAACCGGTGTCCATATGAGATCCCAGTGCTTGAAGGGGAGGAGTAGCCAATTGAGCTATCACACTGAGACCCTGGCTAGCCTGACTCTTAGAAATGAAGACCACATGGATTCAGTTCATGGAAAACCCTAGGCCCTCCCCTTAACAAGTACAGCTGCCCAGGCTTTTCCTGAGTCAAGTTCACATCTAGCTGTAAGGGTTGAGCAGTCCTCTGGGTCTTTTGGACTGCAGCTCTCACACTGGAGGTCCAATCTTGGCAGTGCGAGTGGGATGGTGTCACTGATGGTTGGGGCCTTGGTTTGGGTTGAACCAAGACCCAGTGAGTGCAAGTAGGTGACCTTGGGTGTTGTGGGCTAAGGAGTTGGTTAGCACTCGCTAAGCTGAGCACTACAGGCAATGGGCTTGGGGCTGAAAGCACCTGGTCTAATGGAACTCAGCTGTATCCAATATTGAGAGTGTGGGCTAAAGCGTAAACAAGAACTAGGTGAGAGGTCAACAGTGGAGGCAATAAAAGCAGGCCTTGAGAGAGGCCGGGGAGAGACATTTCCACCATCTCTGGTCTCCGTGTCGGTGTCTCATCTCCAGATCCTTCTTCGTGCCACGTTACCAGCCTAGCCGGCCGCAACACTTGGGGGTGAGCTGGGATGCTAGCGCGGGGTGTGGTACTCAGCCCACAGCCTCAGGGGCCAACTGCAAGCTAGTTTCTGCAAAAGCTTGGGTGGCAGGGCCAGTCACAGTTGGCAGTGGGAGTCCAGGAGCTAGGGAGCTGGTCAAGGGAAGGTGCTCTTTCCTGGCATGTTCAGCCTGCCCTGTGCGGGGCCACATGCCCTGTGCAAGTGATGGACAGAAGCCTCAACTGGCAGCTGGAGGTGTATAAGGTCCCCAGAGGTCCTGGGCCATATGCAGGGCGTGGATGGTGCCTACTGTCCTGCGGGCGATGCCTAGGGGCAGTGAGTGACTCAAAGCTCCCCTCCTGAAGCATGGGACCCTGAATTAGGAAGCTGACCCTTCCTGACTCTCCTGCAATGAGAAACGTTTGTGTTTGGTGTTAGGATCATGCCTACTTCCTGACAGCATCCCCTCCACCCCCAACACAGTCCTTTAGAATAAGAGAAAGTGAGAGGGAGAGTGAGTGAGTGCCTGGGGCTGGGCCTTCCCTGGGGCAGCTGGGCCTGTACCATACAACATTGCTTTGGTCTCTAATTTTTTTTTTTCAGTATAATCAGGCTATAAAGTATGTTTTGCAAGTCAATGTATATAATTAGAGCCTAACAAATTGATATTCAGGATGTTAGCCACCATCACGGAGGATGCTGCTTAGGGCAGATGACATGGACATTGCCTGCCAGGCCCCTTCACGCCCCCACACAGTGCATGCTTGTCTCTGGCTTGGCTCAAGCTTTGCCTCTCCCCATCACCTTCTTCCTTCCGACCCTCATCCTGTTCTCGCTTGAAAGTCCAACTCCAATACTTCCTACTCCAGCACCTTCCCCAAACTCTTCCCCACCCTGGCCTACCAGAGCAGAGACGGAGAACTGGGGTGTAGCTCTGCAGTGGTCCTGCAGCTCAGGTTCCGCCTATCCCCACTGGGCTACTGCACCCATCCTTCTCCTGTGTGGTTCCGAGTGACACCAGCTGCAGGCCTGCCCTGGTGGCAATGCCACACTCTGCTGGGTGCCTGGTATCCCTTGTGAGATGATGAGTTGGTAGCCAGGCCGGTCGGTTAGGGTCACCGGGAAGGCACAGAGCTGGCGAGTGGGTGGGGAGGCAGCTGCGTGAGGATCTTGCCCAGCTCTTTTGTCTTTTCAGCAGAGGAGCGAGTCCCAGCAGGTGCCCCTGGCAGCTGGTGGCTCGGGCTGCCCCAAAGCCAGGTGTCTGGGCAGGGGCTGGGCCTGCCAGGAGGAGCTGGTGCAGAGTCTGCGGAATCAGCTGGGATGCAGGGCTGCAGGCTCAAGCTTCGGTCTGCACACAAACCCGGGGCTGTGTGAGTGTGAGAGGTGTGCGTGTGTGTATGTGTGTGAATACATGTGGATATGTGAGTACACATGTATGTATACATACATGCACACACACACACTCACACACATTGTATGTACAATGCATGTATACACATGTGTATATATGGACATACACACATTCATGTGTATACCCATTCACACAGATACACAATATACACATACACACGTTCACATGCATACACACACCATATGGATGCACACATGTATGTGTGACTGTGCTTGGATGTGTGCGATGTGTTCATGTATATGTGTGTGTGACTGTGTGTGGGGAGGAGGGCAGCCGAGTGTCAAGGGGGCATCAGCGAGCCCAGGAGTGAGGTGCTGGGGGTTTGTGGTGGGGACACAGATGGAAGCAGGCGGGTGGGAGGACTCACGGGTTCTGGTCCCTGAGCGCTCACTGGCACAGACCTGGTCCCAGCACCCTCCGGGCATTGCCTGTATTTTTATGTAACAACTACTACCTGCCTTGCCTCTTTTGTGTGGAGACCCTGCTGATTTAAAACAAACCAGCAACTTCAGAAGCGGCAAACAGATCCCTATTTAACACTCGCAACTGCCTGTGCCGGGGGCACTGCCATTCTTCCCTCCTGTTTGCAGAGGGGTGGCTGGGGACTCATCCAGGGTCCTAGAGCCAGCACTGGGAGGGTGGGCGTGTGGGCTGCACCCGGCTGTCTGGCTCCGGAGTTGGACTCCTGTTGGTGATGCCTAGTTTCATCATGCTTGTAAAAAGCACGGTCAATTATGCTAATGACCCGTTTTACAGAGGGTAAGACTGAGGCACAGTTCAGGGTTAGCGATTTACTCATCTTGAAAAGTGGCCAGGCCAGGACCCAGCCCTGGCCGCCGGCTCAGGCCCAGGTAATGAGCTCTTTGAAGCAAGGTGAGTCACACCCTTGACCCTGCCTCAGTTTCCTCATTTGCCTGGTGGGGCTGCAGCATTCCTGCCCTACTATTTCAAAAATGAAATTGGGGCTTAGAGTTCAGAAATTTCCATCAGGAGTGTACTAGGCCTGGCAAGCAGCTGGTCTTGGTGGCTCTGAGCTACTGTGGCTGGCCAGTCCCTCCCAGCTGCTGTCCCCACCCAGCTGCAGTGGGAGTGGCCTGCGGTGACATCCCTGAAAAGCAAGGCTGCATCAGGCACCTGGCTCTGTCATGAGGGACTGTGGAGCTGCCCTGGGTCCCTGCAGAGAGGCTGAGAGCCTGAGGCCATCCAGGACAGAGCTGTCCTTAGGCCCCATGGGGTCCTGGCTTCAGGGACATCCTTGAAAACTGTGAGCGGGAATGTGTGCCCAGGAGACACTCACGGAAGCACCAAGAGGATCCTGGACTTGTCTGGGTGGGGTGGGGACAGTCCAGCTCCCAGGGCAGACGCTTAGGGCCAGGCCAGCTCCTGCTGCGCCCCTGGATGCTCAGAGTAACTCCTGAGCCACCAGCACTGTCAGGGTCCTTGTGAGTGATGCAGCCCAGGACTGCTTCTCCTAGAGCTGCCCTTCGGGGAGGCCCAGGTGGGGGGTCATTAAACCCTAGTTATGCCCCAACCCCACAGACACACAGCTGTGTGTGCTCACATCCATCAGAATAGAGTGCGGGCCATGCTAGATCTTGGGGCGTGCCCTGTGAGCCGAGACCTGAGGGACTGAAGGGCTCTTACACATGAAGCTCTGGGAAGGAATGTTCCAGACAGAGGGAGCAGCGTACGTAAAGGCCTTGTTAAGCTGCAGTGGAGTGGAGGGAGAGTGGGCACAGCTGAGGTTAGGTAGGACCTTGGTGGCTGTGGCAAAGAAACATGGGTCCCATCCTGAGAGGCGTGGGCTGCATTCCCTGGGTGGGGAATATCCGTCCCCCTCAACTCCTTCTGGTCCAGCCCTGTGCAGCAACTGCCAGTGGGACTTGAAATTCAATCAATCTATATCAGGCTCATTTGTAAGTCAGCCTGTAAAGGATGAGATAAACAGCCAAATGGTCCTTGTCCTGCTGTTTGCTAGGACCCCTCTGGCCCACAAGGCAAACTGAACAGGGGTCAATGTGGGGTCACTGGGGAGGAGGCCACTTCTGGGGTCCAACAAGGGACAAAGGAGCCCCGGACCCGGCGTTCACGCTGGATGTGCAGAAGATGGTAAAGCCAACAGGACTGGCTGGAGGATGGGAGGAATGTAGGGAGGCAAGACAAGTGTTGAGGTTCACCACAGGATGATCCCAATCATCTGGATCATGGCGGGGGGGGGGGGGGGCAGGTGCTTGTCCTGCATGAGTGACATGTGTGGACCTGCAGGTGCGAGTCCTGGATGGCCTGCCCTTGGTCCTTGTGGCCTCTGCCCATCCGCAGGAGCCCTCTGCAGTCCTCTCTCTCATCTGAAACCCAGGCAAGCTGCCCTGATGTGGCATTGACTCTCACGATGCCCAGTGTGACTCACATGTTCTCTTGGAAAACCCAGCCTGGACTACATCTGAATGGTCTTGCTCCACTCTGGTGTAGTTGGGCAGCCCCACAGTTCAGTAAGGGATGGAGTTCTGATAGCAGTTCTGAGCACCCCAGGCCAGGGGGATGTCTTCAACGTGTGTCGCCGTCGTCCAGCAGCAGCGACACTAAAAACGCCAAGTCATACTCTTGGAGGTCCGGGGAAAAACTGGCAAAAATGGCTGTGTTTAAAAACCTTCTCTCCTCTGCTCCTGTCCCCGTTTGTCTAAGCTTTCCTACCCGCTTCTTCCGCCACCCTTCTTCCCACATTTCTTCCTGTACTGTTTCATTCCCCAGTCTCCTCGTCGCCCCCTAGAGTCTCTGCGTCATCCCTCAGTCTTCTACTGTCCATCAGTTCCAGTCGTGCCCTGTCCCCCGTCTTCGTCCGTCTTCGTCTGTCCATCCTTCAGAGTCCAGCTTTTACCGGCTACTTTTATATCATTTTTGCACCAATCACGTCTGCCCGTGGTCCACGGGGCTATCTGATAGGCCAGCAATCACAGCGAGGGAACTAGCCTATCCTGTTTACCTGCTGGCGAGACAAATCCCGCCTCCTGGCCCTCGGCCAGCCGCCATCTTGTGACCACCTAACATACATGTGGGGTCAGCTGCTCCCCACAAACGTGGTTGCCACATTTCTGAGGGTTTGCAGGAAAATGCTGCACCTGTTGACACGAGTTAGAATGTTGACTGTAGGATGCCCGTTGTAGGAAGGAAATCACTGGGTCTGCAAACCCCACCAACTGGGAAAAAGATGCAAAGGCTTTTTCTGGGTGTGGGGTCCATCCCAGTTGAAGTAGAACATCTTGAAATGTGTCCTGCCTGGCACGGAGGCTGCTGTGCGTGTGGGACAGAATTTCCATCTCGATGGTAAGTTTCTCAAAAGTAGTGACCCCCCATGATACCATTTCCACCCGTAGATCCAGGGCTCTTGGCACTGAGGGACCCATCTCTACTCCACACGTGGGACCTGCTTCTCTTGCGTGCAGGCCCAGGATTGTGGGATGGCTGACGCTCATGCTGGTCCTGGGGATGTGGAGCTGGGAGCCCCATGTGCATGTTCCCTGAGCTGTGGGGCTGCATGGGGTGTGGCTGGCATCAGGGCAATGCTGTCAGGCTACATCAGGAAAAGGGGCCTGGGAGGGAGGATGCTGAGGAGGCAGGGGCTGAGCGATGGGTGGTGGAGCCTTCCTCCAGACAATGGATGCCGTCGTGAAATTCCAGACAGAGAGTGGGCTCCTCCCTTTGCGTGCTTTTTCTGCCTCCCTTCGTCTCTTCCTTCCTTCCTCTCTCTTTTCTTCTCTTTTTTTTCTTTCTTTTTAAGAGGCAGAGTTATAAAGGATGGAGAGACAGAGAGCAAAATCTTCCATTCACTGATTCATTCCCTTAGTAGCCACAACAGCTGGAACTGGGATGATCAGAAGTCAGGAACCTGGAGCTTCTTCTGGGTCTCCCACATCAGTGCAGGGGCCCAAGGACTTGAGCCACACTCTGCTGCCTTTCCAGGCTGTACTCAAGGAGCTGGATTGGAAATGGAGCATCCAGGACTTGAATCAGTGCGCATACGGGATGCCAGTGCCGCAGGTAGGCGCTTAGCCTGCTACACCATAGCACTGGTCCCTTGTGCCTGCTTCCTTAGAGGACCCACCCAATTGTCTGAGACTCTTGCTTCCATCCAGACCACACCACTGGACAATGCCATAGCTTGAGACTGGCTGTCAGCTGCACTCCAAGCTGCCTGTTTAATGGAAGTCCAGGTTTGGCGTCTCACATCTGCTTCCTGCAGTCTCGGCTTTGCAGTCTTGTTTGGGAAGGCTTGATAAGGGCAAAAACCATAAGCTGAGACGGGAAAAAATATTTAGAACTATCCTGCCCCATACAACAGTCACTGTCACGAATGGCAGGGGGCACTAGTAATGGGGCTGGTGTGACCAGGAGACTGAATGTCCGCTTTGAATGATGCGGTTAAGTCCAGGTATGTGAGTTAGGTTTCGGACAACTTGAGAATACAGTTAGGGGAGGGGCGTTGTGGCACAGTATCTTAAGCTGCTGTGTGGGATGCCCACATCCCAGTTTGGATTGCCTGGTTTGAATCCTGCCTTCTCTGCTTCAGGTCCAGGTTCTTGGTGCTGTAATCCTGGGAAGGCAGCAGGTGGCAGCTGAAGTGACTGAGTCCCTGGCACCCACAGGGGAGACCCAGTTGGAGTTCTTAACTCAGCTTTGACCTGGCCCGGCCCTGACTGTTGTCCCTAACGGGGGGCATGAGCCAGTGGGTGGAGGATCTCTGGCTCCCTCTGTCTCTCACTACGACTCTGCTTTTCAAATAAATATCAATAGGCACATTTAAAAAAGAGAATGAATTGATTCAAAATTATAAAAATCATGCTTTGGGTAAATTGTAGAAGCAATGTTTTTCTTATAATAGATATAAAATATATTTTTCACAAAATTTTGAGATCTAAATCCCAATCAAATGTTTCTGATAAACATGGAGATGTGGTGTAAAATTCACACCAGATTTTGTGGACTTAGCCTGAAAACAATATAAAAGAGCTTAATTTTTATGTTTATTATATGTTGAAATAATATTTCAGATATGTTGGTTAAAGAAAATGTTATTAAAACGAATTTCATCTGTTTCTTTTTAGTTTTATTTCCCTGATGTGGCTGCTGGGGGAATGTGAAATCGCATACATAGTTCAAATTATGTTTCTATTGCACAGTGCCGGTCTAGCAAAGTTATACTCCATTGCCAGGCATGCCTCTGTGCCTGATTCCACGATCAGAGAATAACTGTGAAAGGAGGCAGCGGGAGAAGCCAACAGTTGGCCTGGGTTAGAAAAAAATGTCTTTGGCCTTGGCATTCCAGTTCTCCCGTTGGTGGGCAGTTAGTCTGTCTGCTGAGCAACGCAGCTCCAATTGTTTGATTCTTCCCTGCAAAGGACAAACTGAACAGTGTTCATCGGCTTTTTAATTCCAGAACCAGCAAGGACTTCCTTCTGCAGTCAGTGCTCCAATACACTGAGTTAGAAGTGTGGGTTTTCTTAGATGGAGAAGGATTGAAAAAGGCAGAAGCGAAGAACGATTGAAGGATTCGCTATTCAGAGTTACTTCCTTGGTGAGGCTGGGATGGGAGGGCCAGCAATGGGACAGGTGGCTGATTGGTTAACATCAAGCTGCTTCCTGGTGCCCACTTTGCATATGGATGAAGGCTGGGTGAACCTGGTGATCTAGCCACCTGGAACTGGCCCCATCGAGAGCTGTTTTCTCCTGACCATGACTTCTTTGGAGGCCAGTGTGTAGCTGGAAGCGCTGGTGTGTGGGTCATTCTGTTCTGACTCCCAGGTTGGACCCCATGTGAAAGAGAGGAGAGGTTACTGCCCAACTAGCTTTCTGTTCTGACCCCTCTCAGGGGAAAGCCAGGTTTTAAGAACCTGGCCTGAGAATCCAGCTGATGACCACCTTCTCCAGCATGGGGACACCTGGGGTGCTGCAGAAGCTGGCCCAACAGAGGGCTGCCGGCCTGTGTGTCTCAACTGCCCCATCAGTGTCCAGAGCCCCCTACGGACTCTCTTGGTTACACCTGCCTGGTGCTGGGCTGCGGACCTGCTTTGCCCACCGGGACAGCTGTCTGCAGTAGAGGCGCCCAGGGGCCTCAGGTCGGGGTGGACGGGAGCCTCACTCCTCTCAGAAGGGCTGCTGTTTGGCTCCCCGTGTTCTGCAATGTGGGTTTCTGGGCTCCTCTGTGATTGTCCTCCTCCACCCAGCAAGGTGGAGGAGGCCTGGAGCCCACCTCCACTGTCCTGGCAGAGTCCAGGAGTCCTGGGGAACCCTGAGGCTGCCCAGCCTTCTCCCCCATGAGTTGTGGATCTGACAGTATGACAACAGCTCTGCGTGTGTGCCAACGCACCCACCATAACCACCCACCCGCTGCCTGGAGGCGGGGCTTCAGGTTCTGGAAATGTGACTGCATCTGTATTGCAGCTTTGCTTCCGATAGCTGTTGCACCTTGCCCTACCTGGAGAGCAGAAAGGGAAGTGGGGTGGACCTGGCTTCACTTCTGCCACACAGCCACCGCCAGCTGCTGCAGGCAGTCATACACAAGGACCCTGGACACGCCCAGCCCAGGGCTCAGTACCCACAGCTCTATATCCTTCTGTTGCTGCTTCCTTTAAAATAATTCTACCCCCAAAGTCTCTGGCACTGCTGTGGGCACCACCTCTGTGTCTGTTTCCCTCCTCGATGCCTCCTCTTGGATCCTGAGGCCCAGGAGGAGTGCGCGCTCCAGCTCAAGGCTGCCAAAGCCTCCAGGGCTTGTGTTTGAGCCTCTTCTTCCTCCCTCATATCCTGGCTTGAGTACCTAGGAAGGTGGATGCTTGGGAGCTCGCAGCAGGCTGTGCACAGGTTGTAAAACCAGATGAAGTGATTATCATGGCTGTCCATGTACTGGAAGGCTCCTTCACCTGTGCCCAGTCCTGGCCCCTCATCATGTGCCCCATACATTGGCCCGGATATGTACTCATCCTCCTGGAGTTGACTTTCAAGTGGGAGAGAGCAGAAGAAGCAGGTCCTCTGTGTGAGACAGAGCACATCCTTGTGTGCAGGAGACACGGGCTGGTGGCAGGAGCAGTCCAGGATGTACTGCGGGCTCAGGAAAGCTGCCAGGGGGATGGAGCCTCCACAGAACCTGGTTGCTCCCTATTCCCTAGGCAAAGCTTTGAGGACTCTGCTTCCACCAAAGACATGGGGATAAAGCCCCTGTTGCCCAAGCAGTGACTTTCTGGCCAGGGTGCAGTGCTCCCTGGAAGGGGAGGGGGATAAGATCTGGGTTGTCCTGACAGGATCCGTACCATGCTACCCTCCTGCACACTTAGAGTCACACTGGGGACCACAAGCTAGGGGACAGGGCTGCCCTATGGAAGGGGGCAACAGGAAGCCAGGCAGATTAGGCAGCTGTCAGGATCAGTGGGTGCAGTGGGTGCTAGGACTACTGGGAGGAAGCACGTGTTTGGCAGGCTGTGAATGCCAGCTGCCTGAGGGATGGGGCTGGTTCAGGGATGCCTGCACTGCTGACTGTGGTAATGAGGAAGGTGTGAGCCTGGAGCTTCCTTCCCAGCCCATGATTCTGCAGGGAAAGTTCTGCTTTGGGGGCATGGAATGAATTCCAGGTGGAAAACCACATGCAACTGAGCAGGCCTGGCATGGAGGATGGGTTCTCAGATGCCATGTGATAATCCATGTGTCATTGATCAATAACAAGCCAGTACCCAGTGGCAGGCTTTGAGACATCCTCTGGGATGCCCATGTGCCATGCTGGAGCACCGAGGTTTGAATCCTGGCTGTATGTCTGATTCCAGCTTCCTGCCAGTACAGACCCTGCAAGGCAGCAGACGATGGCACCAGGACTTGGGTCCCTGCTATCCAGCCAGAGGCCTGGATAGATGCCATAGTCTACCCCAAGTTCTGGGAGCAGGGACGAAGGGACAATGCTCTGGGGATCTTGCGCCCCAGTGGAGGGAGATAAGTGTGGGGCCTGGCTGCAGACCTGGACTCAGATGCTCTGGGCTCAAAGCCCGGGTGCCACATACTTAATGTGAGACCCTGGGCAGGGTGTTTCCACTCCCTGGGCCTCAGCTTCCTCACATGTTGAGTAAGGCTGATGCTGGTGCCTGTTATAGATGGGGTTGGAATCAAGAACAGGGGATGCCTGGCATAGCATCTGCCCCAAGGGTATGTAGGGACTCAACCATTGGTCACTCATTCCATATTCATCAGGAGGTTTCTAAATTCCTACTTATCTGACTTCTAGGAAAGGCACACAGGCATCTTCCTCCCTCTGCAGCTTCACTCCCGCAGCACTCACAACAGCCAGGGCTGGGCCAGACTACAGCCAGGAGCCAGGAGCCAGGAGCCAGGAGCTGCATGTGCTTTTGGGGAGCAGGTGTCAGCCTCCCGGGAGAGATGCCCTCTGCTCCTCACTGTGTTCCTAGTACCCCAGGGCAGCTTCTGGCTCCGTGTTGGCTGCACTTCCACAAACGAGTGGGACAGATCTGTGCCTTTCAGTCTGCCAGAGGGTCTGGCAAGCAGAAGGAAATCCATACTTGTGGAATGAATGGATGAACACGTGGGATCTCCCAGCGCCCCTACTCCACATGCACAGCCCTTGCTTCAACACTGCACCCTGATGGGGGCCTTCCCTGGGGGTTGGAGCCCCCCCCCATGCACCTGCCATGCCATGCTTCGACAGCAGCCTCCTCTCTGAGCTGCTGGTCCAGGAGGAGCCACCACTTCCTCCAGCACTGCCCCACGTGCTATGGGGCTGTTCACCTGGCCCCTCTCTTGAAATCAGGTTTCCAGGCAGGTATGTCAGCCCTCCCACCTCTCCTTCTCTATACTCCCCCTCCCCTGCCCCGCAGAGTCAGGACCAGGTCAGCTCCGCAGTGCATTAGCACTGGAAGCAGCATGACTTCCCCCAGCATGGCTCTACCTGTGGAGAGGGTATTTTTAGCAGGTGACAGACTCCATTCTGCCAGGCTGTAATTAGCACTTCATTCGAAGTCTGGAGTTCCCAACCAAACACAGAGCCTGGCTGCCCAGAGGGGTGGGATGGGGCAGGGTGGGGGGACTCTCCTCAGTTCAGTACCGACCTCGGGTGTCAAGTGCAGGAAGCAGCCAGATGCTTGGCGGGGATAAGGGTGGAGGTGGGAGGAGGGCCCTTCCCAGGCAGGGGTGGGGCCTCAGTGGACTTGGTGGTTCGTGCCTGCCCCCTTTGGTTTATCCTTTCCCAGAGGGTTCCACTCCGGTGATAAACATGCCAGTCAAGTTGCTGTGGTACTTTCGGGGTGTCTCTTCCCACACTAAAGGAGTACAGGACTGGGGTTACTAGCTGTGGCAGGGACTAATGGTTGCGCTCAGGTCTCTGAGTGGCTGGAACTTGTTCGCTAAGAATAAAGACTACATTTCCTAGCACCCCCGGGACCAAAAGCTGGCCAATAGGATGTGAGTATTGTCTGTATTTCTGTCTCCATTGGCTGGGAGAGAGTAGGGTTAGGAACGTGAGGTAAAGAAGGCAACATCAGTAAGAGACAGAATAACAAGGAGCAGGTGGAGCCTCAGTTTCCTCATCTGTAAAATGAGAATCTAACTGCTCCTACTGCAATTTTTCTGGCTTTGGCACTTTTGGATTCAGTGACAGAAAATTCATATGGGCTCAGAAACTGGGAGCCATGTTCACGGGAGGGACAGACCTGCACCTGGTCTGGGGGGTAGGTCCAACTCTGCTGTGCTTGTCATTGTCATGGTTAGTCAGAGTCATGCCTAACTCTGGTTTCTGCTGTTCCTCCTGCTGTCCCCTGTCCATCTGCAGGGACCCCCAATTTAAGCACAGTTCCTCCTGCTGAGGTCCACCTTCTCGAGTCCCCGTCCCTGGGCAGCTATGAGTCATGGCTTGTGCTCCTGGAACAAGTGGTCCCTGGGCTTCCACTGCCAACTCCAGCATCAGAATGCGTTGCTTAGCAACCCTTCCCCTTCTGCCTGGCCCCTGCCACCCTCACCTCTGCCTCCCAGCTGACACCTACGTGACCAATGCTGAGCCTATGTTCTGAGCCCAAGCAGCTTCCCAGAATCATTTCCCGGAACTGTGACTGCTTCCCTGGTCTTCTGAGCAAACTTTGTCCTGGCTGGTGGGAATGTGTCCGTCCTGGAGAGAACCCCAGTGGCAACTCCCTGGCTGGGCTGTGCCTGTCTTGCATGATCTCATTGCCTTGCATGGGAGCCTCGTGTGTGGGACCTGCTCTCCAGGCAGAGCCTCGGGGTTCCCGTTTGCAGCACATGCCGTGTGTTCATTTGAAATCATTTCTGGTGGTGGTGTTGTGGCACGGTGTGTAAAGTTGTCAACTTGCAATGTTGGCTTTCACACCTGTGCGTTGGGTCAGTGTCCTGGCTGCTCTGCTTCTGGTCTGCTCTCTGCTATTGCCCCTGGGAAGGCAACAGAAAGTGGCCCATGGACATGGACCCCTGCCATGTGGGAGACCAGGATGGAGGTCCTGGCTCCTGGCTTTGGGGTGGCCCAGCCCTGGCTGTTGCAGCCATCTGGGGGAGTGACTAGCAAGTGGGAGATTGTCTCCTTTTCCTCTTTCTGTCACTCTATCTTTCAAATAAACAGATGAATACAGCTGATACCATTGCTGGTCACCATCCCTTCCTTCTCCACAGCCACTTCCCTCTCCAGCAGGGTCCTTTATTCAAGATTTTTCTTTAGATCAGCCCATTTCTGTTTTCACTGAGCAACTGTTATTTCAAAGGAAAACTACATCACCAGAGTCAATGGGAAACAAGTATGCTGGCAAGGCAGGTAACCATAGAAATAAACATGACAACCCCAAGCGGTGCTGCAGCCCCGGGCCTGGCTTGCTCTCTTTGCTTAGACGGTCCGACAGGGACGCTGGAAGCGCATGCGCACCCAATGAGAGGGAGTTGTTTGATGGGAGGGGCAGAGGGGAATTGCCATTGGTTTTGGGGTTCTTGCTGCTGGTCCCCCGACGCCCTCATGGCCTCCTCATTGCGCCTGAGTGTTTTGGGGGCGGGCCCTGGGATCAAAGATCTGCTGATGTGAGGCCCTTGCCATGCACAGAGAGAGACATTCTTAGTAATGACAAATGTAAAGTAACCTTCTTTCAAAGGTATGTGTGCTCACATTAACACACATGAACACACATGAGAACACACACACACACACACACACACACACACAAGCATGGGTTGCCCCACTGAAAGTGGGCCATGAGCCCAGAGGGAGAAAGGTGGTAGGGGAGGAGACAGAGAGAGAGTCCCCAGTACCTCCTTAACTGAGGTGGGGGTGGGTGGCTCCATAGACATAAGGCCACCTAGGAGCTTACTGATAGCTCCAGAAAGTTCCTGATGGAGCCCAGTGTGATATCCTCTCCACTCAGGTCCCAGATGATGCAGAGGCATCTTGGGAAAAAGGGCACTTTGACTGACAAGTAGGAGGCGGGGCTTGCAGCTGGCAGGTGCCTCCTGTTCACCAGCCCATGCAGTAGCGGTGGGAAGGTTGGTGGGCACATCCTGGCCTGCCAGAGCTGTCAGATACACAGGGACATGCCTGACAGGCCACGGGAGGAGCGTAGGGAGGGGGTAGTGTGCAGAAGGGGCCAGAAGAGCGGCCTGGAGGCTGGGATCGCATACCGGGCTCCCAGCTCCTGCCCGCCGCCCTATCTGCAGATAAATTGAGAGTGTCTGAGAGCAAGCCAGTGGGTGGGAGGGAGATCCTTCTCGCTCCTCCACTCAAATAAATAATTAGGAAGAGGCCGAGAGAAAGGCCTGAGAGAGAATATTTGATGTTTACTTAAAAAGAATCACTGCTTTGAGTTTGAAGGAAACCTTCCAACTTCAAAAAAACAGAGATTTTTAATAGGCTGTGCTCTAATCATCATCAACTGACATGAAAATGAATAATAAAATACCAGCCATGCTGGGAGGGTTGTGTCGTGACTGGGACGACGCTTGCCAACGTCTTTACCGAAACGCATTGAACTGGGCACTTAGAGTGAGTGCATTCCTTTGGGAGGAGGTCTCTCCCCCAGAAAGCCCCCAGACCCAAACAGAAGTCAGAAGCAAGCTGATGCGGTCTGGCCAATGACTGGGGGACAGGGTCACTGTGTGTTCAGAGCACATTCCACCGTCTCCATGTCTGTCTCATCTCAGGGGTGACAGCACTTCATTCCTTCAAAATGAGAAAAAGAACAGGAGAAACCAGGGAAGGAGTTCATAAAGACAAGCACGAAAGATGAGCCTGCGGGGGCGGGGCAGCTGGGGACGCGAGGATGCACATGGTGACAGGTGTGTGTTCGTGGCAGGGGCTGGCAGGTGTTTCAGGCAGGGGACCAGATGGAAGAGGACAGCTCTGCCTACAGGCGGAGCAGAAGGAACCAGAAGCTATCAGAACATCGCTCTGCCCTGCCACTGCGGCCTCCCCCTGCTCCTCCAAGTGCAGGTTAATTATCCCTCATCAGGAGAGTCTGGGACCAGAAGGGTTCCCAATTTCCATTTCTTTTTAGATGTTGGAATATTTGCATGTGTATAATGAGATTTCTCGGGGATGGATCTCTAGACTAGACGGGAAATTTGTTTATGTCTCATAGATATTGTATACATAGAGCCTGAAGTTAGATGTTTTTTTAAAGAGTGATTTATTTGAAAGAGTGTTGAGAGAGAGAGAAGGAGGGGGAGAGAGAGAGAGAGATAGAGAGAGAGTGAATTTCCATTCTCAAATGCCTGCAACTGCCAGAGCTGGGCCAGCAGAAGTCAGGAGCTTCTTCTAGCTCTCCCACATGGGTGTTGGGGCCCAGGTACCTGGACCACCATGACTGCCTCCCCAGGCGCATGACTAGGGAGCTGGATCAGAAGCGGAGTGGCTGGAACTTGAACTCGCACCTGAGATGGGAGATTGGTATTTCAAGTAGCAACTTAATCTGTTGCACCACAAGGTTGGGCCCCCATCGGTGTACACCTTGATGAGTTGTCACCACGTACACACACCTGTGGCCAGCCGCTCAGTCAAGGAACCACAGCACCGGGAAGGGGAGGCCATCTGAAAGCCCCCCTGGAAGAGGCATATCCTTCGACATAAAGAAGATGGGCCCCCAAAGACCTTGGGTGCGCCCCACTACGCCAGGAGATCATCTCTGAGTGTTCCCGTGGCAGTCGGCAGGTACTGTGTTTCCTGATTCGGAAATTACCTGTGCTTTTAGGTTTTATGTTTGTTTGGTTGCCACCCTGCAACAAAAGTCACAAATCACAGAATATGATGGAAAAAAAAAAAACAACACTTGATTTGTTTTTCAACACCAGAAGAAAAATCCTCAGGTTTAAAAACCTGAACTGATATTTATAGGTTGGGGAGGTCAGGTTAGCCTCACAGTTAAGATGTGCGCGTTCCACAGTGGAGAGCCTGGGTTGGAGTCCAGGTGCCCGCTCCTGCTCATGCAGAACCCGGGAGGTGGCAGGTGACGGCTCGGGTGGTTGGGTTCCGGCTGCTCTCGATGGAGACCTGTGTGTTCAGCCCCAGCACCTCGCCGTTGCGGGCGTCCGGAGCGTGAGCCAGCGGCTGGGAGCTCCCTCTCTGTGTCTGCCTCGTCTGTGGCAGAGAAACTTGTGTCTCCACATGAAGAATAAGTGGACGTTGCCTCAGTGTCCTCTCTCTGTGCAGTCCTCTCGGTTAGAAATGCCCGCTTTGGCTTCTGAGTCCTCCCTCTGCAGCCCCGTGAATAGCGGCACCAGGAAGTAGTTTAGATGGTTGTAATGTTGAAGCCGCTCTTGTTGGATCAGCCTTGGTGTCTCTGGTGCCCTGGAAACTTAATTTAATGATTCCCTGCTGTGTGCCCTCTCCAGAGAACCTCATGTGGCTTCCAGCCTGGGCGATCTTAGCTGCATGGGTGGTTTGGGGGTTCCTTGCTGTTGCCCTGAACCCAAATCTCCTCCCATTCCTCTCTCCTCCTTGTCTTTGCGGAGAGCTTGCTGTCTTCCACCCATACCCCTGGCCGCATCCCAGCTCTGCATTCCTCCATCTGATAACTTCTAACCTTCCTTTTACCCAGCATTACATTGCTCAATTGAAAAATTTTATTTATTTTTACTTGAAAGGCAGAACTACACAGAGAAGGAGAGACAGATCTTTCACCTGCTGGGTCACTCCCCAGATGGCTGCAATCACCGGGCCAGTCTGAGGCCAGGAGCCAGGAACTCTGTCTGGAATTCTCACATGGTGCAGGGGCCCAAGCACTTGGGTTATCTGCTGCTTTCCCAGGAGCATTTGCAAGAAGCTGGCTCAGAAGTGGAACAGCTGGTGAACCAGCACCCATATGGGTGGTCGGCCACCTAGAGCGGAGCGCTGAGGATCAGCCTGTTGGTTCCCAGATCTCACCCAACTGCAGAGCCCAAGGTGCCTCCTGGACTGCAGGAACAGGTAAGAGCTGACCCTGCGTCTCTCAGGCTGCTTCAGACATGGAGGTGAGGTGGGGCTCCCCTCACACTCCCTGGGGCTTTGTTGAGGCTGCACAAGTGGGCAGAGCTGGTGTTGTCTCAGGATCCCCAGGGCATGGCTGCTGAGTTTGCGGGTTCAGAGGGTTTGGGGGTCTTGGGGGGGAAAGGTGTAACCACAAGGTGGCAGTAGCACATCCAGGCCTCACTGAGCAGTACTTGGGCAGGATTGCACCGTGGCCATGGAGTTGGGCGGACAGGGGCTTCTAGGCCAGTTATAGCACTCAGCGGTGAAGCTTAGGGCTCTAATGAGTAAGATAATAATAATAAAAAAAAAGATTTCTTTAGTTTTATTTGAAAATCAAAGTTAGAGAGGGAAGGGGAGACAGGGAGATCTTCCAACTGCTGGTTCACTCCCCTCATGGCTGTAACTGCAGGAGCTGGGTTGATGTGAAGTCAGGAATCAGAAGCCTCTTCCAGTTGTACCATGTTGGTGCAAGGACCCAGACATGAGAGGGGGACGGCGACACACGGAGAGGAGGCAGCTCCTGGAAGCTGCAAGACATGCAAAGCAGGTTTTTTTCCCCAGAGCCCCCTGTGACTGGAACCTAAAACGCTGCCCCGCCAAGGCTGGGAGACTAGCAAGTGCAGATTACGATGTGGAAACCAGGCACTATGTGGCTCCCCTCAGTCCGGAGCGTGCTGGACGGACCCCTCTAGGCCTCCTGGAAGATCCACGGGGCCCTGGGCAGGGGTCTGTCTCTCTCTACTGCCCTTTCGCTGAGTGTTTTCACGCCTGGACACAGCGACATCTTCTCTCCACGGCTAGTTCCCATGTGGTCTGCCCACACACAATCCGTCGTTTCTGTATCACGTGACCCTCAGCTTGCATGTCTAGATGCGGTGGCACACTGGGCTCCCAGGACTGCAGATCCCTGCATGGTGGGGGTGGTGTGAGGCAGGGCGATCCCTCCCCTCCCCCCCCCCGCAGACTTCCTGCGCAGATCCTTTGCCTCCACCCCAGGAAATGCATGATTTCATGACTTGTGGCTCTCCACAATAAATCTCGGAGTCGCGAGGAGAGCGCGCTCTCCCCACGTGCGTCCTCCTAGCGCAGCAATCCATCATGGAGAATCATGGTTCACCTCGGAGCCGGCGCCGGGAGGAACCACAGGACGGACTCGGGGACCCTGTCACCTCTTAGAGGCCGAGCAGAGGGGGCCGCGTGGGCGGGGATGGGGCTGGGGGAGAGCCGTGCTGCTGCACGTGGGCTGGGAACAACTGTGGCTTCCCCTGAGGCCAGCGAGGGGGCAAGAAAGGGATGCCCGACCTGGTGGGACCCCAACAAGGGACCTGTGTGCCAAGCAAATCTCCGTGGAAGGGTGGGGACTCGAGGCCAGGCAGGTCAGAAACAACCCGAGCCCCTGCCAAGGGCGCCTCGTGGAATATCACTGGAGGGAAATGCGCTCCTCTGTGCAGTCCAGCCTCCCTGCTGGGGGGACTTTGGTCTCAGGAGCAGCTGTGTGGTGGAGGTAGCAGGGTCTGGCGGGGCTGCAGAAGGGCTCCTCTGGGTTAGCGGGTCCAGGAGGCCAGCAGGGCTTGGCCTGGGTTTGAGAAGGAAAAAGGAAAGAACACGAGCAGGGGATGAGAACACCTGGTGGGGGGGCATCGG
This sequence comes from Ochotona princeps, assembly GCF_030435755.1. Lineage (NCBI taxonomy): Eukaryota > Metazoa > Chordata > Mammalia > Lagomorpha > Ochotonidae > Ochotona > Ochotona princeps. The sequence continues at coordinate 8,746,245 of NC_080853.1, read as the reverse complement.
CTCTGTAGGATGATGCCATCTGGACCACTGGAGCGGACGGCCCTGCCACACACACCTGCTCCGGCTCCGGGGAGCTGTGGCGAGAGCTCATCTGGGCTGCAGATCGTTGGGAGGAGGCATGAGCTCAGCTGCTGCGGCCTTGTGGGAGGCCCCTATGACAGCAGCAGGTTGACTGATAGTCAAAGTAAGTGCGTTTGTGCGCACAGTCCCATGTGAGTAAACACCAACCCTTTAGTTCCACAAAGGAACACACTTCTGCTTTTCTTGACGTGTCAACTTCTTAGTTTGACTTTTGTGATAAAAAAAATAGTTTATTACCTTTCTACCGCTATGCCATGTTTCTGCAAAAAAAAAAAAATTTTTTTTTAAAGGCTTATTTGAAAGGTAGAATGACAGAGGAAAAGATCCCCTTATACACTCCCCAGACGGCCGCAACAGCCAGGTGTGGGCCAGGCTGAAGCCACGAGCCTGGGTCTCTGTCTGAGTCTCCCACCTGGGTGGCAGGAGGAGCCCAGGTCCACGGGCATCTTCTGCTGCCTTGGCAGGTGTGTTAGCACAGCACTGCTGGCGGCCACACTGATCCTCAGGTATGGCATACCAGCTTTGCAAAGAGCAGTTTAACCTACAGTGTCACAAGGCCAGCCCCAAGCAACTGCAAGTTAGGCAGCTTAAAGCAGCACTCCTTTGCTGTCTCAGTTTCACATGTTCAAAGTATCCCATGGTGTGGCTCGTGTGCTGGCCAGGGCCTTGCTGGGCTGATGTCAAGGACTGCTGTAGGACCCAGAGTCCCCTTTGGGTTTAGGGTTCATGTCCCTCTCGTGCTCTCCAAGAGGTCTTCTTCTGTTTTTAAGTTTTATTTAATCTTAATTGGAAAAACGGATTTACAGACAGAAGAGATAAAGATATCTTCCATCCATTGGTTCACTCCCCAAATGACTGCAATGACCAGAACTGAGTCATTCCTTACCCAGAAGCTTCTTTTGGGTCTCCTATGGGAGTGCAGCCATTCTCTATTGCTTTCCCAGGCCATAAGCAGGGAGCTGGATTGAAGTGGAGCAGCTGGGACTAGAACCGGTACCTGGATGGGATGCCAGTGCTGCAGGCAGGTGGATCAGCCTGTTGAGCCATTGTACTGGCTGCAGGGGGTGGGAGGCTCTTCACACGCAAGCCTGTGGCACATGCCTTGAGTCCTTCCTTCCCTGGAGCTAAGCCTCTCTGCCTTCCTCTGCAGCGGGGTTGGCTCAGGAGGTTGTGCTGGGCCCCCCTGCTTGAAGGTTGCCTGACTAGGAACCTTCCTCCCACCCATTCAGTCCCTTTGGCTGAGCACATCCTATAGCAATGGACATTGCCTCTGTGCTCCAACTGGCTTGAAGAAATCAGGGCACCTCTGGCAGGTCTGTTCATTCTTTCTCCATCTCACATTAGTTGTCATCTAGCACACACTAAGCTGAGGACACACGCCCAGTCTCCGTTTTCAAGGCCTTGTTGATTGATGGTGAGATGCTGATGAGAGATGCTTGACTCGGGACAGCTGGCTTTTAGGGTCAATTGCTTCAGACATGGATTTCAGATTTCAAAATAAGGAGTGGAAAAGTGAAGCTTTAGCTGAATAGCTGAATGAAAAGCTTAGAAGAAGTCGCTTTCCTTGTAGATAACCAGGTAGGTGCTGTCACTGCAACCAGGTGCTGGTGCTTATAATAAAAAAAGAAGGAGGCATCAGTGTGTGTGTGTGTGTGTGTGCGCATGAGCGCATGTGGAGTGGTATTTTCCACTTACACATTAGGTTTAATGTTTGAACAAAAAGCATTTTGTATTGCAAGATATTTAAGGACCCATCCTTTTCTCCAAATGACTCGTCCTTCTTTGATACTCACATCATTCTCTCCTTCATCAGGTAGTCTGAGTGCCCTGCCCTTGCCGGTGCGTGCTGTGACGGGCCCTTCTCACTACATCAAGGCTGTGAAGCTCATGGGGTGCTGGTGAGTCCCTGAGGTTCGAACCTCTGACCTGTTGCTGGCTGTTGTGTGGTCACTTTGTGTGGACAGACATTTTCTTGTCAGTCCAGGGAAGGCCTCGGGAGGACCTTCTGGCTGTTGTCTCCGGGTGGATGGCTGCAGGGGCAGCTGGGCGGGATGGATGTGGGACTCCTTAATAGGCCCTGGAGATTTCCCAGGTTCTGTCTGTCTAGAAAACCTCGCCATAACTGGGATGGCTCCATTCCTCGTGGTTTGGAGAATCTGCACTCCTCATCACAGGGAGGAGACAAGTGGGGCTGAGGGCCCCGGAGCTGCAGCCCAGAACTCAGCTACAAGCAACCAGTTCCAGGTGGAGCAGTCACGGGCTCTCATGTACAGGTGGGCTGTGTACCCCTGGATGGCAGAGGGAACCTTGCCCCCGCAGAGGTGCAGCAAGTCGTCCTGGCTGACAGCCACAGCACATCAGGAGTGGAGGGAGACGTGGGGACCCACAGAGCCTCCCAGAAGGGATGGCTTGCCACTCAGTGGGGACCTGGGTGACTGCCCTGCTACAGGGAACTTTCAGACCCAGCCTGCCCCCACTTCTTCCATCACATGCTGAGCCATCACCTACTACCTCCCAGGATGTGGATAAATAGGAAGCTGAATCCAAAGCACAGCCCAGACGCGAGCCCAGGGATTCTGATAAGGCCCTGGTGTCCTCAGTAGCGTCTTAACTGCTGTGCCCAATGCCTGCCTCTGCTGTGGCTTTACCAGGTCTCGATACGCACAGGCTTCCCACTGACCTACGGTCACCAGCATATTCGATCAGTCAGGATTTATGCAGGTTTGTAGCCCAGGAACGAAGGACTACTCTGCTCACCCACGTGTATGGTAGAACACACCCTTCAGGTGTGTGTAAGTGCACTCTGGTGTTTGTGCAAGGGCAGAGTTGCCTCACATGGCACATACGCAGAGGGGATCGTGGCTGTTAGAGTTGCGTGTGATCATGCCTTGCTGTTGATGCTGTGTTTCCAAGTGATTTAGTAAAAGAGCAACAGATGAGTAACACACACACACACACACACACACACACACACACACACTCGGGAGTCTGAACCAAGCAGGGTGCCATGGCCATGCTGGTGACTGAATGAGTGAAAGGAAATGAAGCAGGTGGGCATTCTGTGTGCTACTCTTGAAACGTTTCTATCACATTGACATTTTCCAAAATAATATGCTGGGGAAAATCAAAGTACAGTCAAGAGACCGGAGAGGGAGCAGGCGCGGTGCGCTTTGAATTCCTCTCGAAGAGGCCCTTGGCCAGGTGGCGTCTAACCTGGCTTGTTGCTATTCTTCCAGTGAATGGATATTTCTAGATAGTTCAGAGAGCAGCTGTGTGTTATTCAGAAGGCTAATAATGCAAAGGGGCCAGGGGGGCGGCAGAGGAGAAGAAAGAAAAGAAGGAGGAAGGGTGATGAGAAGACAGGAGGGTAGCCAGGTGGGAGCTGGTGGATCTGCCTGTCTGAGCTGGGCAAAGTACTAGCCAATTTCTTCTACGTTTTTCTTCTATTTCCTTTAAAATCTCCATCTCCTTTAAAGGGCAAGAAAAACTAGGGCTTGGGAAGTCACAAGCCTGTTCCTGGCAAGTCTTCCCATCTCAGGTATTCACACGTAGTGGGGAAAGAAAAGTAACTTGGTGAGTTAGCCAGGAGAGGTGGCCGGAGGCACCTGATCAGACTTTTAAAAGACCTTGACCAGGTTGAACTTGCTAAAAGGAAACTGGAAAAACTTCAGGAGGAGCCTCTGGCTTCTCTCCTGGGCTGGACCCTGGCTCCAGGGGACAGTTGGGAAGCAGGAATGCCCGGTATCTGGAACTGCAGTTCTCAGGACTCTGCCTGGTCAGGTGATTTGCCATTAGGGGTCCCTGGCAGCTGAACTGGGCCCTGGGTAGGCAGTGGGATTGGTGTGGATGCAGCCCTAACCCCCCGATGGGGTCTGTTAGTGGACATATGTGACATGGTGACAGGTGTGGTCTTGGGGGGTTGGAATCACCTTCTGGGGAAGTAGGTGCAGGTCAAGGCAGCTGGGAAGTGGCCAGGAGCGTGCTGCGGGTGGATTCCATCTGGGACTGCAAGGGCATCCTCACCGAAGTCAGGCTGCAGGTGGCTGTGATTGCAGGCTAGTGCTGGCAAGCAAGCAAGCAAGCAAGCAAGCAAAACTCCCAGGAAAATCCCCCAAGGACTGATTTGTCCTTGGTTGAATGCTACCCTCACCCCCAACCAGCGCTGATATCTCCACTTCAGGGGTAACAACCCCTTAACATGATCCCCTGTCAGAACACCATGGTTCCTGGAGCTGGCCTTCACCATGCCACAGGGTGACAGTAATGGGTGGGCAGGTCCCTCACCATGGGACTGAAGGAAGCTTGTACGTTGGCTGCTCAGCTGGCATCCCCACAGAGCCTGACAGTGAGGGCCCAGCCCCCGTGGCCCAGGGAGCACTGAGGAAGAGAAGCTGGAGGTGGGAGCAGGGCAGCGTCTTCAGTGGAGAGGAGGATGAGGAGCAGGTGTTGGGAAGCTTGCAAATCCCCTGGACCAGGGCCCTCCTCTGCTTGGGCTGTGGCTTGCAGGCAGGGAATGAGGCTGCAAGGTGCGGTTCTGCTCCTAGAAGAATTGTACAGAAGTCAGCGCTTGTTGGGTCTCCAACCACATAAGAACCCAGTGCATCTGTCATCATGGCCCACATGCTGTTGAAAGGGGAGAGGAGCTTCCTTCCTCCACATTCAGTTGTGTTTGCTGCACAAATTCCTAATTGGGTCTTTTATCCCCAAGAAGTGGGTAAGAACAGGAGCTCCGGTGCCAGCAGCCAAGAGGTCTGGGCATCCTCTCTGTGTCTCAGTGTCTGTGTCTGTAAAATGAGCATGGCAACAGCAGTACCCATGTATTGGAGGAGTGACTGACCAGGTATAGGATGCTCCAGGGGCAGTGTCTGGCCTGGAGTCCAACGGCAGTGTTGGTAACGTGAATCTGAGAGCCCTTGTTGTGGCAATTTGGTCCCCGGGGTAACCAACTTAGCTGCAAAGGACCTTTCCATCTGGTCAGTTAACCAAGACTTCCTTCACTCCACTGTGGGAAGAAGTGAGCCCTGGAGTCATTAGAGGGTTCTGGGGGAGCTGATCCAGGCGAGGGCCAGGGTGTGGGGGTGATGAGATGTATAGAATAACTCTCCACTCCCACCCCAAGAAGTGTGAGGTTCCTGGAGACACTTGGGTGAAGCGTCCGGATAGGGGTGGGGAAATGTTCCAGGAAGAGACATCAGCCCATACCAAGGCCCTGAGGCTGGCGTGGCCAGTATGGCGGGGACTGAGTGGGCACCGTAGAGATTGGTGACAGGGACATGGGATTTATTCTCGGGACTGACACTGATGCAGGGTGTACAGGGAAAGCCTCAGGACACCTGGGAGATGCAGGGGCTGGCCAAGGGATTGGAGGAAGGTGCTGGGGCTTCAGTGTGTCTGTGGTGGCAGCAGCAGCAGCAGGTGGCATTTCAGAGGCCAGTGGGTCAGGTCTGCGATGGAGCCAGGAGGAGCCTACGCCCTCCTTGTAAGTAACTTCATGCCCACGCCACGTCCCTCCCGGTGTTGAAATGACCAGAGTCAAATAAACAGGCTCGCTGTTGCGCTGTGGGGTGGATGAACTATTTCATTCAGGGTACAAGTAGTATTTGGAGCACAATGTAAAGAATAAGCTTACCTATGGAGTTGTATCATAAAATAAAAAAATAAAAATAAAAACCAGCTCTCACTCACTGAGGCAGTGACACAGCAACAAGGACGCTGACAAATAAGGAGGGGATGGACCGACATGGCCACCTGCCAGGAGACTCTTGTTCCTCAACTGTGGCCATTCCCGCATGGCCCAGGCAGATGACCCCATCATTAAATCTTAGTTGTCACCGAGGCAGGTGCACACAGTTCTGCTCTGCTCTCGTTGTTCTAAACTCTGTGGAAACGCTCCTTTTCTGCTGACAGTGCAGCATCGCGCTGGCTGCCTCCCGCCGAGAGGAGCAGCTCCAGGCTCCTTGTCAGGCCATCAGTTCTCTGCAAAACGTCCTCACCACCACCGTGTCAGCTGCAAATCACAGCTCTGACTAAGGGCCGTTTGCTCACACCTACACCTGCCCACGTTAGCCTGCACCTCCCTCCCTGGCAGAGGCCCAGAGCCCTACGGTCTCCGGTCTCCGGGTCTCCTGTGGCGAGGACCTCTGACCTCAGATACAAGCACTGGGCTGTCACTCCTGGGGTCTTGCTGTGGGCAGGAGCCCTGTCATGACGCCCAGGCCAGTAATGCACCCCCTCTACTTCCATCTCTAATTGCTCTCAACGTCCCTGAATAACACTTGCACAGTGTATGCCATCTGTAGCAGTGCGTGGGATCAGGGGCTGAAGGTCAAACTCACTAACCATAAACTAAACGCCTTCGAAGTCACAGGCATCTTTAACCCTCAGTGCCTACTCCTCCTGACCTGGATGGTCACTTGGTCACCGGACCATTTCTAGACTTGTGCATCTGGCTGGCCCAAGGTCACTGTCCTGGGCACTATAAGGCTATTGCATAAGATACCCATTTTCTGAAACTATTTCTTCCTAAAATTGTTGTTGTTAAAAGATGACCCCATCCCACATGGACGTGCCTGGGTCTGTTATCCCTGCCCCAGCTTCTCACCAAGGCTGCTGCTTGGGTGATGGGTGGCGACAGTAATGACTCAAGTTATCGTGTTCCTGTCCCTTACATGGGAGACATGCCTGGGATTCCTGGCTGCCAGGCCATGCCTGCGGCTTTGTTTTTCATCAGCCTGTCCACCCACTGTGGGACACCGACTGATGGAGGACTGGAGCCTCTTCCCTCTGTCCCTCCTTTGCCATTGGCTGGTGCAGCAGCTCCAGCAGGCCCGAGGCACCTGGACTTACCTTTGGAAGTGGCCGGCGTGGGCCCTGCTGGGTGGTGTGTGCTGTGCAGGAGGGACACGAGGCAGCCGCCCGAAGACGGGCAGGTGGTGCAGACCTTGCCAAGAGCCTGGAGTCCTCCCCCCATTGCCTGTCCTGCTAGGCTCTCCCGACCCCTCCTGTTGCTCTTCTTGTCCCCATCCAGCTTTAGGGGAACCCAGAGCTGACGGGTGACAGGCTGGGCTGTGGTCGGCTGCTATGGGTTTATGGTGTGGCTGCTGAGTGTGCTCTGCATGTCCCTGGCCTCAAGGCTGCTGGCAAGATGGAGAAGGGCTGAGTCCCACAATGCTCAGTGAAACCTCAGAGCTCACTTCCTGTCCCCTGTGGCTGGGGGATCCTGGGCCTCTCAGGTGTCACCCTTTGCACTCAGGGTCTGGATGGATGTGCAGGCTCACACACAGGCACACACACTCGTACATGTACACCCACACAGTGCATACCCACACACACGCTCACATGCATACACATGTGCACACAATGCAATGTGCACTCACTCCTGCATGTGCACACAACGCTCTCACACCACCGCATACACTCACAATTCATATACGCATCTATTCACACCCGCACACACCCATACACACCATGAGACATGCACAAATGCAAGGACTCCTAAAAGGTCACGGAAAAATGAAGTTAAAGGAACATGAATTTTCTATGGCCCCTTTAAAGCTCCTTTGTATGTCTCTCTCTTTCTCTCTCTCTCACACACACACACACCCAGAGGCAGCAGCAAGTCAGGCCTCATTAGAATGCCAGTCCACACCTGTGCTTCCACGCAGAGCTCCCGGTGACCTGCGTGTCAGCGGGGCTCAAGCCCTGGCGTGGGTGCTGGCAGCCGCCACACGCTCTCCATGGCAACAGCACCTGACACCTGTGTGTCAGACCAGACGACCCTGTCTCCACGTGAATTCATCGATCAGCAGCTCCCCATTAGCGCTCCCGCTATCGGGGAGGCAGTGAGGCAGAAACTGACCCTGCTGCGTGTGAGTGTGTGTGTGTGTGTGTGTGTGTGAGCATGTATGCATCTCTGTGTAAAAGCCCGTGATTTGTGTTCATGCACGTGAGCTCATGTGTGGTGATGTGTGTGGCTGTGTCTTGTATGTGTGTATGAGCATGTGTGGTATGCAGTGCACAGTAGGGCTGAGGTAGTCTGAGTGTGTGTGTGGTGAGCTCAGTGCACAGTAGGGCTGAGGTGGCCGTAACATCTCATGCACGGCCCTGGCAGCTCGGGATTAAAGGAGACACTTGAGAGGCGCTGGCCACAGAGGCTGGCGGGCTGCAGAAAGCCCGGGCTCTTGCCGTGGGCTGTGGATGGAGGGGCCGTGGGGCTGGGGAGGAAGGGGCTGACAGAGGCGAGGGTCTGAGGCTCAGTTTGTTCTTACCCAACCCATAGTGGGGCTCCAAACCCAGAATCCCACAGGGCCTGGCAGAAAACACGTGAGGGGGCAGGTGAGACCCAGGCAGGCAGCGACCAGGCTTCCTGAGCTGCCAGCAACCTCCAGAGCCTGGTTCTCCCTGGACACCTTAAGAGCCTGACTCCTCCCCCTGGTCCTGATTCCTCCCCCCGGTCCTGACTCCTCCCCCTGGTCCTGACTCCTCCCCCCGGTCCTGACTCCTCCCCCTGGTCCTGGCTCCTCCCCCAGGTCCTGTGAGAGCCCGAGCAGCATGGAACACATATGTTTATTCCTACAAGGTTCTCAGGTATCCCGGTTAACAGTGAACGAAGAAGCCACCACCCCAGCAGGTGACAATGCAATGAAAGGCACCAACGGGGGTCAGCGGGGAAAAGCCCATGGGGAGGGCTGGCTGCTGCCTTGTTTGGGGTGGTCTGGGAGGGCCTGCCCGAGGAGGTGACTGGACTGAAATGAGAAGGATGATGGGAAGGAACCCTGGGGTGGGGGCAGGGCTGCAGAGTCAAAGGCGGTTGACAGGTGAGGTGACACGAGGACACTCTGTACCTGTCGAGAGAGACAAGCAAATAGGTTGTCCTTGTGGTTGCAATGAATTTATTTTAAAGATTTATCATTACTTATTTGAAAGTCAGTTACAGAGAGAGTCACAGAGTGCTTCAGAACCCTGGTGGCCACCATGGCCAAGGTGAAGCAAGGACCCTGGAACTCCCTCTGGGTGTCCCATGTGGCTGGCAGGGGCCCAAGAACATGGGCCATCTTGTTGCTTTCCCAGGAGCCTTAGCAGGGAGCTGGGTTAGAAGTGGATCAGTTGGGACTCAAAGCAGCACCCATGTGGGATGGTGACATTGCAGCTGC